>NC_092041.1:114537851-114874778 GCF_003086295.3 Arachis hypogaea | reverse complement strand
GAGGTCACATTGGACCACAAACTATTTGGAAGAAGAGTTTCATGGTTTCCCCTCCTATAAGGATCAATGCAGTTGCAATTCCTACTGATAAATAAACAGTTGGAAAGAGAACAAGCCACACCCCCAATCTTTCACCTTAAAAAGCAAGGTTGAAACCTTTTCAAATCATGCAATGATAGTTTTAGGACTGTTATATGCATATAAATCTTCAATTAACTTGGTTTGAGTACCCAACATAGTTTTTGAGGATCAATTATATGTAAAGCATTTTTGCATTGTTAATTATGCAACTTTACATCAGATTATAATGCACTTCTTTAAAAACATATAAAGAAATAAAACAGTATGGCATGAAATAAAATAGAGATTTTGCAGCAAGGTCTACTTTCACTATTTCTGTGCTAAGAATCAACTCTATACCTGCAATCAAACATTTAAATTTGCATTTGGAAAATCATTGTTAGGGACCATTTTTCTAATTTACTCTTGTTTTCACTTAGCATGAGAGCCTAGTTGTCCTTAAAACTATCCAATAATTGTGATGAACCAAACGTAATAATCACCTTTTTCATTATACCACTCAGGAAGCAATCTTTCTCTTCCACTTCCAACACAAACATGGAAACCAGGAAGTCTAGCAGGGGCTGCAAAATCCAATTGTCACATCAAGATAATTATAGCATAGAGGGAGAGAGAATATCACAACTTACACTCAGGAAAAAGGTAAGTCTTGCTTAGTACAGGACGTTCATAAGGTGCTACCTACAGAAAATACAAAAAGAAAATACAAGGGAACATGTATTAAGACAAAATGTAAAGAAAGCCTACTAATGCATTAAAAAAAATTAATCACCACAAGAAAATATATTTTTTCAATCCTGCATACAACTCCCTGTTTCATCCGTGTTTCATTCAGGTTAAATAGAGCAACCCTACAAACCCCAGCCAGCCTTCAAACCCTAGACACTACAATGAGACCGAAACTCCAGAACCTCAACTATACTAACAACTTGCATATCATGAACCAACACTGTATTGAAAAAAAAAAAGAAGGTTACCTTGAGTCCGATCACAAAGTCAGAACCTCGTGCTTATGGTGGTGAAGGAGGGGAAGAACGATAACAACTTCTGATCGGATTACTTCTTCTCTCAAATTTTCCTAAACCCAGCGAATACAACCCTATGGCTACGCCATTGATGGGGAGATGAAGAAGAAGTCCGAAGGTGGAAGAAGAAGAGATAAGTGAAGTGAAGTATTTGTGTACGGTGTCGTTTTTGGCTTTTAAGGGTGTCAAACCCAAAACGACGACGTTTTGGACCCCTCCCACGTGGCAATCCAAGTCCACGTCAGCGCTCCGGTGATGACTCATCACCTGAAATATGGCTAGGGACCACTTTGAGTGCTCGGAGCTCTATCTGGAGGACTACAATGGGAAAATCGGGATCTTAGGGATTATTATGGGTATTTGCGTGAATCTCAGGGACGACTATGGGTATTTACTCTACACTATCCGCAAGGCAAACATCTTCACTATATACCCTTACCATTTTTTTTAAAGACAAATAATAATAAAATAAGTAAAAATATTTGCGCAGTAAAATTATTTTCTTAATTGAAAATATTTTTTCTAAGAAGTATTGTATATACTAAAAATATTATTATCTTGGCACATTCATTAGTTTTGAAATTCATAAATATTTTATTAAACATTATTTATATACATCATACTTGAAATTCAGATGCATAGAAAATAAAACTTAACAAAAAATTTATTATTTATTTACATTAATACTTAACAATTCCATATATTAAACTATTCCATCATTGATCAAATGACCAATATTTCCTTTAAGATCCTCAAAGAAATCAGATACATAATAATGAGTGGTGTAATTTTCAGTATTATTTGAAACAAAATTCGTTTGAGGCTAACAAGTTACCATCAGTTCTCTCTTATGCAATTAGCTTTTGGCCAGCAGCTAAATGTTTCCCATTTAAGAATATTCGGGTGTGCGATATATGTTCCCATTGCACCACCTTCTCGCACCAAAATGGGACCCCAAAGAAAATTGGAGATATATGTTGGATATGATTCTCCCTCTATAATGATGTATCTTGAGATACAAACTGGAGATGTATTTAAAGCCCGATTTGTGGATTGTCATTTTGATGAATCAAATTTTTCAATATTAGGGGGAGAGAATAAGCTTCCTGAAAAGGAATTTAATTGGAATGTATCATCCTTGATGCATTTGGATCCTCGATCAGGGCAATATGAACTAGAAGTTCAAAAGATTATACATTTGTAAACAATAGCAAGTGAATTGTCTGGTACATTTTCTGATACAAAGAGGATAACCAAATCTTATATACCAGTTGAAAATACCCCAATTCAAATTGATATCCCAGTTGGACAAATGGCCACTAAAACAAATTCACGCCAAAAGCGTGGTAGACCTGTCGATTCCAAAGACAAAAATTCTCGAAATAGAAAAGAGGTAAATTCCATTCCTGCAGAAAAAGACATAGTAAAGACACCTGCAGTTGTCCAAAACTTTGATATAGTTTTGACGCCAGAAGACGTTCAGATACCTGAAAATTGTGAAAATGATGAGATATCGATAAATTATGTCTTTACAGAAGAAAAATGGGATCGGAATAAGACAATTGTCAATGAAATATTTGCATATAATCTGACATTAAATATCATGCATGAAAGTAAGGATCTTGAGCCAATATCAGTCGAAGAATGTCGACAAAGAAATGATTGGCCAAAATGAAAAGAAGCTATGAAGGCTGAGTTAGACTCACTTGCAAAACGTGAAGTCTTTGGACTTGTAGTCTGTACACTAGAAGATGTAAAACCTGTTTGATACAAATGGGTATCTGTGAGGAAAAGAAACCAGAAAAATGAAGTTGTATGCTACAAAGCTCGACTTGTGGCACAAGTTTTTTCACAAAGACCAGGTATAGATTATGAAGAAACATATTCCCTTATAGTGGATGCAATAACATTGCGTTATTTGGTCAGTTTATCCGTATATCATAAACTACATATGAATTTAATGGATGTGGTAACAGCCTATTTATACGGATCATTAGATCATGATATATATATATGAAATTCCCTGAAAGATTAAAGATATCTAAACCATCCAATGAATATTCACAAGGGTTATACTCAGTCAAATTACAAATATCTTTATATGGTCTAAAGCAATCTAGACGAATGTGGTATAATCGTCTTACTGAGTATCTAGCCAAAAACACATTCAAAAATGATGATATCTGTTCATGTGTTTTCATAAACAAATCTGCATCTGGATTCATTATAATTGTTGTGTACGTTGATGATTTAAATATTATTGGAACTTTTAAAGAGATTCCAACAATTATAAAAACTCTAAAAGAGAAGTTTGAGATGAAAGATCTTGGAAAGACTAAATTTTGTCTCGGCCTGTAGATCAAGCATTCAAAGAATGGGATCTTTATTCATCAAACAATGTATACAGAAAAAATCTTGAAGAGATTTTATATGGATAAGTCACATCCATTAAGTACCCCAATGATTGTAAGGTATTTGGATGTTGAAAAGGATCAATTCCATCCTAAAGAAGAAAATGAAGATATCCTTGGTCCTAAAGTACCATATTTTAGTGCCATTGGAGCGCTAATGTATCTTGCTAATAATACACGACCTGATATATCATTGCTGTGAATTTGTTAGCAAGGTATAGTTTCTCTCCAACTAGAAGACATTGGAATGGAATCAAACAAATCTTTTTATATCTTCATGAGATGGTTGATATGTGATTGTTCTATCCATATGGATCCAAGTCACAACTAGTTGATTATGCAGATGCAGGATACTTGTTTGATCCACACAAAGAGAGATCTCAAACAGGATATCTATTCACATATGGTGGTACAGCTATATCATGGAGGTCTACGAAACAGACGATTATAACAACATCCTCTAATCATGCTGAAATACTAGCAATACATGAAGCTAGTCGTGAGTGTTTTTGACTCAGGAATCTGATCTAATATATTCTGTCATCATGTGGACTGATTGATCAGAAGATAGCTCCAACTATTCTGTTTGAAGATAATACAACATGCATTGCTCAATTTAAGGGTGGATACATCAAAGGTGATAGAACAAAACATATTTCTCCCAAATTCTTCTTCACTCATGATCTTCAAAATCTAGGGACAATTGATGTCCAACAGATCCGCTCAAGTGATAATCTGACAGATTTATTTACAAAGTCACTTCCAAAATCCTCCTTCGAAAGATTGATACATCAGATTGAAATGTGCCGATTTTGAGATATTAAATAATGGTGACAAGAGGAGGAGGCTGTACTCTTTTATTCTTGGTCAGATTTTTTTTCCATTGGATTTTTCTTGACAAGATTTTTAATGAGGCAGTCCCATCACAAATAATATTGTACTCTTTTTTCTTTACTAAAGTTTTTTCCCATTAGATTTTATTTAGTAAAGTTTTAATGAGACATATTCATAATGGTCATCCAAGGGAGTGTTACAATATAAATGACCACCAACTCTTCATCCAATTAAAGATCCTTGGATAGTACAAATCTTTAATGTAGACGGTGCCATCCTTTTCAAAACTTGAAAAAGTTAATCTTGTACAAGTATAAATAGGAGGCATAGTCAGAAGTAATATACGCACACGATCAATAATAAAAATTCTCTATCCCTCTTTTATACTGTCAAATACTCTTCTTTCTTTTATATATAAGATACTACATATATTAGTAATAGAGTAAATGCCCAAAATGGTCCCTAAATTTAAATCGTTATTCAATTTAGTCCTCGACTTTTTAAAATGACCAATTAAATCCATGAAATTCGAAAAAGTGCATCGCCGTTAGTTCCTTGCAGAAGTGCCGTCTAAACGTTGATGATGTGGCATTCCAGCTGTATGCTGATGTGTACCAAACTTGAATTTGATTCAAATTGGTACCTGAAATTGCTTAATAATATCCAAATTAATCCATTTTCAATTATAAAACCATAATCCCCAAATTATTGTCTTCTCTACTGTCTTCTTCTCTTCTTCGTTCTCACCGCTATCTTCCAGTTCATATTCATCCTGAACTATAACATCAATACACTTACCTAAAAACTATTTTAATTACAAGTTAATGTGGTTGGATTAATTTTAAGTTCAACACAGATTTAAATTATATGTATTCTTGCAGATTCGTCCATTAAGCTAAAATATATTTTCCATTTTTAAGAAGGTAACCATTGTCATCATCTTCAAGGTCTTAACATCACTTTCTAAGTTTGTCATTTTTTAATTGAACTCATGCAAAACTTTTTGTGAAATGGGTGTTGCACAAATTGATTCACCTCCATCAACCCAAACAGAAAAAATTACAATGGATTCCATACTGCAAAGTAAAAAACGCAGGTGAATCCAAACTCAAAGTGAAACTATCTTAACATTTTATTTAGAGCCATAACCTTACCTCATAGTTTGGACAACCATAAAATAGTCTATCAAGATTCTCTGTCGTCGTTGAGTACTTCATCACCATCCGAAGTCTGCAATTACAGAAAATGGCGTTCTTACCTCTCCTGTTGCACATTCTTTTGCTGCCATAAGGTCTTCCTATAGAGTTAGTTGTTCCTACTTGAGCTACTTTGGCTTCTCTCCCCACCACCCATCATCACTCATGCGGATGAGAAAACAAGATGAACTAGAAGATAGTGGAGAGGTCGAAGAAGAGAAGAAGATAGCAGAGAGGTTGAAGAAGAGAAGAAGACAGCAGAGAGATCGAAGAAGAGAAGACAATAATTTGAGAATTAGGGTTTTATAATTGAAAATGGATTAATTTGGATATTATTAAGCAATTTTAGGTACTAATTTGAATCAAATTCAAATTTGGTACACATCAGCATACAGCTGGAATGCCACATCATCAACGTTTAGACGACACTTCTGCAAGGGACTAACGGAGATGCACTTTTTCGAATTTCAGGGATTTAATTGGTCATTTTAAAAAGTCGAGGACTAAATTGAATAGCAATTTGAAATTAAAGGACCATTTTAAACATTTACTCATTAGTAATATATACAATATTAATAAATATATTAATCATATCTATTATATCGAGATAGTAATAAGCCACCAAAAAAATATTAAAATACTAATTGTAGTAAATATTACTACTAAAATTATCTAATTATATTATTTTATTTTATATTTATTACTTCTTCCTTATTTATTTATTTATTTTACAACAATATGTTAATTTTTTTTACGAGTTTGAATTTTCTAAAATTAAAAAATATGTAAAATTGCTAATTTTTTTTAGGAGGAAAGCAAATTCTTCAAATAAAGCAAAAACCACGTAATCATTGTGAATGGGTTTTAGGGTTTAGGGATTTTTCATTTCTCTGCTGAGATTGGAATCTGTGGTTTCTAGGGTTTCGTTGATATGGAGGGCGGGGATAACATTTTGGATGATATATTGGAAGATGATAACTTGAACGATGACGATGATGATGTTGAGATGGTTGATATTGAAGAAGGAGAGTTGGTGGAGAGTGTTGAGGCACAGAATGGTGTTGGAGGAGGAGATGCTGATGAAGCCATGAAGAAATCCAGCGATGAGAACAAGAAAAACATGCGTAGAGCTAAGAAGAAGAAGACGAAGAATAAGAAGCGAAAGAGGCAGGGTTTTGGAGCTGCTGGATTCAACATTGACAGGTCAACCTCTCTTTCTAATTTCAAAGGATATTTTTCCTGTTTGTTGCAAATTTATGATGATGATAATGATGATGATGATGATATTATCTACTTTGTGGCCAATTCTATTGACTTGTTTAGATTCATTTATGCATACAGAGTTTCATGAGAAAACATGGAAAATTAGTGGTGAAATATGGTTACTAAATTGCTTCATGTATAATTTTCAGTGTTAGTAGTAGAGCACCTAAACCCTTAAGATTATACGTTTAGGGTATAGCTGGGTCAATGAACCTAAAAGTCCCAAATTTTGTGCTGACTGTTGCATGAACATGGGTGTTAATGGGCTAAAATAGATACTTTGCGGCGCATCATGCCGCAACCGTCATGTTACAAGCATTTGGGAGTGGTCAAGAAAGACTCCACTCTGCTATGGCTGCTACTGCCAACCTTGGTTCCATGGGTGCCAGAGGCATACCTAATCAAATTGAATCAATTCCATGTTTTGGTGATTTGCAAACACAATGCATCTGATGTACAAGTAAACTCATTTACCTCTTTTAACATGTGAACATTTGTAATTTTGATTTTAACTGATTAAGTATTTAAGGGTCTTGAATTTGTTTCCTCTTGTCCGTGTGATCATGAATGAAAGCATTGTTTACTGGTCACTGTTTTTTTTCCCCTATCAAGTGACCAACATTTTCATAATTTCTGTTTGTCCCATGCGACAAGATTTTGGCACCCATTTCATTCATATTAATACATGAGTAATATCTAACCATTGTGCTCCTCCCTTTTCAGGTTTGTGATAGATACATGTCGGCGTCTGAAAGAGAAGAAGTCATACATGGTATATACAGCCATAGGTTGCCTTGGTGTCTCTGCACTAAGTGAGCTTGTCAAAGAGGTATTGGAATCCTATTGTGCATTGAAATGTTGATTCGTCTTGAATGTTTACTTAATTTATTAGTTGGTCTATGTTGTCTATACTATTTCCTATTAAATACCTTGGCCACTTGGAACAAAATTGAAGTACTGCCAGACATTATGTACTAACATTGCTAAGAATCCATTCCTCTTCAGTGTTCATTTTCCTTTATCAGAGGATTGCTTGGGTATATTCTTTTAACAATATTCTGGTATTCATATGTGCTGAGTAACCCGATTTATCCTACCTATGCTTTTTTATTTTTGGATAAAACCCATTCATCTTATTTTACTTCCCAATATGGGTCTGTGAAGTGTGCTCTGCTAATAGTTGTTAGAATTAGTTTCATTTCAGTGTAGCCATTTGACTGCCTCCTGATGCTTTCACTGATCTCAACCTTAGTTCTAACCTCACAAACATTTTTGGGTTTTCCATGGATTGATAAGTTGTCTATTTTCCTGATCCTAGCTTGTCACAATTTTATTCTTCATTGTCCTGTGCATTTTCCTTCTCCAAAGTCCAAATTAAATTGTTTTGTGATTAATATTTTTCCATTCTGAAATGTGGGTATGGCTTTGTTTGGGAGAAGATGTGATGTACTTGCTAAGAAAAGGTTAGAGTTTTGATTCTACCTTTATAGGATCATACAACCATTCATAATTTCTGATGCGTACAATTTTGTCCCTAACCTTGCAGATTTTAATTACAGAAGCTAGTTTGCTCGTTCCCATTCTCTGCTTGAGCTTTGATGTTCCTGGCTGATGAACTTCTTCATTAGTTAAATACTGTGAAGGTTGATTTCTTTTTTTTTTTTTTTTTTAACTCTTCATTCTGCTCTCCTAAATGGAGCAACTTGCAATGGAAGATCTGAGCAAAAATTGGATCTCTCTAAACTTACATCAGATTTGTGTAGACTGTTGAGGGTTATAGCAGTTCATTTAACTTATAGTAGGATCTCTGCTTAACAATCGTGAATGGTGTACACATTCAACTTATATTTACTGAATTATTATTATAAATTAAGAGAATTAATGAACTTTTGATGGTACAAAGTAAAATTTTAGTTGGTTGAAACGTGCTAGGCATCATCATCTTGACAGCATTTATTTAAAGTGGCTATACCCCTAAGTGTATGAGAGTAGTACTGAGATTGTATTTGATATGTAGATTATTTGTTGGAAAAGCCATTGGCTTTTATGTTCTTCTGTAATATATCATAGTTGATATGTCATAAACTTGTATAATGAAGTTTGGAAGTTGTAGGTGGATGCAATACAAGCTTGTGGAGGCCAGGAGACTGCTGACGGTAAGCGCCTACGGACTGGAGGTGGTGTATTATGGGGAATAATTAAACATCGAGAACCGCAGGCCTACAAAGAGATCATGAAAAAAGCAAGTGAGTTTGAGGTGTGTGATCAATCTATACGCTTCTTTCCCTCCACATTTTTTGTTTTCTGTTTGCAATGATAATTGGGGAGGTAGTGTTTGACATATCTATTGTTATCATTGGGGTAAATTTAATTGACTTTCCCTGATTTGCGTGATATCTACACTAACTTGCCTAGTGTTGCATTTACAAGTGAAGTGAGTGTCATATTTTATAAAATACATGGATATTGGGTGTAATACCATTCCTTCACAGATTAGTGTCTTTTCTAAATCTTTATCTCAAGGGAGGTTAGTGTAGTTTACCTTTATTTTTTTCTAAGAAAAAATTGAATTCTTCATTTGTTAATGGATAGTTTTGGCATCCTTTTCCCCTCAAGTAAAATATATTGAACCTTGTGTTTTAAACAAGTGTTATGGATAATTTAACTTGTAATGAAGGTTCTTCACACCATTATTTCTTAGGAGTTAGTTTCTGTTGTCACTGCTCATTCTTGTTTATGATAATGCAGAAACAATTCAGGCAGCCAAATCTGAAGAAGCAACACCCCTTGCAAAAGAAAGAGGAATCTTCTGAAGGGACGGCCATTACAGTTGCCGGCGAACATCAGGGCAATGCATCTGACAATAACTTGCTGGCATCATCCGAAATGAAAGATCAACTTGAACCACCATGTTCCGAGGAGAAAGAGAAAGACAAACGTATTCCAGTTCATGAAAGATTAAGGATACCAGTTTCCTATGATGATGAATTGCTTGGACTGAATGCAGATAATGATGCAGCTTGAGCCTGAACCACTTTATTCTGTGACTTAGGTTTTCTTATCTTTAATTATTTTATAATTTAATTTATGTGGCAGTTTCCCTCCCTTTTTTCTTACATTATAGGTAATAAATTTCTTTTATTATCTTCAACTAAAATTTTATTTATTTTTTCATTCTTGAAAGGGGTGCACAGATAAAGCAATTACTATGGATCATCAACTTTTCATTAGCAATTGAACCTCCTCACTCTTATATATATATATATATATATATATATATATATATATATATATATATATATATATATATATATATATATATATATATATATATATATATATATATATATATATGTGATATTATTTGAGCATATAAAAGTAAGTTTTATTAAACAATTAATGTCATTCAAGACACAAAATTGGGGTGTTATAGTTGAAGGCACACCAAAATTATATAGTGGTGAACTGAATATTGAGACTTGAGAGAGTACAATGGTTTGGACTTTGGATGTTACAAAACATTTTTCCTCACATGAATATATTGAAAGAAAAAGGAAAAATGAAGATGGCTATAAGGATTTATCTAGCCTAGTAATTTAAAAATTTCTTGCCCCCACATTTGTTGTTTGCTTTTGACATTTTCAACAAACATCACTGCTATGATTTTACAGAGGATGATGATATTATCTAGAAAATGAGTAGGTAGAGGTGCACTGATTAATGAAACTTTACACTTTCCACATTCCTGAGTTTCTTTTGTTTTCGTTTTTTAGGAAGAGGCAAACCACAGTGCAGTCATCAATCTTGGAAAAAGGGTACTTCCTTCTCCATGCAGCATTGGCTGCTTCCACCACTTTCTTTGCTGCTTCCTCTTCACTCTTTGTGGTCCACACTATTGCTGCAACCTCTATGTTGCTTAGTACATCCCACACCTATAATCCAACAAAAGCAAGGGGAAAAAATAATAAAAAAAGAGAGGAAGTATCATATTGTAACTTGACTACTTCAAACACATTCTTTGATTGGTACTAAATTTTGACAAATAGTTATGGTTATATCACCTTGCTATTCTTTCTTTGAAAGAAAAAAAGTTATTTGGTGAACATATTTTGTATCCAATCAGATGGCATTTAGTAACACTTACACCATCACTTGCAAGAACAAGGAATTGGTCAGATGATGTTAGAGGGTAATATGAAACATCAGGGATGGCAATGACACCATGTTCTTTGAGCAAGAAATCTCCAAAAGAACGAGACATGGCAAGTCCCGGTGAGTTCTCATAGTTTGGTATCCACACTCTTTGGATATGTGGTTCTTCCTTTAATGCATATACACAACCATTGCACCTCCTTATTCTTTCTGCTTCACCTTCATTCCAATGAAAATGTTACACATTAATTAATTGTTTCTCCATCAAAAGAATTAGTAAATTTCGTATTATATATAATTTATTTAAAAAACGTTTTTTATACTTTCTTTCTCATTGTGGTGTATAGTAAGAAATAATAATATCAAATATATCAAATTGAAAGTATTACACATTGTTATTTTTTATATTTTATTAACGTAATGTTGTAAACCATAGCAATGAAAAATTAATAATATTTAATATAAAATTAGATATTAATAATAAGAATAAAAATATTTTTGTTTTCATATTTAAACAAAACTAACAGTTTAAATTGTTAACTTATAATTATTTTATTTTGATTAGATTTTTAATTTTAGATACAATTATATACATAATGTAACAATAGAAAATATCATTTTATAGATAAATATCTTATATATTATAATATCAAATATTCATAATATTTTCATAATAGTAGCCAATGAGTTATAGCTCAAATGGCATAGTCTCCTCATACTCAATTAAGAGGTTGCGGGTTCAGGTCTCCTATCTTTGATAAAAAAAAAAATTCATAATATTAAAATTTTATTTAGCCCTATTCTGTCAACATTTATCCTATCAAGCATCTGTGTTATACCAAATAAGGCTTTATAAGGATTAAGCACATGATTAACGATTATAAAAGTGTAAAAGTATTGTCACAAGATCTTTTTCCTATTCTGAAAGAATGTGAAAAGGTGAAAACTCAAGTGAAGTCGACTTCACGTGAAGTTGATATTGAGAGCTGTTAGATGATTTGACTGAATTTTCATCTAACGGCTCTCAGGTATCAACTTCACGCGACTGCACTTGAGTTTTCACCATGTGAAAAAGAAAAGGGAAAAATATGCGAAAATTCTTACTAGGTAATCCAGGCTTCAAATCTGTGGTCAATTGAATGGCCATGAGTTCTTCATCACAGATTGTCCCCAACACTGCCCTTGAGTCACCCAAATTAGCTATGATAAGACCTTCACCCTGGTTATTAATTATTGCTATTGTTATTATGTTTTCATGTCAAACAGTTTGATTTTAATTCATTGTTAGAGTTTTACGGGGACATCTATAATCATGCGTTTATATGATCTTTTAAGTAATAATTCTAAAAATTAATTATGAAACAATACATTAGTTATTTGTATAATAGTGCGTAGAAATGCTTTTTTAATGTATAAATTCATGTATTTAAATGATTATTTAAATAATGAATTAAAAAATAATTATTTCTACCATCATGAAAAAGTATTATTGAAGGTGAAGATTCACATGCAGAAGTTTTCATATGAAGTTGAAGTTTTCATATGAAGTTGATAGTTGAAAACCGTTAAATGATTATTTAGTCAAATTTATCAAATTTTTAAAGAAAAATCTAGGGGGCCAGCAACTTTTTCAAATTCAGGCTAACATGTAACCAGCAAGGAAAAGTGAGCCATTGAATGAAATCTCGCACCAATCTTACACCATTAAAATCATCATTGATGGCTATTTAATGGCTACAAATCACAAAAATTACTGGTCCCTAACACTCCTCAATTTTTAAATATCAGTTTCACGTGAAGACAAGTGTATGTGGGTTTTCATCATTATTAAATATCTATGTAAAAGTTTTTTCATAGAAACTAAATCTCAAAAAAAAAAAAAAAGTTTTTAAATATAGCAATTTGATGTGTAAAGTTTTACCTGTTTTATGACAACAATAGCAGTTGTTCCACTGCAAGAACAATCTAGATTCTCTTGCAACTTGATCTCCTTGTCCATGAGCTTGAAAGCACTTGTAACTGCTTCTTTCCATATCTGAAAATTCTTTGGATCCTTATGATTGTCACCTTTGACTGTGTCAACATGGTCGTTTAGGGTGTTGGAATCACCATTTTCTATGTTATTAATCCTTTCAAAGGCATTCTTTTGGGCAAGTATGAGTGAAGATAAGTTTCTGTTAACCATGTTGCTCACCATGCGTCCAGTCCTTCCATGCCCGTCAAAAACACCACAAAATATTCCATCTTCCATTCCATAACCCTAATAATAACATGGACAAATAGGGAATTTACAATAATTTTCTATGAATTTACATGGATTGGAAAATGACAAACTCTATTTTCTATTTATAATAAAGAATTTAATTTTGATGTACTATCAGTGCAAAGTAGTTTTTATACGAGTATCTAATTACGTAACGTCACAGTAAATATACATATCTTTTACATTGACTATGTGAATAGTCATCTAAAAGAACGGATGTAATTGCACGACTGTAAAAAACGTTTTTATACTGTCTGTGCATCAAAATTAAACTCTTATAATAAAATCCCAAAGAGTCACTTTATTTTAATCTATTAATTTAATTAATTGATTTGCACATATAGTATAAATGTTTTACACTATTATTCGATGAGATGTTTCTGTTTGAAATGCTTTTAAAATAATAGGTAGTGATTAATGAACTTATATATTCTATTAATATAATCATATATAATTGAATAATCATATATTTTTTTCTATAATGAATCGTGCTTATAAACTAAAACTTTATATTTGTTTGTAGTTTAAAAAAAAAAACATTCCAACTGAAAAATGTCTTCTAAAACCAAGCAAATCATTAATTACTAAAAAATGGCCATGAAATTTAATTGAAGGTTGTCATATGATCAACAAACAAAACAAACCTGGTAAATAGAAGCAGCATCTTGGTTGAGTCCTTTGGTCCCTTGTTTAGAGTAAGCAGAACAAAATTCTTGATTACCACTTACAACCTTGTTTGCTTCAAATGTTATCACACACTCATCATAAACTTCTTTAGGGGCCCCATGAATCTCAGAAGATGCAATGGATATACAGATACCCATTTCTTCTTTGTTGTTATGCAATTATTTTGGAAGAGTGAGACAAAGTCCTAATTAATTAAGTCCAAATATATATAGTAAGAAATTATTTTCCATATTAATAATAATAATAATTTAATGAGGCCTGTTACACATACAAGCATTTTTGCCTTACAAGCTATACAAGTTGGCCCAAGTCCAAGAAAAAATAACGCGCACCACTCCTTTAAATTGAGCGTCCAACACACGCGCCTTACAACACGTTCATTATGCCGCACTCTTCCTCTTCCTCCTCAATCAAAACGCAAACTGTCAAGATTCAAGCGACATTCGAAACAAACTACGATTCTGCGAAGAGTAGAAGAAATCAAGAAGAAAAGATACAAATCTCCATAAAAAATGAAGAAACATTATTCAAGGTACTGTTTTACTGTTCTTCTAGGTTTTTTTTCTAGATTGTCTCTGCCATGTGCCTCATCATTAACCAACAAAATATTAAAAGATTTCAAGAAGAAATATACTGTCTCCCCCCCTGATATTTGGTGTATTTCTTAAATCTTTTGGGTGTATTGCTTAAATCCTTTGGGTGTATTTCTGTAATCGTTTGGTTTATTTCTGTAACCGTTTGGGTGTATTTCTATAATCCTTTGGGTGTATTTTTGAAGTTCCATTATCTTCAAAACAATTTCAAAACTTGATTTTAGAAACCATGAAAATAAAAAAAAAAAAACAGAAGGAAATAAACCCTAAAAATGAAAAATCGAAAAAGGAAACGGAATCTTTTGAAAAATGGAAGTTATATATTCACGCTTTAATTGATTTAGATTGATTTAAAAGTCTGTTAAAGAGGTCCGTAACATAAGTAGCGCGTTTATGGAGTTTTGTTCTCTTCAAACTTGTAAAGCTTGTAAGCACAAAACACTTATATGCAGAGATTAATCCTAATTTAATATATAGTGCAGCATGTGTTAACTAGTGGCTGAATGCTTAGAGTTAAGTCCTAATTAATTAAGTCCAATAATTGATATGTATTTTAATGGTTAGTTATTTAATTAGGTTGTCCTAATACCTGCTTTAAGGGTCATGGTAGTGTGTATCATTATAATTATAAATTATTATCAACCATGCCTCAACAGGTTATGACTTTCTATTAAATAATAACCGTTGTGCAAAAAAACTGTTATATTATATTACTAACTTAATTATTCATTCATGATAACATTGAATTTAGTAAGGCTTCACTTCATTATTGCTGGATCCTATTCCTACTAGCTTCGTTTTTGTAGAGATTCCAAGTTGAAGGAAACAGAAAGATCCTATAAATAATTTAATACCTTAGTCAAATGGCACTATATGTAAATACTTGATCTGTGATTGAATTTCCATAACAAATCCTACCCCACCACAAGAGAAAGAAAAATAAAAAATAATTCAGATACAGTCATTAGCATTGACAAACACGATTTAGTTAAACAAGCCTATTAGGAAGCTAACAAAGAACCAATTAACTTCAACTAATAACCAATTATTGGATAATTGCCAAACAAGCCTATGTACAGTTTTTGAAATGTTCTTTTGAATTTTTTACTTAAATAAATGAAACACAAACCAATTTTACTTGATTCCCTAAAACAAATTTTCAAACATATTTTTTCTCTTTTTAATATTATATAAATCGTCCTAAGACGATAAGGATTATAGAATACGTTAAATATGACACCTTATAACGATTTATGCATGTATTGCCAAATTCAAAACCACCATAAATTGTGTCAGGGTGCCTATAGTTACAAATTAACTATAAATCGTGCCACCTTATTAGAATTTACGTGATTTTGGACTAAAATACAAAGGCCTGCTACGATTAATGTGCATTTAAAACCCTAACAACTTTGACGCGATTTATGTTATATTTGCTAAACCTAATAGGCCTACCATGATTCACATGCAATATGATAACCCTGAGGAACCTAGAACGATTTATGATGATAAAAATTCTATAAATAAACGAGTATGACGTAAACAAAGCACACTTGAAGTTTTGTGAGTTTAGGGAGAGATGACTGAGAGTATATTTTTGTTAGTTCATCATAGAAGGAAGATTGATGAAAATACAAGTGAAAGTATTGTGTTCTCTAGTAAAAAGCAGATAGGTGTGTTTGTAAATCCGCCAATGACTTTGATGGAATTACATAGTAGTATATTACAGAAGGCAGGAAAGTGTGGCAAAAAATATGTGAAAGGCCAGGTTATCCCTATTCATCAAAAGTTCTCACTTCTAGTAGCATAAGAAAATTTATCACCGCACTAACATCACAACCATCAAATTATCGACCACTTTATCCATGTCCCGTTAAAAAATTCGAACTCTAACATCGTTTAACCCAACCAAGAACCTATGAGATCACTAAACAGTAAAACCCACAAATCCTTATTAAAAATGTTCTAACATGCATATTCAAACTAATATTCATCAACATATCAGTGTAGTGAAAATAGCCATGACATCAACCAACTCAACTAAATTTACATTCCGATGACTAACCTCTTCGTCGATAAATCCGGCAACATGCGCAATACCGTTAAGGCGGTACATATTTCCGTGATTGGCCGCCATCCTTCCCGCAAGACGAATTCCTCCCACTCCGCTGCACAACCCAACCACCACTTTGTGCCTCACTACACCAGACAATGGTGGATCTGGCCCCGCCGCTGCCGCATCGTCGCCAGTGGACCTTCGAACCCTCCGCTCATTGTCACCTCCTCCACCAGTGTAGGCTGTCCTCCTCCCAATCCTTTTCTCCCAAAGCTGGTCGAATATGGTGGCTCCTCCCACCCAAACGTAACTCGTCGCTGTGTGTTGAGGGAAGATTGAAGCAATAACTCGTGGCAGCCATCTTAGGGTAACTCTTCAAGCATTAATCGTCTCTGGACTTTATGGGTTTTCGAAGTAAACATAAATCGTACCAAGCTACCCAGGTTACGCTTTTGAACGTGAATCGTGGTAGGCCTTTGTGCTTTAGCCCAACTTCACATGAATTATGGTAGGGAGGAATGATTTACGTGTAAACATAACCCTACAAGCCCTGTGACAATTTACACTTAATCCTCCTAGACAATACATGCATAAATCATCCTAGGGTGCCATGTTTAACATATTCTATAACCTTTATCACCCTAGGACGATTTACATAATATTAAAAAAAAAGAAAATACGTTTGGAAATTTGTTTTAAAAAAATCAAGTAAAATTAGTTTTTATTTCATTTATTTAAATAAAAAACCTTTATCTTTTTATTTCTTCTCATTTCTATTTCTTTCTTATTTTCCTTACTACAACTTTACCTCTTACTACCAATCACTTATTGCTATTATAAATCTTATATCCTAAATCATAAATTGATTTTACTTTATTTCACTTTCAAATATTTTTTTTACTAAATTTTAGATATTTTTATTATTTTTAATTTAGGATATTTCTTTTTTATATTCATTTTTATTCGAATGTTGATCGATTTTCAAATTAATGGCTGAATTAATATTGCCTTCCTAGACTTCTTCTTAGTTAAAAAGAAGGGGTAGCGATTTCCAGTTACTAGAGGATGGTTGACAAGAATTCATAATATGATTTTATGATTATAAAATTTATACGGTAGCAACGATTACAACAAAATGTGGCTGTAGTTTAGTGGTAAGAATTCCACGTTGTGGCCGTGGAGACCTGGGCTCGAATCCCAGCAGCCACATCCCAAATATTTTGTTTTTAATAAAAATAGTAAAATTCTTGATAGTGCACTTCATTATTTAATTATTTATTAACAATTTAACATGGTCAGCTTGACAAGCATGCCAGAAGTTGAAGACATAGGTATTGAATTTTAGGAAATAATAAATTAGCATATGGGAAGTTGAAGACTAATATCATAGGTTATTTAGCTACTTTGCTTATGTAAACGGAGGTGTTATTTAATCTCAAACCTGAAAGGTCAATCCTTTGAAGTGTATATACAACCATGTAAGCAAGGATCAACGAGTTATCTATTAGTTACATTTTTAAGTGGACAAAACTTTAGGATTACATGAAAGGACAAACTTGAAAGGTTACATCCTACATATGACATGTGTCACAATTATAAAAGAAATGAAATAATATAGAAAAATAAATTCACTATCTATGTCTTTTTCTTTTTTGATTTTGTATTTGCTCAACTTGATCTCATTGGATTGTTTAATTTTTACAACTTATCATTGAACCTCAAGCTTTCTATCATGTGACTCAGGTTAATCTCTCGAATATTTTTCGTAAAAGACATGGTGACAAACACATGCTAGAATCTAGAACATAGTTCAACTACATGTAATAAAGTAATAACGTTTCCCATTAATTAATGACATGAATGATAACGTCACGTGTCATTTATGATTTATATGTCATTAACTCATTATTCTAAGTGACTCAAACGGAAAGAACGCGAATTAAATTAATATCATTGAAGCAATGTTTTTCATTTTTTTATTTCATGTTCAAAACTCTTAATTTTTAAACCTATTAATTTCAATTTTATTTTTCACATTAATACTTTAAGTTTTTTATTTTAAACGTACAAATATTTTTCATAATAATCTTATATATCGTAATATATATGTTATTTGTATAAAAAAAATATAGTTGACTAAAATGAAAAATTACATAGAGAAACGAAGAAAGTAAGCTTTCCTATGATCAATTAAAAGTGTTGATTATAATGTTTGGAGAGGTGTTTCCACAGCTTGGAAGGACGTAGAGAAGAATTATGTATGACGTATAGGCAATGAAGAACAAATCAGATTTTGGGATCATAATTGGGTGCCTAAAGTTGGAGGGCTAAAAAGATTATGCCATCTAATCTTTAAAGAGTTCTAGCTGCTAGGGAGCCAATGAAATATTTGTACAAAAGAACCATCTGGAAACTGATTTTGGGGTTCACCAAGGATCAAACTCTTGATCTTTCGGATCTAGAACTCTGATACCATGTCATGAAACAATTCATCCCAAAAACTTAAAGTGATGGGAAAAGGTAACACTAATGGTTACTATCTAGGGAGTGCTAGGGGAACAATGAAAATTTTGAACAACATGAACAACCACCAATCAAATGAAAATACACTACACCTTAATTTAATGCTACTAATTAAATTTACTCTTTTAACCCTATTAATTCACATTGTTTACACATTGTTCAAAAATCTTGTTGGTTACCTATACTTTTCCTATCTCTAATACTGAATCGGACATCCCTAAACCTCCATTGTACACATTGTACAACCATTCTATTGGTTCCTATACTTCCTCATCTTTAAATTCTATTGATAGGAGTTTATCTTTAAATTGAATGATTTTCTTTCTGTTTCAGATTGCAAGGATGTTAGTAACTTAAGGAGTGGCTGTAGGACACAATGGTGAAGAGGATCGTGTGCATGTCCCTGCCATCTCCTTGGAAGAGTCCAGACAATATTACCTGGGATCTCTCATCAGATGGAAGCTTTAGCATAAAGACTTTCTATCTCTCGCTGGATGATGCTCCTGTTGAACTGGCACGAATCTTCAGGATGGTGTGGGATTGGAAAGGCCCGGAGAGAAGAAGACGACACATGAGCCCATCCTCAACATGTCCCAACCAAGTGCAACTGAGTGGAGGAAACCACTCTCCATATTCTTAGAGACTGTCCCTTTGCGACTCAAATTTGGCAAGAGTTGATGTCTCCTACTCAATATAGTGTCTTTTTCTCTATCTTAAAACTAAGGATAAGTGGTCTTGTTTATTTGGGGTTACTACTTCCTCTCTTTGGTACGTTAGGAATAACCTAATCTTTGATGGTAAAGCAACAAGCACCTCAACTGTTTGGATCTTGTTGGTGCTCATCATAAAAGGAATCCAAGGTCTGACCTCCTTATTAGTTGGAAGCCTCCTCAGGAACATTTCATCAAGTTGAACGTGGATGGGTCTTATTTTCGTAACAATAATCATGCGGTTTGTGGTGGAGTGTTTTGCTACCACCTTGGCAGATTCCTCAAAACTTTTTCATGCAATATTGGTAGTTGTTCCATTACTCATACCAAGTTGTGGGACATTATTAGAGGCCTCCAAATTGCTGCAGCAAATCACCTCTCTAACATTGTTCTTGAATTTGATTCTCAAGCGGCGATCAACCTCGTTAAAAAAGGAAGTGCCTCATCTCATCCTTGTTATCCGCTTCTTGAAGATATCAGAATTGTCGCTGATCGGAGAAAAAATTTAAGCTGGAGACACACCTCCCGGGAAGCTAATAATGTTGCTGATTTACTAGCCAAAAAAGGACAAGAACTTCCTCATGGTGTCCACATCTTTGATATTCAACAGGCTCTGTTTCTTGATGCTTGTGGTGTCCCCAGATTAAAGAGCGGTTGATTAGCTTTCTTTGCTTTAGTGTTGTTTTTGTTTCTTCCTTTTCTCTTTCTTGGGGTCTTTGACCCCCGCGGATCACCAAAAGACAAAAGTGTTGATTAGCCATATAAGGATTTGACTGAGGAGATTACACCCCCAAGTTGTACTCTTGTGGACTCCCAGCAAGAGATGGAGATAAATTCGGGGTAAAGTTGTAAACTAAATAGATTTTATCAGTCCTTTCTTTAAATGCTTTCCGTTCAAGTGTTCACAAGTTATTGTAGGTTTAAACTGTTGACCACCCACTTGGCGCCCATTATTATTATAACCTCAGAAGGCACATAAAACAGAGTACAAAATCTAATTCTCTTTTTTGTGGGTTGATTGAGAATTTTCTCACACTTGGGATTTCATACATGAAATATTCTAGTTCAGGGAACATATATAGAGTAGGGACACACTTGGAGCACGAAGCAAAATACACATATATCGTGTTGTTACAAAAACCACAAAATACCATATTCTATGCAATAAATTCTGTTTATTATCACAATCCCTAATACACAGGCATTCCTATATCTGAAAAAAATAATAATAAATTGAGAGACAAAACACAAGGAAAGGGAAAAAGAGCCCGAGGGGAAACAACCCAATAAAAATAGACACAGAAATTACAAGACACCAGGGCAACGATATCTTTTGTATGGAATTATTGACAATGCATAAACCACAGCATTAATGCGAGCCACACATGAAGGTTAAGAGCAAGAGATGTGTGGTGGTGTGTGTTGGGGGGAACATACGATACAGGTATCAACCTCCAAACCGTCAAGTATCAATCTTTGCTAGTTGTTGCCGGTCTCTGGGCTCCGGGAGGTGCAGTCGGCCTGGGGAAGTTATGATCAAATTCCATGCCTGCAAACTGTGGAGCCTCCACATATGGACTCTAGATCCATTTGGTAAAAAAAATGTCATTACAAAACTACTTTTAGTAATAACGATAAAAGAATAAAATAAAATAACAGCTGTTGGAGGTTAAAATTGCACCTGGGATACAGAGTTAGCTTGATCTGAAAAATCACGACCTGCGGAATTCAGTGATGCACTAGGAGAACCAGCATTATTGCTAGTTTCATTTCCGTTCAACTTATGTAATGCTTTATTTACAACATTTTCTTCCAAATTCCCATTGGTTGGCTTTACCCTCTACATTGACATCAACGTTATTTCACAATCAGTGGGCAAAGTTAATAACAAGTACATAGAGGGAAACACATGGAAAAGAAATATCACCTGGAAGATTTTGCCAAGAGTTTTCAACCCCTTGGCTCGGGCACGAAGTTCTTCTTTCTTGACATTGTTGTCTTGAAGAACCTATAGTTAAACACATGATCTAAATTAAAGCAGGCCTAGAATCCATATCCGGTTTATGAAATACAAGGTGACAGTGGTTGAGCAAAACCAACCATTTGACACACTCGTGAGAGTGTGGCTTCAATGTCGGCAACGTTAAGTTTCCATAAAGAATCAGTCATTAGCTGCTTGTGAGATTGCATGTATTGTTCAAGCTCTTCTTCAGTATAGTTTCCTTCTGCACTGAGTTGCTTCTTCATATCCTCTTGCAGTTGGATCAAAGCAATGGCCCCTAGAACAAACCACCCAGGAAAACCAATTTCAAAACCACCAGTTATAATAACTTTTTGTCCCTTGTGTCTGTTTAGTTATTTGAAGATAAAAGAAAAGTGAAATATTAAAAGTAGGTTGGATGATGTATGGTCCACAATCTGCAAAGGATTTGGATGCGCTATGATTTTGCAATCCCAAAATTAACTTAACCAAATCAAATAGTTTAGCCTGAATGGGCTTGGCTAGCGTATTTTGACCCCAAACAGTCTTACTCAATTTCTTTCTTCATAATGACAAAGTTTAGGTAGGGAGAAGCACCGCTACCCCCACCAGGGCAAGGGAAGACCCCCAACCTCTTTGAGGACTCCCGAGAGGGATGACAAGTCAGATTGTCCCTCCAAAAAGGTCCTCACAGTGCTCCACCCTTAACCAACTGTGCTACCTCTTGTTGGAGTCATATACCTTCATCTTTTAACTTCTATAAAATTATTTAGTAGGGAATACAAATGAGAATAGTTTAATGTGTAGTGCAATTGTGCAAATAACACGTTTAGATTAAAGTTAATATGTGAGCTGGAATTAAGAATCCATAGCATAGCAAGGAAGAGCTGAAAAAGAGGTACAAAATATGATCACCTGTTGCTGCTGTAACTTGGGATTTGATAAAATGCCCTTTGTTTCTAAACCATTCAGCAACAAACGGCACACCCAAGTAAATTGCTTTCTTTCCAAGTTCCTTTGCTGCCTGCCTTGCGTATATGTAGCCAATTGTATTTAGCATATCAACACCATAAGCTGTAGAAAGACAACTAATTTATTAAGCAAAAGCAGTCCCTGAGTTAATGTTGTATTATACACACTTCAAATACTTGAGATTAGCATCAGGCTAAGGTTTTACAAGTCAACATCTTAAGCATAACATGATTTTAGGAACAAAACAAGTATACATTTCAACGAATTTTGTTACAATAAAATGTTATTTGTGATAAATTGCGTTGAGCAGATAGATTTGCATCACTTTCACCTATTGAAATTAGTCTTTCAGCTGAGGCATAGTAGACAGTACCTGCTTTGGACAATCGGGCTACTTCTGCTTCTGCATGATTAACAAAGTCCTCTTTGTTTCCTTGAACATATTGGTTGAGTCTACCTTTCAGTATCTCTGCAAGCTTTTCTTCTCTCTCCTTCTGAACAACCTGAATGAAGAATAAAATGTTATGGAGGGAATGCTTCATTCACTTGAGGCAATTAAGTAATAACACACTTTGGAGGGTGTCTGACCATTCTGAAAATATGGATTTAGTTACCAAGTGCATACATTAAACCACTTAATATATTAAGTGAAGTATGGCAAAGAGAAAGCAAAATAAGCTTGGAGCCATGATTGAGAAAGTTTGTGAAGCTGTACCCTCATTTTCTCTTGTAAAATTTTCGGATCAAATTGTTCCCCTTCAGTAAACATATCCATTGAGGCCATTGATGCCAACGCCAACTGGCCTATATACTCCTCAAAAAGTTCACTACCGAAAAGCATGGCAAAGATTGCTGCAGGGTCAATAATTGATTCGCTGAAAAGAACAGAAAAAAATTAAAAATTTAGGTATAATCCTCACCATTGATGTTAGAATATTACTTAATATATTGTAAGGTTTAAAAAAGGAAACTAACGTTGAGATTCCCGATTTCCCATGAGCATCATAAGCTTGCCTTTGAGCTGGATCACTCAAAACTTGGTAAGCTTCACCCAAAACCTAATACCAAAGCAAAATTCCAAAATTAGAGTGGTAAAATGATTTGAACAACGGTAAAATCCAAGCTATGCATAATGAATAATGAATACAATGGCTCAAGATAATACCAATTTTATTAAAGGCATACTCCCAACATGCAGCTCAGCCATTAAAGATAACAAAAGCATAAAAGGTCAATAAAATAAAATAAAGAACATTTGATGAATGTGTATGAAGATACAAAACAAGGTAAATGTAAGTGAGGCTGAAATAGTTCAATTTATTGGTAGACTTGTTAACAATGGCAGGTATACAACGGTTAACAATATTTTATTATTTAAGGTTCTTCACCGACCATGCTCAACTTGACAAGTAGAAAAGGATATTATTGAGGAAAAGATATATTGTAGCCTTTACAACTCAAAATTGGCTTAAAAATAATGGGAGATGATGCCTTAATACAACTAAGACATGTAGAATGGCTCTACCAACTACATGAAAGGATAGTGAAATTTCTTATTGCAATCCTCTTACACAACTCAAATGAAGTTTTACAATAAAGTGCCTTCAAAATAGCAGGTCTAATTAAAATATAACACCCTCACCTGAAAATTTTGTGCAGCAAGTGGGTCATTGGGGTTTTTATCTGGATGCACCTGTCGTGCCTTCAATTATGAAGATGAAAAATAATTGGTTATACTTTACAAATTGGAAATAGGCCAAAGAACCACTGATCTTCAGATTCAATATCCAATATACAATATGATACAACAACAACAACAACAAAGCCTTGTCCCACTAAGTGGGGTCGGCTACCAATATACAATATGATATTTGTAGAAATTGATAAGACTCAGCATCTCTCTTCTGGATTTCCAAAATTATTCATTTTAGTAGAAGCATTTCATGTCTATTGTATATTAGGCTTATTGCAGGGAAAAAGTACACAATTTACTTAGGCAATCAAACCTACGCGCATCCACTGCTTTCAGTTCACTAAATGGAAAAAATTCAAATTGATACATCTAAATTATGAGTATTTGAACAGATTGTAAATGAAATTAATTATTCAAATCATATAATATTAATTCTTCTGGGGAAATAATTAATCGATGTATTACATATGGCAATAAAAGTAGAAAACAGATGACGCCCACAAGCAAAAGATAGATAAATTAGATACCTTCATATAATAAGCTTTCTTGATCTCGGCTTCCGTTGCTGTGGGACTGACACCCAGCACGTCATAATATTCCGTCTCCTTAACCATCTCAATGTCCACGAGCAGTAGATCAGTAGTCGGATGAAAGAGTGCCTATAATTATCAGATTTTAAGTAACCAATCTGCAAGGGTGAGAATATTTGGGACAATAAGTATTCCAAATTGCCTATACTAGCACAACATAAGCATTCCAGGTTCGTTTACAAATCCTGTAATACTTTTAGATACATTCATTCTCATACATAATATTTGTTAACTACTCATTGAAAGAAGAAAACTTAGTTGTGAAATATGTAGCTGCTTGAAATTTGAAGGAATCACAAAAGGAGGTTCCTCCAATCGTGAATCAATAGCTGATTTTCATATAGGCACCATGCAAAAGGTTGCTTGTTTAGTAATAATGCAACAAACACCCGTGTCTGACTGAAATGCCAAATAAAATTCACCGAATCACAATATTACACGGTTTAGGGTTTTTACTAACCAATCATTTCTAAAATCACCGATTAAGAAACAGATCTATATTGGTAAAACCTAATTGACTTTTCAGCAAAACCCTAATGATAATGATAATAACAGTAATAAGAAAGAATATAATCAGAAATTGTGTCTTGAAACAATAGGATTGTGATTCCAAGGATCTTCATCTGATAATTTCGATCTTGGCTCTAAGCGGCAGTCAAGTGGCTACTGAATAAGCCCCTGCTGTTGACTCTATTATAGAGCCTTTGACCATTATTATCATTATCGATAATCATAAAGATTAATTTGGTAGTAAGCTCCATAACCAGGAAAACAATATTAGAATCAATAAATGAGGCAAAAAGACGGAAACATAAACAGCGATCTCACCAGGAATTAGCGGAAGTGAAAAGAAAGGATCGAAATCGGAAAGGGGGCTCAAAGGATTTGATTTCTGCCATGAGGCAGCTGCTGGCTTGGTTAAATGAGACCAGAACACATGGCAAAGGGCGAAAAGATGGACCAGTTTTATACTCGTGTATGTGTCTTGGAAACCCTAATGCTACTTGTCTGTTTAAGCAGATTCTGAAAGCCCAATTAAATATCCAACTTTGGGCCGAACATCTTGATAAAATAAAAAAAAAGGATAAGTTAACCGAAAAAAAAAATAAAGGATAAAAATACTTTCAAAATATTTTAAAAAGCTATTATTTTGTTTGATGTTGTTTAGTTTTGCGTTTCAATATAAAGAAATATTTTAAAATGCTACTAAAATTAAAAGATAATGATAAAAATATTTTTTAAATGCTTTAAATTTGTTAACGATAAAAATACCTTCAACATATTCTAAAACACGACTAAAATTAAGCGGTATCATTTTTTATAACCGGTGTGCATTTAACTCAAAATTTTGTGAGAATAATAAAATAACTATTTAAAAAACCAATTTAAAATTTGATTTTTAAATTTTTGTGTTTTTTAAAAAAATCATTTTTGGCCGTGAAAAGATAGCAATAAAAGCATCTAAGTTATTTTATTTTAATTTTAGTCACAAAAATACTTACTTTTAAAAAAAAGTAAAAAAGTTTTTAAAAAAGAGAAAATTATTTTTTTAACTTTTTCAAAAACACTTTAAATAATTTTTTAAGAAGTCACATTAATTTTAAAAATTATAAATATTAATACTGTATTTTTTTATCATGTAAAAGTTAAAATAACTTCTAAACCTTCACAACCGCAACCAGGACCTGAGTTATGCTTTACCTATTACCATCATTCAATATTTTCTATACTAAAATAAATGTAAAAAAATGGACTATGTAATATTATTAATTTATGCAAAAATATTTAGTACCTATTATTATAATAATCTAATTAGCACTATTATTTCTTTTACGATTTTAATATTAAAATACTTTCACAAGCATTCAAACGGATGTGTTTTCTTGTCACCAAGAAAAAAGGGGACGTGTTTTCTACTTTTCTATCTAGCGGTGCAGACTGCAGAGGCAGCTTGACTTATGTCTTCAAAGTCAGAGAACCCTTCTACAGTTCAGATTTTATGCCTCATAGCAGTGCTATCTTTTGCATGTAAAGAACATGCAAGCTCCGGAATTACGTAACCTCAATAATCTCAAAAGATAACAGGCGGCCATGCTATTGTCAACTCAACAATGCCTATGTCAATATCACTAAAACAAGATAAACTACTAGTACTAGTCCTCAATCCATAAGTACCAAAGTTATCAAAACTACAATATCAACTCTCAGGTGAAGTTTTAGGAACACTTCCCTGTTGAGCAGCCTGCGCAGGTGCTCCTGCATTACCATCACCAGAATATGCCAGAGGCTGAGGGTAACCAGAAGCGTAACTGTTGCTGTATGATGTCGGAGGCTGACCATATCCAGGTTGACCACCTGGAGCACCATATGGGGGACCATACCCTGGTTGTCCTGCACTGCCATAACCAGTTGGTGGAGCCCTTTGAGACCCTGGTTCCTGTTGATCGTAAGGTAGTGGCTGGGCAGGTGGTGTACCACCCGGCTTTTGCGACTGTGGTGGGGGACCATAGCCACCTCCATAACCAGATTGGGGAGGTGGATTTCCATACCCTGCTTGGGAAGTCGGGGGCACCCCATAGCCAGGCTGAGCAGAACCTTGTGGAGGATAGTTGGCAGCATTTGGACTTGGCTGTTGGCCAGAACCATAACCTTGCTGAGACGTTGAAGAGGGTTGCGCAGGTGGAACTTGGGTTGAATCACCATGTGATCCATAATTAGGAGCGTGGCCCTCTTGTGCTGTGTTGCTTCCACTGCCATAGCTAGGGGCTGAGCCATAACCTTGCTGTTGATCATATGATGGTTGCTGCCCATACCCTGATTGCGGTGGTGCATGATACCCACCATAGCCATCTTGAGAATAGCCATGCCCAGGTTGGCTATAACCAGAGGAAGGTGGTTGACTATAATTGTAACCACTCCCATCAGCAGGAGGTGCACCGCCAGGATTTTGCTGCTGTTGACCATAGTAATCATACCCAGCACCATGAGTAGACTGCTGGGCTGGTGGTGCAGAGGACTGGTCCCAATTGGTGGAGTATCCACCAGATGAAGCAGGTGGATAGCCTGCATATGGTTGCTGGTTATACTGGCCTGTTGGACCAGAGTAGCCACCGGGCTGCACGTAACCATAACCAGCTTGCTGCATGGGAGCACCGGGAGGACCCCAGCTAGATGGTGGCCGGGATTGGTAACCTTGCTGAGCATAACCACCAGACATTGCTGGATTTCTAAGACGATTCTGCAGAAGGACAAATTGCAAACACAAATAAAACGAGGAAACTCAACCAAGATATGGCAGTACAGACAGCAAAAGATGCACAAACAAAAAGACAAAGTAAAACATGCATCACTAAAAATAAAAATATAAATAACACGATTATAAGCCATAACTTAACAAGTTAGATTAAAGATTCCTTACAGGATCAGAGAGGGATATGAAGGCCTACATACCGTACCGGTTTGTGGTAACTGAGTTACTCCAGCAGAAGAACACCCTCTCCCTATTCGAAATGAATGGGTACAAAAAAAAAACAAAAAAACAAAAAACACAAACCAACGAAGCAGACAAGCATACTATCTCTATTGTCTCAAAAGGCAATCCACTGTAAGTATCTCAATATATATAAAGTACTTTTGAGATAATTACACTATAATTCTATAAACTATTCACAATAATTCAACCAGCTAGGCTTTGATATAATAGCTATTAACTACATAAGAGAAGTTGGAGCAAATACAAATCCAAAACATACAGCTTGTCAAGATGACATCTCTTTGCTGCACAAAAAAAAAAAAAAAACCCTCAACCTTCCCTCCCCTCAGTAAAGACGTTAAGCTCAATTGGAACATTAAATAAACACACAAGTAAACCAACTAGGATTCAAATGGAGAAGGAAGCGGAGAAGGGAAATTATGACAACAGCCATAAACTTACCAAACTCGGTCCTAAAATATCAACAGTGTTACAGAGACTATAGCTGACAAATTATGAGAATAGGCATAGGCAACAAAAATAGAAAGTAAAAGAGCCTTCACAATAGAGAGGGAGACAAGCCACAATGTACAACATGGAAACATTGATGGAAAAGAAATGTAAAATACGTGAATAAGAAACCACTGATAAAGATTTAAAATAATAATAACAATAAGTATAATAATAACATCAAAAAATGTGTCAGGAATCCTGTAAGAATGACAACTGGACAGAAATATGAAAATAAGGAGTCAAACGTCAAGAGCCTCAAAGGATAAAGTTCAGTTTCATCCTCCAGATGAAACACCTTTTTAACTAGAGGATGATTACTAGAGCAATAAATAATGAACTCAAGCACAAATCACAATGTTTAAACAAGGCAACCATGTGTTTGTTAGAGATATAACCATTAATGTTGCATTCTCCTATCAGCTTAAACTTTTGGGATGAATAATTTCATAACATGGTATCAGAGCTCTATGTACGAAAAGTCCAGAGTTTGATCTTTCGTGAACCCCAAAAGTGAAAAAATAGCATAAGGCAAATAAAAGAAAAAAGAATGCCTATGCAGAAATCAAGCAAACCCAAAAGAGGCTCTTGCTTGAGGGGAAGTGTTAGAGATATAACTATTAACGTTGCATTCTCCTATCAGCTTAAGCTTTCGGGATGAGTAGTTTCATGACAGTGTTAACGAAATACCAAGGGAAATTACAACATATGAGACCTCAATAAGTTAATAGTAACTATAAGATTGAAAAGTGGAAGCAATAATAATTCGGGAGAGGAAAATAAAATGGCAAGAGCTTCAAAAAGGATAAGCTTCAAGTTATTCTGCTAAATTAGGTCCAGCATGGTATATAAAATAGTTGTTTCAGGTATATAATTTTTTTGAGCAATGGACTAAAAATGCACAAATGATATGACCTAAGATGATGTTAATACTCTATGAAAATATATATCCAGTCAAAATATGACGAAGCCAAAACATCAATAAGAGATTATTGCCCTTTAGTATATACCAAACCTGAGATTGACAGCCATACATTGGCATGCTGAGGGAAAACCAACAAAGAGAGTCCATGTTGGTATTACTAATGGTCCACACCAAAACAAACTAAACCCTACAATAGTCCCAATAACAAGCTCAGTATGGACAAAACAATCACATAACAGCATAGCCTTGATGCTCCAAAGAGCTAAGCTAAAGCAGAGGACAAAGTGCATAACTTAATCACAAATAGGAACAACAGTCCTTAAAGAGCTTGGTGTATTATGCAAAAGAAAATTGACCAATCTAATTACAAATTAAACATGTTCACCATCCCCTTGAACCAATTTTCTGAAATCTGAATAAATTAATGAAGGTATATTTATGTATAAAATATACAAGATAAACACACCAACACAAGATAATTTGAATGAAGAACAAGAAAACGTTGGAAGTTCTGGGAATTCCCATAAACTTTTATATACCAAAGATAATTAATCTGTACATGTAACTATCATATCCATGCCCGTATTTGAGCCAGATAAGCACAGGTTTTAAAAGAAAGGATGAAGAATCCAATAGGTCATAATAATAACTTCTACTGTAAATTTATTTTTTAAGGTGAAAACTCACATGCAGTTGCCTTCATGTGAAGTTGATATTTAAATATAAAAAGTAAGGATAACTTCTACAGTAGCCTTTCACCCAATAAGATTTAACTTGTAAAGACCAGGCAGATAAACTGTCAAAATTTGCAATACAACATCTTGACTTCTGACCATTATCATTGTTTGCGCAGAGCTTCATGCCGCTTTGATTATCCATGAAAAGTATCATTCTTTGTGCACCATCTGCTTTTAACTTTTTGTACAGGTATATTTAAAAATAAAACAGCAAATAAAAGAATATGAAGTTCTTTTGCATCTGCTAACAACAGAATCCCGATAAAGATAGCACTTACTAGAGACAAAATGATCTTAACCCGTTAGCCGTGAAATCACAAGCTCAAATCCAGTCCAGCTAACCCATTTTAAGTAGTCCAACATGCCAAACTTTTACACAGTTTTACAACAATTACATACTTCACAAAATTCAAAAATTATGAGTTTTGCCCCTACAATAGATGAAGAGAAGCAATAACCAGAAGCAAAATAGAGATAAATGTGAAGTAGCATGATGACAATTCTCAGCATGTCCGGTTTTAAGTTTCAAGATCCCATAAAGTAATATGGACTAATCTGGAAATCACAGGTGCAAGTATTCATCTAGCAATCAGCAGGCAGTGACAAAACAAATATTAAATTACCTAGTCAACCCATAAACTCAACCATACTACAGAATTATTAACATATATATACAGAAAATAGAAGGGGCACAAATAAACTAGACTTGGGAAGTGGCAAGCAAAACATGACAACAAAAGCCCAATCCAATAAAAGGGATATGTGCACTAAACATACCTCACCACTGATGACTTGATTAACCAATTGTTTTGCAGACTCAATTTGTTCAGGTGTCCCTTCAACTTTTAATGTTCTTTCTGTGGATGTGTCACCGGGGGGAAGATGAAGAGGAATCACCTGAAAAATACATAAAATGCCAATATCACTAATAACAGGTTGAAAGTCCACATCTCAAAAGTATGAGATTATCATAGTCAAATTTTAATACTAGCAGTGATCAGAAACTACGGTCAAAGATATAAGGACAAATATAAAGGAAAAAGAAAAAGGGTTTGGAATATAATAGCAAAAGAAGACAAATATTTGAAAATTGAAAGGGCAGACCTGAATTCTTGCACCAGTTGAAGCTTGCATATTCTTGATTGTTTCCCCACCTTTACCGATTATAAGGCCAACCTGGAAACGCATGACCAACCATCCACCAGATAAAGTTCAGTGAAGGTGAGAAAGAAAGAAAGAAAGAACCGGAGTTGAATAAAACCAAATAATTTAAACCTTCACATACCTTGTTATTTGGGATCTTCATCACAAATTCATCAGAACCAGCTTGTCCAGCTACTCGTCTAGCAACAATGCCAGAACCTCCGGATTCAGCCTATTAAAAACACAATAACTTACAGCATTAAACAAAACATTTCATATAATTACAACCTTTTTTTCGGATGCATCACAAATTCATAGAGTTCTGAGAACGTCGGTACCTCAGCAAGAACTTCATTGATGAGCTTCTCAGCAGTAGCAATGGCTTCAGAAGTGCCCGTAAGCTCAACTGTCCTAGTGGGCAAATTGGGGTCGGCATCCATGTCACGGGTAACCTGAATTTTTGCCCCAGATTGGAGCTGAAGGTACTTGATGGTCTCACCACCCTTGCCAATAATAACACCCACCCTTCCATTGGGGATATCAATCTTCTTGCTCGCACCCTGGTACCCATAAGAAACCGCAGAAGGAGAAATGGTAGGGACCGAGTACTGAGCCTTCACATCTGCAACACCAAACATTCACTAAAAGATTAAGATTTATTAAGTTCAATAATATTTAAATTTAAATAAATTAACACACTGAAGATGAGAATTAGTGATTTCTGGAGTAGCTTATTTTCAGTTCAAACCAATTTATAATCAAAATATTCTTGATCAAACTTTCAAAAGCAAAATCAATTATTCTATAAATAAATAAATTCAAGAAAAATTAAAAAGACCTGATCTGAGAAGTAATGTGTGTCCTGATTATCTTGAGTAATGTCAAATCAAACCTTGTAGGGAAACCCTTACTAAGCCACGGAATCAAAACCAAATAGCTTAAAACCAAAATTTATCCAACAATTTAGCGGAACCCCTCTTTACTGATGGAACGAAACTTCATACAGCTTATAATCAAAACTTTCTCATCAAATGTAACCAAACTCCAAACAACATTAACTCAAAATTTCAAATGATATCCAAAAACATATCAAAACGCTCGATTACAATTAGATCAAAACTTGAGCAGCTAGTAATAGAAGTTTATGTGACAAAAAAACAACATCTAGCACATAGCCAAACTTTTTTGCTAAAAAAAATGGTTGAAGAGCTAAGGATTTAAAAAATTTTTACCAAGATTGAGACCTTCCGTAATAAAACCCTGAATTCTGTGAATCAGCTTATAATCGAAACTTTCTAGCCAAATCGAAACATGTACAGTGAAAACCTTACCTACCGATGAAATAAATGCAGAAACGTAATCACAATAATAATAATAATAACCGAAGACGAGAAGTAAAACCCTACTCACCACCCATGGAATCGAAACCCGAAGGAGGAGCTGTGCCGTTATCGACCTTGGGACGCTTGACGTCGAGACCCGTGGCTGCGGGGGGTGGGGCGCCGCTAAGGAGGCGGGCGGCGACCTCCTGTGCACGCTGCTTGGCGAGCTCGATGCCAGAGGGGGCCGGCGGAGGGACGCTGTTGTATGACGGTGGAGGGGGGGCGTCAGGGGAGGAAAAACCGCTTTGGCGGGCGGAGGGCGGTGGTTGTTGGTCGTCGTACTTGCGCTTCAACGAGGGAGGAGTGGTGGAAGTTTCATATTGCGATTCTTCCGCCATTGGAGAGAAGAAGAAGAAGAAGAAGAAGAAACCCTATAGACTCGAAAAATATGGAAGGTTGGTTCTCACTTCTTTGTTCACTACTACTACTACTACTAGATTTTTATTTTTAAGCTGGAGCTGCTTCTTGTGTGACGTCACTGATCCAATTGATTCAAACCCTAATCCTACTGTCCATTACCAGCCTTAAGAATATACACAAGAATTTAAGAAATGCATATGATGAAGATAATGATAATAGTAATTAAGGATGAGAGTGGTGGATAAAATTTAGAATTAAGAGAGTAATAATGTATAATAAAATCAGAAGTTAGAGTTATATTATGTTAGAAGTTCAGTTAAAGAATATTATTTAATTTTTTATAATTTAAATAATTTTATCTGTAAAAATTAATTTTTTATTGATATAAAGTCAATTTCAATTTTTTATGTTGAGTTTTATCAGCACTCGGATTTTTGAGGTTAAAAATAATTAGTTATTCTATAAAAAAATATAAGAATATATTATCTAAAATCATAATTGTCAAAATCGAATAGGTGATTGAATCGATTAGGTTACTAATTTACTGATTCAACTAATAAGTTACTAGTTAAATCAATTGACTTAGTTTCATGTAAATAAAAAATATAAAATAGTAAAAAAATTTAAAATACATATTTTTATTAATATTTAAGAATAATAAAATCTCAATTCCAAAAATAACTAATACAGAAATAAACATAAAATTTGTCCGTACTATTACAATAGTATCTTAATTTGACACAATAAAAATAATAATCACACTAGTACATCACCTAATTAATTTACAAAGTCTATCATCTAACCATAATATCAATATATTTCAATACTAGAATCAAAACAGACAACTTTAATCACAATATTAACATTAAAATAGATTAAGCAAATTAATAATTTTTTTAAAAAACTTATACTTCTATTAATAATGGTACATAATTAAAAATATAACTAATTCAAAAAATAAAAAATACAAAATTAAAATTAAATTAAATATCCATAAAATTATTTAATTCATGATTTTCTATATAATTATTTTGTTATAAATAATATTAAGAAGCAGGATGACAGTGTGACAATTAGAAAGTGTCTGTTGGATTGGATTAGTTTTGACCTTATTAACAGTTGTATGCATTAATTTTATGAATAATTAAAATATTTAACTTTTAATTAGTTAATTGTTTAAATTTTTTGAAGGATTTAGAATTTAAAATTAGTATTTAAAAATTAAAATAAAAAATAATTTAAAAATTTGACTGATATTAATTAAAAAAATAAACCTTTTAATTATATTCATAATTTTAATTAAAATTATTTATAATTTTGTAAGGACCAAAAAATATTAAGAGTTAATTTTTTTCAAGTGTAAAAAATAAAAAAAGTTTATTAGTATTGATTCAAGTAAAGAAAAGGAAGCCAGCAAAATTTGATAAAAATAAAATTAGGATATACTTTGATTAGCATTCATACAATTATTTATAGAATAGTCATTTATAAAAGATCAATTTTATGGTGCTATGAGTTGGTATTTAAATTTAGCCTAACTTATTTTTTTTGTAGGAAATTTTTTATAAATAAACACCATTTTTACACACCATAACGTTCACCTTTATAAAATATCTTCGGTAACAACTACCAGAACAAGTTGCTTGAAATCATTGATGGCAAGTTTATACTTGTTCCAATAAATTCTGATAGCCTTTTACTATTCCTTTTGAGGAGCAGCTTCAAAATTGTTGTAAGCCCCAGCAACGAGATCTTCACATTCAGGCATATACTTGTTCCAAAACCAATGGGACTTCCAAACGTAGTTCATTTCTTCAACAGGGACGTTCTTAGTCTCAGGTAACAAGAAGGCAATAAAAATGGTCATGACGAGCACCCAAGCAGCAAAGAAGAAAAAGAGACCAAACTTGAAGTGGCAAAGCAAGCTAAGAAAGACTTGAGCGATGCCAAAAGTAAAGAACATGTTGACTGCCACATTAATAGCTTGGCCTGCTGGTCGAACTTCAAGAGAACATATTTCGCTTGGTACCAACCAACCTAGTGGCCCCCATGACCATGCAAATGCTGCCACGTATAAACAAATAAACACCAACAGGATGTCTGCTTCTTCTTTGTTAAATGATCCTTCACCATTCAATCCAAACTTCATCGCGATCATGATTCCAACCACAATCTACAATCCATACATGCAATAATTCTCTTGCTTAGTCGCGTCATGCATACAAATTTTTATATAAATTTATTTATATTTGAGTGGAAATTCAGGTACAATTAAGTTTACGTGAAGTTAATAATTAAGAGCTGTTAATATATATCGATTATCAATTTCACGTGAAATTAACTGCACTTGAATTTTTATCTTTTACCTGAGAAACAAGCATCTGAACGCCACCCTCAAGAAATAATAGCCTTCTTCCAAATTTGTCTACACAGAAAACAGAGACAAGTGTAGCAAGAACATTAACACCTCCTGTGATAACTGCAGACATGAGGGAGGCATCATTGCCAAAGCCCAAAATGGTAAAAAGTACTGGAGCATAAAACATGATGACATTAATTCCGGTAAGTTGTTGGAAGAAGGGAATGAAAGTGCAGAAAGTGAGTTGAGGCCTATATCTGCGTCTTGTAATGTTCTTCCATGGATTTTCCACCTTACTAGCCGCCTCACTTGCATCAACAAGATCTTGATATTCCTCATCAACATTGTTAGTGCCACGGATTTTTTGCAACATTGTCTTGGCTTTTACGTGTTGCCCTCTTTCGATCAAAGAGTTTGGTGTTTCCTCTAAGAAAAGAGACCCTACACACAGCAAAACTGCTGGCACAGCTCCAACTCCCAAAGATACTCTCCACCCATTTTGGCGCTTCGAGGTTGCATAGTTGATAAGGTTTGCACCTAGAATTCCGATTGTGATCATCATTTGAAACCCGATGTTGAGTGCTCCTCTAATTTTAGTCGGAGCCATCTCAGACAAGTAAATCGGCACAGACTATTTTAACAAACAATTATTGGTCTTAAAGAACTAACTATTAATAATGCATGTGAATTAATGATGTCGTTTCTCACCTGATTGCAATATCCAACACCAAAACCTAGAAATATTCGACCGATGATAAGCATTTCAACATTAACTGCGAAACCATTCAACAATGCTCCAACAAGGAAAAATAAGCCCCCCAAAAACATGGATGGCTTGCGTCCGAACAATCTTGAGGTTGTGGCAGCAAAAAAAGAAGCTATTAATGCCGCAAGATACAGAGAAGAAGTGAACAATGTCAGTAGCTGGTTGTCAAACTTGCAATATTGATTGGTACTGGAATCATCTAGCATTTGTTGATATACAACTGGAAAGAATTTAACCAAGAATGGTTCCATAGATGTGACTCCTCCCGTGATACCAAGATCATATCCAAAGAGAAGACCTCCCATAGCAGCAACGAAACATGTAATTAACACGAATGCTGTCACCTTTCCCTCATATTGTCGTCCACCACTTTCAATGTATGCACCTCCTGCCATCTTGATACGATTGTTTTTTTTATATTTATGTCTAGCCTTAATTTGCTACAAGAAAACACCACTGATCTTCTACTAATTAATTATGTTTTAGCTTCTTTTTTTATGCTATCTTTTTTCTTCTTCTTATCTATCTCACTGTTGTAGTGATGATAATAATTACTCGATAAACTATTCTTTAATTTATAGGGTTTTATATTCACTAAAAGATTTCTTTAAATTTCTGTCTCTTTTCTTTTTTTGGCTCTCCCACCTCAATGACACCAAATATGCTATCTTCACACTTGGAATACAATTTTTGTTATTGTGTATCTGTCAACAACCAAACACGTTTTATCCCTCTGTATATCTATTTTCAGTATTTTAAGACACAAACCAAACACACCTATAATAATAATAATAACAAAGTGAATTATTTTCTACCAACTCCTAAGCAATATTACACACTACCTCCAATAATATGAATTTAGCTTGTGCAAGTAAATCGTTGTTGTATTCTGTTTTTTTTTTTTAACAAAGGATTTTGAATCTCTTGCAAAATAAACTAAACTAAACCAATAAAAGAAAAAATCAAGGGAAACTTTTGTTTTGGGGGGAAAAATTCAATGAACATTGTTGGAAGTTGGCCTAAAATTCAAACACGTTTCAATAAATCTCACTACAAAAGTTGACAAGTTGAAATGTTTAGTCTCTCTCCAGTACCGAAATCCATCCTTTGAGCACTAGTTGTCTCCTGTTTTAGCATATTAAAGCATGTGATTTGTCTAGATTAACATGTTGACCTAAATCAATTGCACTGACAGCAACAGTAGGATACATTAAGAAAATGTGTTGCTTATCAGTTGTCACGAATAAAGATCCATGCAAACTCATCAAGTTTCGGAACTTCAATGTCAAAAACAAATTAAGGCCACAATGTTGGAATATTATCTCAATGCGGTACCTTTGCAGAAGTCACACTACAACACACACTGTAGATAGTAATTCATAAATCTAAATTGAACTACAAAATCAACTCTGCGGTGAAGATTTTGGAACACTACCCTGCTGAGCAGTTTGTGCTGCTGCTCCATCACCAGAATATGCTGGAGGCTGAGTGTAACCAGCACCGTAAGAACTGTTGTATGATGGTGGAGCTTGACCATACCCAGGTTGACCACCCGGAGCACCATATGATGGGGCACCATACCCTGGTTGGGCACCACCATAACCAGATGGTGGAGCCCTTTGAGAACCCGGTTCTTGTTGGCCATATCCAGAAGGCGGAGGCTGGGCAGGGGGATACCCTGATTGCACATGGCCAGACTGACCATAGCCTGCAGCCGTATTGGGTGACTGTGACTGTCCATAAACAGGTGGAGTGCTGCCTGGCTTTTGTGATTGTGGGGGACCATAACCACCTCCATAACCTGCTTGGGGCGGATTGCCATAGGCAGCTTGGGAGGTTGGGGGAGCCCCATAACCGGGCTGAGCAGTACCTTGTGGAGGATAGTTGGCAGCATTTGGACTTGGCTGTTGGCCAGAACCATAACCTTGCTGAGTGGTTGAAGGGGGTTGCCCAGGTGGAACTTGGGTTGAATCACCATGTGATCCATAATTAGGAGCATGGCCCTCTTGTGCTGTGTTGCTTCCACTGCCATAGCTAGGGGCCGAGCCATAACCTTGCTGTTGATCATATGATGGTGGCTGCCCATACCCTGATTGCGGCGGTGCCTGATACCCACCATACCCATCGTGACCGTAGCCATGTCCAGGTTGGCTATAACCAGAGGAAGGTGGTTGACTATAATTGTAAGCACTGCCATCAGCAGGAGGTGCACCTCCAGGGTTTTGCTGCTGCTGACCATAGTAATCATACCCAGCACCATGAGTAGACTGCTGGGGTGGTGGTGCAGCAGATTGGTCCCAATTGGTGGAGTATCCACCAGCTGAAGTGGGAGGATAGCCTGCATAAGGTGGATACTGCTGCGATTGACCAGAGTAGCCTCCAGGCTGAACGTAGCCATAACCAGGTTGTTGCATTGGAGCACCAGGAGGAGCCCAGCTAGATGGTGGCCGGGCTTGATAACCTTGCTGAGAATAACCACCAGACATTGATGGATTTCTAAGACGATTCTGCAGAAAGATAAATTGTGAACACAAATAAAACATACAAACGCAACCAAAATATGGCATTACATACAGAAACAGTTGCACAAACAAATAAACAAGTAAAACATACATCACTAAAGATATACATAGAAAAACACAGGATAAGGTTACAAGTTACATTGCAGATTCCATACTTGATCAGAGAGTGGTATAAGGGCCAACATACCGTACTGGTTCGTGGTAACTGAGTTACTCCAGCAGAAGCACACCCTCTTCCTATTCGAAATGAATGGGTACAAAAAGAAAAGCACAAACCGTAGAAACAGGCAAGCATACAGTCTTTATACCATCAAAAAGCAATCCATTGAGTAATATCTCAAAATATGGAGTAATATATTTGAGAATTGACAATATTAAATTATTTATCATTCACAATAACTAAACTAGCTAGGCTTTTTGAATAACATCTTAACTGCATCGGAGAAGCAGGATCAACCATGAATAGGAAGTATATGTATATTGCCAATATAACTCTTTGCTCCTTAATATAAAAATGTTCTCCTCTCAACCTTTCTTCCATCCAATCTAAGTTAATATCACATGAACAGGCCTCAAATAAAAACACAAGTGAAACAACCAACTACTATTCAAAGTGAGAAGAAACCTGAGAAGGGAAAAAGATGAGAACATAAGCAAACTTATTAAGCTCAGACTCAAACTTATGAAGACAAGGTTGGATGAATTACGAATAAGATTATTTTGTCAGAAAGGATGTAACACTCTTTCAAGTAGATAATAGTTCCATCGAGCAATGAACTCAAGCTCAAATCACATTAAACGAGATAAATATGATAATCTAATATCCAGATATAATGAGTTATGACACTATAGCAACTGGAAGAAAATTGGACAGAATAATGACAGGGAATAGAATAAAGTAAGCTACAAGCTTCACAATGGACAAGCTTCGGGTGATCCCTGATCATGACAAATTAAAGACCAGCATAAGACATAATAAGAAACATTGTCTTCAACCACAAGTATATAGCAGTTTTCTTTTTGCAATGAACTACAGCGCAAAATTAAGGAAGTCTAAGATGAAGCCAATACACAATATGATAATTTATATATGACATTGCTAAGACATTAAGAGTAGTTTATTGCCCTTCAAATATATTGAAACTGAGATTTAGAACCATACCATGGATTGCTGAGGGAATACCAACAAAGAGATTCCATCTTGGTGTCACTTATGGTCCAAACCAAACAAACTAACCCTCCAATAGACCCAATAACAAGTTCACTTACGGACAATCCATGGCTGAACAGGCTATTCATTAAATTAATTTGACCCAAAACCAAAAAAGAAAGCACAATATGGTAATCTTGAAGTCACCAATAATATAAACCACAACAGAATACTAAGTACAGAACTTAACCTTAGTCAAGAAAAGCCCTAGAAAGGATATGGTATTGTATACAGCAAAACTGATCTAACTGATTCCAACGTAATAATATCCACCATCCACTTTAATCAATTTTTTTGAACAATAGATGTTGCAGAAATTCTCATATATACTTGTACACGCCATAATAATTGAGAAGTGCATATAGCTATTTTATCCATGACAAAATTTAACTTCATCAGCAAGCATTTTATTAGAAGGGGCATAATGAAAACTTATACCGTAGCTTCTGAGCCAAATCCATTTTAAACTGGGAAAGATAACAGAGCTACAGTATATTATCAATATAACTACTGGACATGATCAATTCAGTGTATCATCCATCTCTGCGAATGCATCTGTAATACATCTAAGATGGAACTGCAAACCAAGAAAGATACGAAGCTATATGGTCTTCTCCTTCTGTTAAGTACTATAAAGAAATACCCAAAAAATATACCAGTCGCTAGAGACAAAAAATGTCTCAGCAACTAAAAAGTCACCACCTTATTCCAGCTTAACCCATTTCAGGGTATCCATTCCAGTTTTTACACATAAAAACATAATATGAAAAATGGCAAGATCCATGAAAAGAATCTTAACCCTAAAAGTTTCATAGGCCAAACAATGTCAGAAGTCAAAACAATTGCATATTACCAAAGTGGAAATTGTATGTTTTATTCCTGCAATGGTCACTGGTGTTCTTTTCTTTTTTATTTCAATTAAAAAAATGCTAGACTTAAAACAACACAATTACAACAATCATCAGTTCTTTCAAGTTTTAGGACATAACACATTAATATGGCCTCATCTGGCAATTAAATGGCATACTTCTCATATATTCATACCAAAGAAAATACACAAACATAAATGTATCAAGTTAAAGCAAAATCATCCATCCCACATAATGATTAACAGATATCAACAGTTAATATGGAGAACACTTGAAAATCTATATTTTCAAACAGGATCGGACTTGTACATGGCAAGCAAAACTTGCTAGCCATGGCAAAATCCAACAAAAAGAGATGTTCACGGAACATACCTCGCCACTGATAACTTGATTAACCAATTGCTTTGCAGACTCAATTTGTTCAGGGTTCCCTTCAATTTTTACTGTTCTTTCCGTGGATGTGTCACCTGGGGGAAGATGAAGAGGAATCACCTGAAAAATAATAAGAAATCATGATCATCGATAATAAATAGGAATTCCAAAAATTCAAATATTTACATTAAGTCATTTTATTAGTCAAGTCTATTCTTATCAGTAGGTAATAACAAAGATATGGGTAAAGTCATATTTAACGCTTGACCTTTTTTTCCAATTAAAGAAGATACGATTCAGGATTTAACACGAAGACGACTAAAAATAGTTAAAAGGGCAAACCTGTATTCTAGCTCCAGTGGAAGCTTGCATATTCTTTATTGTTTCCCCACCTTTACCAATAACAAGACCAACCTGGGGAAAAACAGCCCAACCACCACTTAAAACGGATTAAAAAAATAAAATATAACAGGAAAAAAAATACTGAAAAGTTATTTGCATACCTTATTATTTGGGATCTTCATGGAAAATTCATCAGACCCAGCTTGCCCAGATACTCGTCGAGCTACAATGCCAGAACCTCCAGCTTCAGCCTGTTAGAAACGCAATAACTATTGAAACTTCATATTATAGTTCATAATATACTTTCAAACCAAAATAATTTCCTCGAGTCCTAACATAGAGGACAGAAGTACAGAAACATTCTTCATGTGAACAAAACAAAAATTGAGACATACTGATACTAATATGGTTTAAAACTAAAAGCTAGCAGCTATCTCGAGTTAGTAGCATTACAAGCAGGCCAAAAACTAGATCAATACAACTACAAGAACGATCAGTACCTCTGCAAGAACTTCATTGATAAGCCTCTCAGCAGCAGAAATTGCTTCAGGAGTACCCATAAGCTCAACTGTCCTGGTGGTTGAATTGGGGTCAGCATCCATATCACGGGTAACCTGAATTTTCGCCCCAGATTGGAGCTGAAGGTACTTGATGGTCTCACCACCCTTGCCAATAATAACACCAACCCTTCCATTGGGGATATCAATCTTCTTGCTTGCACCCTGATGCCCATAAGAAACCGAAGATGGAGAAATCGAAGGTGCCGAGTACTGAGACTTCACATCTGAAACACCCCCACGCCCATCAAAATATTAAAACACGCAACAAATAAACATGAATAAGCTGAAGGCAAGAAGCGGTGATTCTAATTTTTTTTTTTTTGTTAACGATAAAAGCAGTGAATCCAGTTTCTAGTTTAGCTTATCTTGAATTTAAAACAGCAAACAATCAAAAAACTCTTGAATCGAACATCTGACAGAGAAGATAAACTATTCAGTGCAAAATTAATAATAGAAAAAACAAAACTAAGCTAAGAAGTCATGTATGTTCAGATTAGCTTATTCTACACTCAAACCAACTAATTATCTAATGAAATCGAAACGGCGTCATGGAAACCCTCCCTCCGAAGGAATTAGAACCAAATATTTTTATGTGCAGCAGAAAAATCGAAAGCGATAAGTGAAACCCTAACTCACCAGCAACGGAATCGAAACCGGAGTGAGGAGCAGCGCCGTTATCGACCTTTGGACGCTTGGCGTCGAGAGCTCCGGCGGCAGCGGGTGGAGGGGCGCCGCTGAGGAGGCGGGCGGCGACCTCCTGTGCCCGGAGCTTGGCGAGCTCGATGCCAGAGGGGTCTGGCGGAGGGACGTTGTTGTAGGAAGGCGGAGGCGGGCCATCGGAGAATCCGGTGACGCGGCCCGAGGACGGCGGTGGTTGGTCGTCGTACTTGCGTTTCAACGAAGGAGGAGTGGTTGTGGTTTCGTACTGCGATTCTTCCGCCATTAGAGAAAAGAGGAAGAAGAAGAAGAAGAAAGAGAAACCCTAGAGACTCGAAATATCGAAGCAGCTCTTGTGGTGCTACTCGAGATTTAGCTGCAGCTGATGCGTGACGTGACTGGGTTCCCTTATATATGTTGGAAAAATAATTAGATAATATAATTAATTATTCCATTATTATTTTTTTTCCGAATTTTCAATGATATAGATTTTGCGCTGTTGGTAAATGCTAATTATTCAAGTGTAAGAATATTGAAGGTGTGTTTGTTTCATTTTTTTTAACAAAAAAGAAATTAGATTTTTAATTGAAAAACTAGTTTCCAAATAATATATATATATATAATTTTATAAAAGTGAATCAAAATTTAAAAATAAATCAGTGTTATACCTTTTTGTTTTCAAGGAAATAGTTAGTGTTATGATAGTTAACAAAAACGAGAGAGAAAAATGTTAAAATAGTTATATTTTTTTCTTAGATAAATGATTTGGGTTAAATTAGTCGAAAGGATAATAATAAGATGTATGTATTTTCAAAACCTAAATATTTTCGCAATGCAATAATGAAAATTTTATTTTTTATAATTTAATTTTTTTATTTTCTTTTTTAACTTTGTTATTTTAAAATTTTTTAAATATTATTCACATTGGTGATTTTTTTTTTAGTTTTTTACAGAATTCTCCATTCCAACAGGATAAGGGCTAATCCGTCACAGATCAAAACTCCATTTAAAATTTTATCGCTATATTACAAGAATTTACCATGTATTATAATGTTATCATCTTTAATAGTATTTTTTATCAAACAAATTGTGAAATAATACCAAACCACTGTAATGCTTATCCCAACAATTTGAGACCAAAAAAAATATATGATATTTTATCCAACTAAAAACATTTGTAACCATTAAAGATAAATGTAATAAAAAAAAAGAGATGTTTTAAAATTATTTCTAAACACTGTTGACTAAAATAATATTTTTTTATTTTCTTCAAAACTACATTTATTTTGTTTTTATTTTTGAGTAACAAATATATATATATCCAACAACGTTTAGAGAAATTGTTGGCAAACTATGCAAATCCATGGAATGCCCGTTGGAGGTTAACATGCTGGTCGTTAGCAAGCCCCGGGCTGATTAATTAAAGGCTCAAATGCTAAATTAAATAGCACAAACTATGGAATGTGTTGGGGGAGGAATAGTTGGCAATAAGCTAATATCCTTTATTTGAAAGACACCAATAGGGTCAAATCAAATTGCATCATAACACATTATAGGTGTTCATGGTCAGGTGAAATTAGGTTTGATGTGATCCAGACATACCGAGTCTTTTTGTTAGATTTGAATTTGGTTCTAAACCCGATGAAACCTACACACTTTCGGGTCACGATTATACTGGGTAAAAACTGAGTGAAAACTGGGCCGTTAACATTACCTTCTTGCAAGCTAGCACGTGAAAATATCTAAATTTTTAAGACTCTAATCATTATTTGATATAGTAAAATTTACTTAGAAAAATATAACAAGAACCCACCATTCCTTAAAATTAAAGCACAACTACAATTAATACTGATATTGTCTAACAGACACAAAATATTTAAATCAATACAAATAACACAATATTATGCATTAGTCTAGAGTCTTGTGCATTTTAAACATAAAACATTAACTTATAGTCTTATAACGACTAATAACACAAAATATTAAAGTTTACAATACTTAAATTTCACATAAGAATAGCCCTCATCCATCACTAATAACACAAAATATTAATTGTGTATGATGACGGGACCACCGGACCGAGTTCGAGTGACCCGAGCTATGGCACGGACCCGATCCGAAATAATGATCGGGTCTATTTTTTAGATCCTTACCCGGCCTTAGACCCAATAAAATCACACCAAATTAATCCCTAAAATGTTCGGAACTGAACCGGATCTTCAAGTCAGACCGGACCATGAATACCTCTAACACTTGATAATAGGCAAGTGAATTCAAACAAAAATTTAAGTTATTTTAGTCTAATGGTAAACATTTGAGTATTTATTCCACTCCTCAAGTAATTATCCACTTTGGTGCAGACAGGTTTTTTGTGGGATGGGGTATTGGATGGGGCAAGAGTCTAAGTAACATACATAATATATAATTTTAATTGTAATATAATTAATATATATATATAAAATAATAATTAATAATATTATATTATTTTTAAATTTTTATTTTAATTTATGTTATTTATGTGATGATGATTATAAAAATTTTAAAATTTAATATTATCAATTGAATTTTAATAATTATAGAGGCGGATAGAAACACGACGGGTTAGAATTCAATTTTTAACTACCTACAAGTAGAAATATTTTAAGACAGAAAGTAGAAATAAGAAGAATTCTATACAGATTATTTTAAGACAGAACCGGATCAGATAGAACAAAAACTCTCGTCTACCTACCCCTCCCCCACCCCCCAACCCTTTTTCGGTTGTGAAAATTGATTAATGGAACCTTGTTAGTCGGAGTGATTCTTTTTGTGAAAAAATGTTTTTTTTCAGAACACCAAATGGTTGTACACCAATGTTAACATTTACTTAACTCCTCTTTTTAACAGCTTAACTCTTAAAAGCTCAATTTTGGGTGTGTAAAAGCACTACTCTTTTTTGCATATATATGATCTTCAAAAATGCCACTTCCTAAAGTGAGCATATTGAGCCACAGAAAAGCACCACTGTTTCTAGCTGCATTAGCATTTCTATATTTTTAAGCCCAAGCATCATTTCAAAAGATACATTCCAAGCCTAGTACTCTTTGGAATAAACAAGTGGGAAATTAATCAACACAAGAATAGCAACTTAATGAGTCAACATGAGGTGTCTTTATTTATTCCCAGGCTCATCAACATACATTTGCAGCTTCAGGAAAAAAGGGCAGAAAGATTGCATATTTCATAAGTCTATTCCAAGTCCAAAAGAAAACAAATTTGCAAGCTGATAGAAAAAACTACAAAGCTGCACAGAATGTGACAATGGGGCACAACAAAGGAATGTGCAGATATGTCATATGGTAAATATATCCAACACAATCTCCACCTTACATGGAGGCACTCATCTTAGCAAAAAAAAAGGGGCAAAACTACCACAAACTTTTTTCTTATTATAACATAGCTTGTATGCCAAGAAATGACTTAATTGTCCTCACTTTGTCCACCACAGGAGGAAGTCCTTGCGCCTGTTGATCTTCTTCTGCAGCTGGAGGAGTCCATAGAGTAGAGCTTCGGCAGTTGGAGGGCAACCTGGGACATATATGTCGACAGGAACAATCCTGTCGCATCCGCGAACAACAGAGTAGGAATAGTGATAGTAACCACCTCCGTTGGCACAGCTTCCCATAGAGATCACCCACCTAGGCTCAGGCATTTGGTCATAAACCCTGAAGAAAATTTCAACATCATGAACAACAATGTATCGAATATTGAAAACAATGAACAAATCATTGACTCATGGAGCAGGGGTTAGAGAAATAGTGGAAAAACCCAACCCATAGAGTAAATCATATGTTGATAACATGCCTTACAAGTTACAACCTAGAGTAAATCATATGCTGATAGCAAGCTAGAATTTGGCTCATTACAATCAAAAGAATATGATGATAACATGTACTATTGCAACCTCAACAACCATATTACCCATCTTTTTCTGTAACAAAGCAAATTATACTTTCGAATTCACGCCTCAAAATGTCCACACCCATCACACTTATTGTGAAGCAATTACTCATAGGCATCCAATATAGTAACTATTCTGACATGCAGCATTGGCCAATTAAAATGGCATGTACTTTCCATATTAACAAGCAGGCATATAGAGAAGAAATATCCAGTAAGGGAAGAGTACGACAAGAGGAAACCACACAGCAACAACCAAAGAACAAGGCTCAATTAAAAACATGCATAATGAATATCAGTGCCTTGATTTGAAACAGAAGATTGCCAACCTCCCCCCTTTCATATGTAAATTTTAGTTTCAGAGAAAACCTTCACTAAATAGCAATATAGTGAAACAACATAAATTTACCATCATCAATACTAAGCATGTTATACTTATATGACAAATCAGAGTTTCTTCAACTGCACAATATCCTCTAATTGCACGTGAAAGAAGTGAAACATTTTTCACATATATTCAGCTCATACAAGGAATGAGATATGAAAGTAACTTACCCACGAAATTCAAAATTATACGGTTGAAAAACAAGTCATTGGTATTAATATGTAATAGATATTTAAAAAAATCAAGAGAAGCAAAATCAACTTTCCTCAACCTGATTTGGAGGACAGGAAAATAATTCCAAAATGCAGAGTTATGTTAAGTAACCACACATGCCCAGCACAAACCTAAGATAAATCAAGACACGCCTCACAAAATTTGAAGAACATAAAATAATATGACCCTAATTTTAAAATCCCGAAAAGAGAAGGAAGAAAAGGAGTAGCAACTTAACACAAACTTCTCTCAAACCAAACCAATTGTTTTCTACAGGAGATACATACTTAGCATCAACAAGCTCAAAGTTTCAAGTTCAATAATGCTAGAAAATCCTACACAAATCAACTCAAAGAAAATCCAAACACCACAACTGAACCCTTGATTGAAAAGGAAAAGTCGAGGGGGCCAGCAACTTTTATGTTTTCTGGCCAACACTTAACCATCAAAACAAAAGTGAGTGATCTCCCACCATTAAATATAATCTCACACCATTAAAAACACTATTGATGGCCAATTGATGGTTACAAAATATCAAAATTGCTGGCCCCCTAGCATTCCTCGATTGAAAAATTACATAAAAAAACAAAGTCGAATCACGAAGCAAAAACAAAGAACACGAGTAGGAGCTGAAATGTTTGTTGAGGGGCTTAACCCCATAAAAACAACTTAATACAATCCAAAGGAATTTTTCTTCTAGAAGAAAATACCTAACCAGGCAACAACCCAGCTCAAATATTCAAATTCAATAATATCTGAAAACTAGTAAAAGAAAAAAAAAACAATTTCAACTTCCCAGGACAAAAAACCCAAGACATACGTAAAAATTCTACAAAAATCTAAACAACTGAACCCTAATTACCAAAAAAGAAATCCATAATATAAGATTTAGAGAACTAAGAATAATTTTATTTTATAAAAAATACTAATATCGGAAAACTATTCTTCTACAAAGAGATACCTAACTACGCATCAACGAGCTCGAAAAAATTCAATTCCAATAATATCGGAAAAGAAAAAAAATCAAATACGTTCAAACAAACCACATGTTCCCAGCAGAGAAAAAAAGAACCCTAGACATGGAGAGACAAAAATCGAAACACCAGAAATGAACCCTAATGACAAAAAAAAAGGGGGGAAAATCACAGAGAAATGGAATGATTATTACTTGCGAAGAGCGGGTGCCATCTTGTTGGTGAGAGTTCCAGCAACAATCATACAATCAGATTGGCGAGGACTTGGCCTGAAGATAATCCCAAACCTATCAAGATCGTATCTGGAGGCACCGGTGTGCATCATCTCAACAGCGCAGCACGCCAGTCCGAACGTCATCGGCCAGATCGATCCCCTCCGGGCCCAGTTCATGAGGTCATCCACCTTCGAGATCACGAACTCCGCCGTCTTCGAGATTCCCGGCGGGCTTGAGGTCGATGGCGGTGACGGGCGGGGGTAGGAGGCTGGGGTGGTGGTGTTGGTGGCGGCGTAGAGAGATGGGAGGGTGGTGTGCAGAGAGAGTGCGCGGTGTGGTGAGAGGAGTTGAGGGAGGCGTGTGGCGGTTCGGTTCATGAGCGCCATTGTTGTGTGGTTTGTGGCGGTTTGGTTTAGGGAACGTTTTGGACACAAGCCCTTCTCTTTTAAAGCCTTCTGTTTCAGCTCTGTGTTTGTGCTCGTCTCGTGTTTATATTTTTTGCGTTGTTAACGAAAACTCTCCACGTCGGTTGTTCAAAAAAATGAAAATGAGTAAATGACAACTACTTAATTTAAGAATAAAAAACGATAAATTAAAGTACCGCTGTAATTATGTATTTTATGAAATAAAAATTTATATTTTACACCTAAATCCTAAATTATTTTCATGTGCTCCTTGTTCTTACACGACTACAAATATACATGGCATTAAATAAGCACATCTATACTTGCGTTAAGCATAGAACCAGATGTACATGTTGATGATACTTGATTGTAATATACTTATAAATAAATTTTATTTATACATTAAAATTAGTTATTATATATTTATTTAAGTATTATTAAATTAATAATTTTTTATTAATTTTTTTGATATATTTAATAAATTTTTAATAATAAAAATAAAAACACTAAAAAAATAAAGAATTTAAAAAACTATAATTTACATAATTTTAAAAAAGTCTTATTTCGAAGGTTATCTGAAACATTAATTTGGACCTGAACGTGAGGTCCAGATCTCTTTGTGTGGCAGCGTCCGACTTGTTATGTCGAGGTGCCGCCTGTCCGAGTTTCTCGTGAGGAGGTGAGAGGTGGTACCTGCAAGAAACTCCGATACTTAAGTTAGCAAGGGTTTTAGGCAGGTTTTTAGTTGATTGGGATGTAAGTTATACCTGAGGGAACCAGTGTATTTATAGTAGAACTGTCAACCATCTTTGTTGGAGTAGTCTTATCTTTTCTGGTAGATAAACATTCTCTTTATCTTGGGAGTTTGTTGAGATTCACCTTCTAGATGTGGTAGAGGTTTTAGGGAGCAATTTATCTGCTTTGAGCAAGTAGGGATTTCGCCCTTTGGGAGTCAGTATCCAACCTCTTACAAGAGGTCGGGCTTATCCTGATGTCCACCTTTATTGGTGGGCCTTCTAGTGTTATTGGGCGTGGTTTTCATTTGTTGGGCCAATGTATGACAGTGCCGCTGCTTGAGCTCGTTCCTTTTATAAGTCGGGCTCAAGCATTCTGTGCCTTCCACTGTAGACGTCGGGCTTTCACCTCGTCGGTACTACCCGACGTGTTTTGAATTTTTGAACGTTGGTGGAGCTTTAATGACTGTCAAATGTCGTGCGGCAGTTACTCCTGGAGATTCGTGCGCCCTTAAAAGGGGGAAAGAGCCGTTTCGACCCCTTTGTGCCTTATAAGTAGTCCCTTGAGCTATTTTTCCCTTTTCTTTGCTTCTGAAAGATTACTTCTACTTTATTCTTCTCTGAAAGTGCTATTTTGACTATCTGTTGCCTCGAGCTTTCCCAGCCTTGGCATTTTTGGAAGGTTGCTTACTTTTCTGGCGTGAAGGGGATCGTTCGAGTTTTTGCCGTTTATTGTTGTGCTCTTTCCAGTCTTCTTCCAGGTTGGTTCTCGCCTTTTCTTTCCCCCATCTTTCTTTTGAGACTTGCTAGATGTTTGGTTTGCTTTGCTGTCTTTGCATTTTCCTTCTTGGGAGAAATCTGTTTTTCGATTTTCTTGTGGGCTTGTTTGAGGAGTAAAAAATTTTTGTCAAAGATTTGAAAGACTTTTCTTTTTTGCTTTAAAGAATCTTCTATTTGTAATTTGTGTTGTTGTTGTCTTTTGCATACCGTACTGCCCCTACTGGTGTCATTTTTGACTTAATGTTGTGTCGAAGAGGCGCCATTTGGTGCTGTGGAAAAAGAGATATCGAGTAGCTTTCCTTTAATTCGGTAGCTATAACCCAACTTCTGTTGAAATGATGTCCGACCTGTTTGGTGACAGTTTTCTTTTATTTTCGTTTGTAAGTGTAGTGTTTATGTCTCGCAAAGTTATCTTGAACATGTCAACTAAGATTCCCCCTGCTCTTCGGAACTGGGTAGATAGTACTGTTTTAATGTGTATCACGTTAATCGACAAAGAGTACTGTGACGAATTTCGTAGTCACCATAGTATCTGTGAGAGTACGGAGGATGAGAGGAGCTATGTTCTAGAACCGCATGATCCTGAGGAGAGAGTGTGTTTTCCCCCTATAGTGGAGTCTGAGCAGCCTTGCTTTTATGCCTATGATTGTTTTTTTCACTAGGCTATGTGTCCGACTTCCTTTTACCGACTTTGAGATGGAGGTTTTACGCGCTTCTAACCTCGCCCCTTCCCAACTGCACCCGAACTCTTGGGCTTTCATAAAAATGTTCCAACTCCTATGTCGGGTGTAACACCCTAATACTTTTAAACTGAGTTAAGCTTTATTTGGATTATATTTAGTAGCTGGTATTCAAAACCTTGCGGAATTTTTCTTTTAAAACAAATGTGAAATATTTATATAAAATAATTTATAGATAAAAATATTGAATAATTAGTTTTTATTAGAATAGTTACTAGTTGAAAAATATAAGTGGATTTGAAAATACTAACATGGAAAACTGGTGTGCTAAACTATGAAGGCACAACAATGACAAGCTTTACTTATACCAAATAAAAAAGAAAACATAATAGTTACAATTGCAATCAGTCAATAAGGATAAAACAAGACACATAGGAAATCCTAATTCTCTTAATTTGTTTAACTATGGCTAAAACAATCGCATATTCTTCCTTCTTAAGGTAAACGTTTAATGTTTTGTATCTACGTCCTTGATAGCTTGCTCCCACTAGTGCACCTGTCTTTTCACCTCAACTGTATTGCTTCGTACTGCATCGTTCCTGAAGATGGTACGGAGAGAGGGGGTGAGAAACAAAAGTTTCTCAGTAGTTTATCTATATGGTGTCATCGTATCCATCCCCAGCCACTCCGAATTTTAAAATAAAAACAGTGATGATGCAATGTTGTTCAATTATTGTTTTCAAAAGTCTTGATTAGTCGGAGTGGTGTGACTTTTAGATGCTTCTCATTTACTTATGTTATGACATGTGTAATGCATACAAAATACCTATAGCGTTAAAACATATAAAGGTAACTTATAAACCTTGGTATGAAGTTCTCATAGGCCATAAAGCAAGACGAAATAAATAATAAATAAGAGAAAAATAGTAACATTGCCATAGATAAGTCAAACAGAATAGATATGAATAAAATAAAGATCTTAAACAATATCATACATCATACAAGAAGGAACTTTGGAAAAAGAAGGATCTTTGAATGCAATAATAAACATAATCATAAATAAAAAAAAATAAAAGAAGAACAATCATGATCACTCTTTTCATTGTACTTTTCATTACTTTTCCTCGTAGCTTTTATGGAAGGTATTGAGTTCAAACCGGTATAAAAAGTGGGAGTCCCCTTCCCTTACCGAAGGTTCTTATCCCACACGTTTTGGCGATCACCTTCCCTTACCGAAGGATCATATCAATACCTTGTCTTTGGGGGTCACCTTCCCTTACCGAAAGATCATTCCCTTAATTCAATTTACATCAAGGTTATTTAAACATACACAAGAAGGAAGTCATGGCAACCAAGATATATTATTATAAAATTGATGGGAGTCTCCTTCCCTTACCGAAGGTTCCAAAAGTTTAACGATCACCTTCCCTTACCGAAGGATCATCTCGATTATCTTGTCTTTGGGGTTCATCTTCTCTTACCAAAGGATCATTCCCTCAGTTCTTTAATGCACATACGGTTGTTATTATAATGCATAATGTGTATGAAGAAAAGAGACATTATATCATGACGTGCAATGCTAATATATATATATATATATATATATATATATATATATATATATATATATATTAAAAAATATTTAAGATATGACATATAAAAATTAGCACAAAACCCCATACCTCGAGTGAAGTTCCGCTAGGTATTCCAATGCAAATAGATGCGGTTTGTTAGTGAAGAGAGACTTGTTTCATGGCTAGACTTTGTGTATACTAGAATGTTTTGTATAGAAAAAGGGAATATAATGAGAAAGGAATGATCAAATAGCTCTTAGGTATGAGCAGATTATGTTAGGAGGCATTTAGGTGAAATCTTCAATCTGGATCGTCATTTTGTGAGTCCTATAAATTTTTCTATATTTGGAATTTGGAATTAGCTATTAGAGACAAATTTATAGAGAATTGAATTAGCTTTAAAACAAATATCAAACGAAGTCAATCGGATAACCACAGCTTGAGATATTCTTAAAATACTGTTAGTATATCAAGCTGGCTGATAAGAGCGCGATTTTTTACACTGAACTTGTAACCGATTTATCTACTTAATTTAATTTGAATTTGATTTTATACTTAACTTAAGGAATAGAGCTAGTATTCTTATCTTTTCATATAATAAAATATCATTCAAATCTAATAAATGTAGAATTAGTTATGACTATGTTTTAAAAGGTTGTTTACTGTCGGTTAGAGATTTACTACCACTAGTGCTTTCATATGTTTAAATTTTAAATTCAAATCTTAAATCATTACCATTTTAATTAATTAATTAGCTATTAAAAAAATGACTTGATTCAAAAAGTTGGGATGTTACATCGGGGGGTTGGACGTCGAACCCACTTTGAATGTTTTCTTTTATCTTTTTCGTTGCAACCAAGCCGTACAGCTCGACCAAGAATCGGGTTGGATATCCTTTTGAGCTGTTCAAAGTTGGAAGGCCTTTTCCATTTTTGACGACTCCTTTTATGACTTTAAGAACCACTTTTTTAAGATTAAAGGGGTTGTGGATACCCGACCTTTCTTCCTTTCTAAGAGCCAGGAACCCTTATTTCCCCTATATTGGGAGGACACGGGTGTGGAATTTAAAATCCACAAACTAACCGGCAAGTGCACCGGGTCGTACCAAGTAATCCCTCAGGTGAGTGAGGGTCGATCCCACAAGGATTGATGGACCAAGCAACAATGGTTGAGTGATTTACTTAGTCAGACAAGTAGAAAATAGTGTTTTAGTGTTGTAAAGCATTAAACGATAAATTTAGAGAATTAAGGACAAACAATAAATTGATGTGAAGAATATATGAGAAAACAGTTAAGGTTTCGAAGTTGTTTATCTTCCGGATTTCTATTTCTTACCAACTATTTTAATCATACAAAATTCAATTCATGGCAAACTATAGGTGACTAAACCCTAATTTCTTAGACCTTTTTAGTCTCCTCTAACCTTCATCAACCGCCAATTCCTTTGTCACTTGATTCCGATTAGAGGGTTAAGTTCAATTCTAGTTTATGTACCACACAAATTCTAATTACCCAAAGCTAACAGGATTATATGTCACGTATCCCAATTAGTTCATGTAATTAGCAATTTAGGAGGAATTTACTTTCAAGCTGTGTTCAGGCGAGAGACCTCTTCCAAGGGTCACAAGAACGCATCTAGAATAAGGGTCATACTTCTGTTCCACCCAAATTCATAAAATTAAGTACGAAAATAATCCTTGAAATTGAACCAATACATTAATTAAAATAGAAATGCAATAATTTCAATCCATAGAAATAAACAGAGCTCCTAACCTTAACAGTAGATGTTTAGTTGCTCATGGCTCAGAGAGAAAATCAGGATTTTAAAAACTGTAAAAGTGTGTAAAAGAGAAGAGAGACCCCCGAAGGGTTGAATCTTTTTCCTTTTATATCTAATCCTAATTAATGTAAAATATATTTTCTAAAACTAAATAATATCTTTTCCTATCTATAAATAAAATAAAAGTTTTAATAAAAAATAGAAATCTAATCTGCGAACAATCCTTGAATGCGTGGGGACCAGCGCTTCCCTTTGAACTGGCGCCTAACTTCATAAATTTGGTAAATATCAAATCAGTACCCAAAAGATTCTGACACTGATAAAATGGTCCCTGACTTTTGTTATTGACAAAATAGTTCCTAAAAGATTTTAAAAATTGACAAGCGTGCCCCGAGCTCGCCGGAGTAAATCTCCGACAAGCACAATGCTGACGTGGCCACCGTGTTTTGGTGACGTGGCAAACCACCCCCAAAGCCCCCTCCAACACACACTCCCTCCCCTTCCCTCTCCCTCCCCGTTGCAGCCCCATCCCCAATGCACACTTCTCCCCCATCGCAGCCCCCGCCCCATCACAACCCCCTCCCCAACGTACACTCCCCCTTCCTCCATCAACACCACCATTCGCAGCAACAACAACCTTAACATCAACAGCAACAACAGTCTCCACCACTCTCCCTCCCCAACACACACTACCCTCCCTCCCTCAAGTCCACCACTCGCAGCAACAACCTCAATATCAATAGCAACAACAATCTCCACCACTCCCCCTTCCCCAATGCACACTCTCCTCTCCCTCCCTCAACACCACCACTCACAGCAATAACCTCAACATCAGCAAAATTATCTCAAATTTTTAGGTTAATTTACCATTCAAAAAGATTAATAACAATAAAGTTCAGAGAAAACAAACAAATTCATATACAATAATCAAAATAAAATAAAATAAAATAAAATAAAATAAAGTTTAATATAGACACCACCAAAGGAAGAAGCAGATTTAGACAAGGCCAAAAGAAGAACACTAGAGACAGAGGAGGCACGACATGACGGAGGCAAGATGGAACACAGACAGATGAGACAGGGCAGCGACTGGGGGCGAACAGCAAGCAGATACAAGCAGTGAAGGTGCACAGACGATGCAATGTCGACGAAGGAGACAAACGACGCTGGCGAACGCAGAAGACCCAACGACGAGATGGCGAAAATGCGGTGTTGGTGACACTGTAAGACTAAGAAGGTTGAACTCCACTGCCGTTTTAGGAGAGAGTGAGTTGAGAGTGTGAGACAGTGTGTTGGAAAGGGGATTAGGATTCAAAGGGGTAAGGGAAAGGAATTAAGGTTCAGAAGGAGGGATTTTGGATTGAGGAGAGGGAAAGTGCGTTGGGGAGGGGAGATTAGGGTTAGGGAGGGGGAGGGAAGGATTAGGGTTGGGGAGGGGGAAGAGTGCATTCAAGAAGGGGAAGGGGGGAGTGCATTGGGGAGGGGGAAGAGAAAGTGCATTGGAGGGGAAGGATTAGGGTGGGGGAGGGTTTTTGCCATGTCATCAAAATGTAGTGGCCATGTCAGCATTGTGCTTGTCGGAGATATGCTCCGGCGAACTCGTGGGTACGCTTGTCAAATTTTAAAATCTTTCAAGGACTATTTTGTCAATAACAAAAGTCAGGTACCATTTTGTCAACGCCAAAATCTTTCGGGTACCAATTTGGTATTTACCTCTGTATTAATATAGATAGATAGATGTGTCTCAATAGTAAAAACGATCATCAAAGAACCCATTTTTATAACAGGGTGTGTTACATTTTTTTTTTTTTGGTTTAGAAACGGGGTAAAGAAACCCAAAAGAAGAGAGCGCTAGTTACAAACTAAACGGGACAAAGCTACCATTTGTTCATCATCAGACAAGAAAACTACTACCTCATTTGGAGGAATATCCCAAAAGTGGAACTCAATAGTCAATATCTAATTTTAAACTTTTACGTGTCAGGCAATCAGCACATCTATTGCCTTCTCTGTAAATATTTACAAAAAGGATGTTCCATTCTTTGTTACATACTTCTCGTTTTTTGTTTCAATTTGATCATAAAAGACCTTTTTTTTGTTCGTAGGATCATAAAAGACTTGGATCATACTAGACACCTCTATTGGGCCTTTAACAGATCCTCTATTGCTGTTCTACAGTTCAATTTGATAGGTCTAGAATTACTCTTTAACTTCTGTGTATAAATGTTCACTATTTTAGAAACAAAAAAAAATGCTTATTATTTTGTGAATGAATTCTGTGTAAAAATGTTGTCTGACTAGATAACAGTCTGCATTTCTTTTTTGATTTTTTGGTTTGGTCATGGACAGGCTGCATTTTTAACAAGTAAAAATATCTTCACAATGGTGCAATGTTACTTATTCTTAGGTTTTCACCAAACAGCCATTTACCATCCCTCCCCTGCTTCCGCCTCACCGACACCGCAAAGCTCCTCGATTCGCTCGAAGAAGAAATCCACCAGAGCCACGAAAACGACGCCGTGGAGAGGCTCTTGAAGGTGCTGATGATGATGAGAACCAAAACGGCGCCGCTGCACGCACTCCAGCCTCTGAAATGGGACCTCGGCCTCCCCGATTGCTTCGAGAAAACCCTAATCCCCAAATTCCCCGAACAGTTCCAGCTGGTAAAGTACCCTAACGGCGTGAGCGGACTGAAAATATCGCAATGGCGGGAAGATCTGGCGGTTTCAGCATTACAGAAGATGAATGAGTGCAGAGAATCAAAGAGAGGAAAAGCTGCATTAGTATTTCCGATGAGGTTCCCGAGGGGTTACGGATCTCATAAAAAGGTTAGGAGTTGGATGGAAGAGTTCGAGAAGCTTCCATGTATATCTCCGTATGCAGATTGCAGTAAAATTTGATCCTGAAAGTGATTTGATGGAGAAGAGGGTAGTTGGAGTTCTGCACGAGTTTCTGAGTTTGAGTATTCATAAGAAAACAAAGAGGAACTACCTTCGGAGTTTGAGACAAAAGTTGAGTCTTCCGCATAAGTTTACAAGGATTTTCACTCGCTACCCTGGCATCTTTTACTTGTCTCTCAAGTGTAAGACTACTACTGTCACTCTCAGAGAAGCTTATCAGAGTGGGAAGCTTGTGGATCCTCATCCACTTGCTCGCCATAGAGACAAGTTCTATCATGTCATGAGAACCAGCCTTCTCTACCGGGCCAAAGGCGCCCTGCTAGAGGAGGCCGATCCTCATGTTCATGGAGGAGAGGATTCTGAAGAGGTTGAATGGAGTGATGAGTTGTGTGAGGATGAGGTTTCGGATTCAGAAGATGAATAATTTGTTTTAGTGTTAGTTAAACACATTCTTTGTAATTTAATCTTCACATTTTGTTTTTCCCATTCATTTTCAGGTAGTTTCTTGTTTATAAAGAAACTCAGGAACAAATAATAATGCAAGTATAAGTAGGAAAAATCTCGAAACAAAAACATTCCAGTAGAAATTAAAAGATTAATCCTTGAAACATTACCGGTAGAAAAGCCAAAAGATACGACAAAAATAAATTGGAAGCGGGACCAGAAAATAGCAGAAGTCAGTTATCTTAACACTGACTAGCAACTACTCAGTAGTCAGTACTGAGTGGTAGTAGCCCAAATTCATTTACATATTTAGATATTTAGATTAGATTTCTAATTTCTTATTGATATACTAGGTCATCGGTTTTGCGTTTCCGTTTGACCGACGGCAAAATAATAATAATAACAAACAGAATAATGTAGTGAGGTTCATAAAGCTTGGCTATCAAAAAACAAGAGCCACGAGTCCCACCAACTTGTTGATTCTCAATGGTTGAATGAATCAGAAAAATGGAAAGCTAAAAACACAAGGACATTAGAGAAAAGTAAAAAAGAAAGCATATGGCACCCTTATTTGCACCAAACTACCAGAAATAGAATAATTGCAAATGAGAGGCGATGTGGACACGTCAACTAAATTGCATTGCCTCCCTTAAAAGCTCCTTCTCCTCACTTCACTAATCCCTTCACCACCCTCTCGCTTCATTTATACATAGCATTACTATTCCACGCGCCTACTCTCCATTACATACATGTATATAAGGTGCTGAAAATTCAGGTGAAGTCGACTTTACGTGAAATTGATATCTGACAGCTGTTAGATAAAAATTTAGTCAAATCAGTCAAATTATCTAACAGCTCTAAAATATCAACTTCACGTGAATTCGACTGCACCTGAATTTCTCTCGTATAATTTAAAGTTAGTTTGATTATTATTGTTCGGTGAGTTGAGTTATTTTGTTTTGTTTTATTTTTTTGGGGTAATAAATAAAATAATTACTGAGACAAAAATATATTCATATACAAATAATAATTAAAATATTAATACATATTATATTATATAATTTGGTAAAAATGTCGGATTATTCAACAATAATTTTCACTTATCACCACTATTAGTTGGTGAGTTACAGTAATACAAAAAAATGCATGAATGAGATGGCCTGCATTTGTTTCTGCAATAACTGTTTTCAGCACGTACCATTCTAATTAATTTCTACACATTCCATGCTAGTGTTTTTGTTTAAGAAAAGATGCACAACACGTGATGACGTGCAGGTCCCTTTTATTTTTCTGCATTTGCATGTGTTGTCCACTTTAAAGTAACAATATAGAACTGATAAAGATAAATTATATTTATTATTTTATATTACAAGAAGTTAAGAAACATTGATTTCCTGAGGCGAATTGCATTTCTAAATATAAAGTAAGCATGGGCCAACTTTATGAATAATATAAATCTGCTAAAAAGATGGTAACAGTAGTTGAATGAAATCATGTATTTTTTACCTGAATTAGTGACCGATCATCCAACAGTGAATCTGGAAGTCCAAGAAAGTAGGATTTTCTTTCATCCCATGATCCCCATCCCTAAGGTGCTACTTTATATGTGTGGGATCCACATTCCCCTCGTATCATAGTAAGTATCATATACTTAAAAGGGGGATTGATGTTCAAATGGATCGATCCTCAAAATTTAACGTTTTAATTTTGTTAGACTAAACCACCAAAAGTAATTATGAAAGATTGATTCGCTAACAAAAATAATCATGAAAGATCATAATTTTTCAGATATTTACAATTGATTTGTTTTGTTTGTCAAAAATAGCCAAATTTGATATAGACAGTCTACTAAGACTACATTAGATTTGACTATTTTTGACAAACGAAGCAAATCAATTGTGGGTATATAAAAAGTTATGATCTTCCATAGTTACTTTTGTCAGAGAATCGATCTTTCATAGTTACTTTTGGTAGTTTAGTCATTTTGTTATTAAGAGATAGGTAGTGAGGCACACGCAGCAATGTGGAGCGTGTGGTAAAGCAGAAAAGAAGGTATGTGTGGGTGTTTGTTTTTAAAGAGTGTCTTCCTTTGTGAACTCTTCATTCATTCTCTTCTCATTCTCATAAGAAGAAGAAGATGATGATGGGTCGGCTCGCAACTCTCTCAGAAGTGGAACCAATCACCGACCAAGTTGAGCACCAAACCTCTTCATCTTCTTCTTCTAAGAAGGTTCTCCATGCATGGCGAAACTGGAGCTGCATCAAGTCTCACTTCAACAAGAAGCACCCTGATCTGAAGCTTCTCCTCAGTGTCCTGGCTTGTCCTCTCTTCCCTGTCCCTCCCCACCCTTCTCTCCCTTCCCTCAACCATGGCCAGGCATGCATGCATTCTTTAATTTTGGTCACTTTTGTTGTCAGTGGAATGCAGTTTTTTCTTTCCTTTCTTTTGCAAAGAAAAGGAATGTGTCCTTCTTTCTCCCCCATGTGCTTCTCATTTAACTTTTTCACATCTACTCTCACCTTTTACTTTAACTCTCTCTATCTCTCTTTCTCTTTCTTTTTATTGTGACAGGTGTCATCATCAGCTGAGTACATTATCCAACACTTCACGGCAGCAACAGGGTGCCGGAAGTTAGAAGGGACGGTGAAGACTGTGTTTGCAACGGGGAAGGTGGCAATGGGTGTGGTGGATGAGGTTGGAGCCACTGCAGGGGTATCAGAAAAAGGCTGCTTTGTCATCTGGCAAATGATACCTCATAAGTGGCAGATTGAGTTGGTTGTCGCCGGTCACAAGGTTGTTGCCGGCTGTGATGGCACTGTGGCGTGGCGCCATACCCCTTGGCTCGGCCCCCACGCCGCCAAAGGCGGCGTGCGCCCTCTTCGGAGGGCTGTTCAGGTGAATTCACCATCTATCTCACCATATCACCCCATATATGTATCTTGTTTGTGAGTTATGTGCTACGAGAGTAAACCAAGTATGCTAATAAAATGATTTTGTTATAAATACTCTGTTAATGACTTGTCATTTAAGTAATACATCGGAAAACACCTAATAATTTTTCCTTGTCAAAGTGTTCAAAATTTCTGTCTTAATACATTTATCAAATACAGTTACCAAACACAACCTTAGTACTAGTTTGTTTTGGTGTAAGCAAGGTTTGATCATGAGGTATTCTTTGGTTCCAAAATTGTTGGTGGTGTTTTGGGGCATATCTTAGTGATTTATTTGGGATTTAAGCGCCGAATTTGGATCCTCTAAATTTTAAATTTGTATTTTAGAAGGTAAAATGTGATCTTTTACCCTTAAATGGTTTCTCTCTCATATTTATTCTTGGTCCCACCTATAAAATAAATGATGAGAGATCACATTTTACTCTTTAAAGTGAAATTCAAACTTTAGAGAATCAAATCCTTAAGCGCCAATCTAATGATGTTTGGCTCTGAAAAGATTATTATGCCAACTCTAATATTATAACCAAATTGATGGTGTTGACACCTAACTGTATTGTTAGCTCCATGAACTGATGATCTGGATTTGATTTTGGTAAAACTTTTGGAAAAAAATAATTGTACTTTTCAAAATCACAATCATCTTTTTTTTTAAATAAAAAATTTATGTATTTGTGGTTACAATTTTTAAAAGTTAAAAGTACTTTTAAAAATATTTAAGGAAAAATTTTTTAAAATTAATTTGTATTTATCAAAATTAAAAAATCTAATATAATCTCATATAGTAATTAATATCCAATTTTAATTCATATATTAATGTCTATTATAATATTTTTAAATTTAAAAATTATTTTATCAAACACACTTGTTATTACTTGTATTTATTAAAAATCATTTTTAATTTAATTTATCAAATATAGATATTATAATTTTTAAAAATATATCTTTTAAAAATTAACTTTTATAAACTAATTTTAAAAAATAAAAGTTTCTCCAAACCAAACCTTAATCTCATTTGTAATATAATTGTGGAAGGAATGAGAGCCTCTTTAAGTATGTAATATGGTGGGGTTTGGAATTTAGGATTATTACGAGAAAAGATTCAATGATGTATATATTTATCCTGAAATTGTGTGGCTGATTTGGACTTGTGATGAAATATAATCATAAATGCTGGTGGAAGTGTAATTTTCCATTTAATTAATATGAAACTTGTCTTTATTCTGCATATGCTACCGGCCAATATAATGGATCTTTGTTTCCTTACTAAAATTCCCCTGTTTTGTTTCGATCTAACCACATTCTTGTTTTTCCTTTTCTTTATTTTCGGAGGCTGCTTCAAATAGGAAGTTAGGAACCCATCATCAATTCATCATGCATGTGTAATTAGTTTGGCATGGCCAATTAGTTTTAAGATTCTCTATAGTGGAAAATGTCTCAATATGTCAAGACAAAAACAAAAACTCTCAAATATCAATTTACTTTGTCATGGGGAAAACGTTATCTTTTTTCCATATGGTCCACTCTCTGAAACTATGAACACCATGAAATCCGTAGAATAGTGACTTGACTTGATCAGCATCTAAGTAAAGAGACACCTCTTATTAATATTTTGGGCCACTATCAAGAAAATTTTGAAGAGGAACCAAGTGAAAGAATATAAAATGTGTTAAATGAATTAGTCTCTCTTCTTATAAATTTCTCATCTTTTACTGTTTTTTTCGATGTGAGACTAATTTCATGCACTTCTCAGTCTTAGTACCAAGACAACTTATTTTTCTTGTATTCATTATGTAGTTATTAATGGTGTAGGGACTAGATCCTTTGGCAGTGTCTGCTGTATTCAGTGGTGCACAGTACATGGGAGAGAAAGAAATGATGGCCACTGATTGTTTCGTTCTAAAGCTGTCAGCAAATCAGAAGGACCTTGTTGATCGCAGTGATAACACGGCAGAGATGATAAAGCATGTCACATTTGGATACTTCAGCCAGAAAAATGGCCTTCTAGTGTACCTTGAAGACTCTTTCCTCACAAGGATTCAGTCACCTGGTACTCACCCTACTTATTGGGAAACAACAATGTCAACAAGGATTGAGGATTATAGAATGGTGGACGGCGTCATGATTGCGCATGGCGGCAGATCCACCGTGATTATCACCAGGTTTGGTGATAATCTAAGGGCAGGACCTGCCGTTACGCGCATGGAAGAGTCTTGGACCATTGATGACGTTGCGTTCAATGTTCCAGGACTATCCATGGACTGTTTCTTACCACCTAAGGAGCTACAGAAAGATGATGATTATCCACAAGAGAATCTTGATTGGAGATCACCTTTGAATACATGATGTGTACAAATTGGATCTTTTTTCTCTTCTTCTTTTTGAGAAGAGGACAAATAGATCCCTGACCTTTTGCCCCGCGGACATTTTCGTCCTAAAAAATACTTTTAAGTCCCTGATCTTCACAAAATTTGGACGGATCAGTCCCTGACGGAGGCATTTGGACGGAGGGACTGATCCGTCCAAGTTTTGTGAAGGTCAGGAATTTAAAAGTATTTTTTAATGATCAGGGACACAAATGTCCACAGAACAAAAGGTCAGGGATCTATTTGTCCTTTTTTTTTTTTTTTTTTTATTTCTTCCTTTCTTTGGGCTAAAGAAATGGTTGCTGCTAATTGTTATAGCTTTAACACATGTATTACTGATTCTGGGCATAATGGATCATGTCAGTTATTAATTGTGTATGATTTTAGAGTTCCTTGTAAAAAGTCTGGTCCTTTTTGCGTTTTCATTTTCTATTTTCAAAATTTTGTCATTTTCTATTTTCAAAATTTTGTAAATAAAAAAGAGGAAAGTGAAAACAGAATTTTATTATTTTCACTTTTCAAATTTTAAAATCAGAAAATACTGAAATCGAAAACAGAAACTAAAAATACAAACCGAACAAACTCTTATGATCTTATGGTAAATATTAAAAAAAAAAAATATGGGACTATTCTCTTTCAAAGAAATGAGAAATCATTATCTCATGTTTCTCATTTGTGGAATCCATCACTTTCTGGTTTAAAGTGTGAACCTACAGAGTTAGACATGTAATTTTTCTCTGCTTGGAAAAAGGTATGCTGGAGTTAAAAGATTTCCTCTGAGATAAGAAGAAAAATTTGAAAACAAATAAATAAATTCAATCATAGTAGATATATTTAGTGTTAACTATTTATTATCACACTTACATAGTAATACTATTATCATTTAATCTACACTACATCTATATTTTAGCTCAAAATCTCTCACACCCTTTCTTCCTCTATATTTTCCAGGAAAGAAGAAATCATAGAAAACTCCACTTACTTAAGAAGATTAATCAAACAAGGGAAAGAAAATGAAGGGGTGGCAAAAAGAGAGCCGATATAAGATACTATTAACATTTCATAAAATAGTTAGTATTATTATAAGTACTCAAACATCCAATTCCTTCATCCTAAATCCATTCTACTTTGTATTCTTTACATCAAACCAACCAAATCCATTCTACCTTTCTTTTTTTTACCTCCACTTAATTGTTTTTGTTATTGTTTAGGAAAGAATTAGCTAAGGTTTCAAGTCAACCATTTTTACCTGCATCATCTTTAGGTGCAGCAATCTTTTCTCTTGAACTGGATTCTCATTTTCCCTTCTAATCATGGGAATTTTCTCCCTTAGTTCTTCCTCAACTCTACCCCATAAAATCACCAGAGTGAATCAGAACAATAACAACCACTTGTCCTTTACAAGAAGGACAAACATTGTGCATTGTCAAGGGGGTGGAAATGTGAAAAATTCTTCTGGCCTTTCTTCTATATTACAAGAAAGACCTACATTTATCAACACAGAACACACTGCAACTACTATAATGGATCCGGGAAGCTTCGTCTTGTCGCAAAATGCGAAAAGCCACGGAGAGATTGTAGTGAAGGATTTGGTGAGTTATGGTGGATCAGCATCCAATGCATTAATAGGAGTGGAAGATGGCATAGGAATTGTCAAGTTTCTAAGAGGGAAGAAGTTTTTTATAACTGGTGCAACTGGCTTTCTAGCAAAAGGTATTAGTCTATCTATGATTTATGGAATTTGGACCATGGTTCTGCTGCTTTTAAACTTATGATGCACAACTAACACTCATTTGCTATTAATCTTAGTTCTTATTGAGAAGATTTTAAGGACGGAACCGGATGTCAGCAAGATGTACCTTCTGATTAAGGCAGAGAATAAGCAAGCTGCAATAGATAGATTGAACAATGAAGTATGCTTTTCTGATATTTTGTATCCTCAGTTTTACATTTGTCAGGTTTCATGGTTTTACACTTTTACTTCCTAATTTTATGATATTTTTTGTTTCTTTTTTTATGATTTAGATCATAAATACAGAACTTTTCGGATGCCTTCGGCAAATCCATGGAAAAACATTCAAAACCTTTATGATGAGCAAGCTAGTTCCGGTTGTAGGAAATATTTGTGAATCCAATCTTGGACTAGATGAGGATTCTTCTGCTGTTATTGCAGATGAGGTAGATATAATTGTGAATTCAGCAGCTAATACTACATTTGATGAAAGGTTATTATCTTCTTATTCACCAGATTACTTCTCCATCACTGTTAAAGTTTCCCCATTTCCTAGAGTTTATATAATTTGACTATAATCTCAGATATGACACTGCTATCAACATAAACACCAGAGGACCCTGCAACCTTATGAGCATTGCGAAAAAATGCAAGAAGCTTAAGCTTTTTCTACAAGTTTCAACAGGTAAAATGACACCAGTAGGTCGAAAAGTGCGAAAGATTATCATAAACTATATATAACCATTGAAAGAAGTAAATGTCACATTGGTTACCCCATATTCTTTCTTGTGATTTTGCAGCTTATGTTAATGGACAAAGACATGGTAGAATATTGGAAAAGCCTTTCAGCATCGGAGATTGCATAGCAAGCGAAAACTCTTTGCCTAAAGGTTCATCAAAAGTCCTTCCCACATTGGATATCGAAAGCGAAATCAATCTGGTTTCAAATTACAAGGGAAACTTTGAGGACAACATCTTAGCTCAAAAGATGAGGGAGTTGGGTCTAGAAAGGTATTGAGTGTCCTAATATTTTGCCCTTAAGAAACTCAGAAACGTTCTGCCTCCTATATAGATTTTGATCACACAAATTGTAGATGATTCTTAAGATGCATAATATATTTTGATGCAAGTGAATGTCATAATAGGGCTAGAAGACATGGATGGCAGGATACTTATGTTTTCACCAAGGCCATGGGAGAAATGATGATAGACAAAGTGAGGGAGGATATTCCGGTTGTCATAATTCGACCAAGTGTTATAGAAAGCACCTTCAAGGAGCCATTTCCTGGTTGGATGGAAGGAAACAGGTACTATCCATCTCCCTCTAAAGAAAAGTAACACCAAAGTGAAAGACTAATGGAACTTGTCTAGTAGCTTGTTCCTTACGAAAGCTGGAGCTCGCTGGCGAAATTTCTATACAATAACTCACATTTTTCTTGCTACAATTAGGATGATGGATCCAATAGTTCTTTGCTATGGTAAAGGGCAGCTAACTGGTTTCTTGGTAGACCCAAATGGAGTGCTCGACGTAGTAAGTTAGTGAGACTTAAAAGTTTGATTCTTTCACAAGAAAAACAAATGGGAAAAGCACAAAATTGCATTCATATATAACCATAGTTCTTTGGATGAACCTGAATGCACAGGTGCCAGCAGACATGGTAGTTAATGCAATGTTAGCAGCAATGGCAATGCATGGAATCAGCAAGAAGCCAGAGATAAATGTCTACCAAATTGCTTCATCTGTGGTGAACCCTTTAGTCTTCGGGGAATTGGCAAGATTGCTCTATGAACATTACAGCTCCTCACCATGCATTGACTCAAATGGTAGGCCAATCCAAGTTCCAATGATGAAGCTTTTTAGCTCCACTCAAGAATTCTCTGATCACATTTGGAAAGATGCTATTCAGAAGAGTGGCCTTACTGATATAACACTCTCAAAAGAAGTGTCTCAAAAGCTTGAAAATATATGCAGAAAATCAGTGGAACAAGCAAAGTACTTGGCTAATATCTATGAGCCATATACATTTTATGGTGGAAGGTTAGATACTTACTAAAAAAATTTCAATCATACATTTTTTGAAGAATAAATTACAAGAATGATTAAGTAAATTCTTAGTCTCTTGTTGGTGCAGGTTTGATAACAGCAATACTCAAAAATTGATTGAGAGCATGTCTGAAGAAGAAAAGAGGGACTTTGGATTTGATGTAAAGAGCATAGATTGGGGAAATTACATAACCAATGTCCACATACCAGGTCTAAGGAGACATGTCATGAAAGGAAGAGGGATGGGTAGTTAGTGAGATTGAATCATCAATCATGTGCCTTATTTCAACATTTGCAACTAACTGTAATAAAAATATATAAATAGAACATATATAGTTTTCTTTTCCTTCTTTACTTGGTAGAAAAATGGCAAGAAAATCAAATTTCTGACTATTTCCTTTGGTAGAGAATTCACTAGTGATGTCATGTGTTTTTGTGTTTGTGGAAAAAGTGAGTGCAAAAGAAAATTGTATGGTTGGTGTGAATTACAGAATACTATTTTGCTTTGAATGATTCAAATTCAAACCATGATTCATGGAACCCACAAGTCATTAATTCCGTGCTATATTGGTGGAATGAGTGGTTGATAATGCACATGATCTAGTAGTACTAGATGAAATTGACACTCACCTAAGTCAAATTAATATTTGTTGGTAAACCAGATTAGTGTAGTTTGATTCTTAGTTGATCTTGGATTCTTGGTCCCTTGATCCTTGCAAGTACAATGTTTTCTAATTCAGCGTTTGTTTTGAGGTACTGAAACAGAGACTGAAAGACTGAGATTCAGTATCATGTTTGTTGGTTCAGAGACTGATATTAAAATTTCTGTCTCTGTCCATAAAATTTCAGTATTTCAGTACCTCCAAAAAGTAGGGACACAGGAGACTAAAATTTTTAGAAATGGAGACTGAAACTTTAATAACATTTTATACCTAAAATATCCTCATTTCAATTAATTAATTTCAATTTTACCTTTTGTACAAATTAAATTAGAGTTTCATTCTTGTTTCAATTTCTGTCTCCACTTTGCACCAAACAGAATACTGAGATTTATTTCAATTTCTGTCTCTTAGTCTCAGTCTCAGTCTCAGTCTTTTCATCTTTGTCTCTCTACCAATCGCTACCTGTACATACACAAATTATGAATCTTCATTTGTCCCAATATTCTAGAGACTATACTATAAGTAAATGATCCCACTTAGAATTATTATAACTAAGTTAACACCCGCAATATGCGGAAAGTTAAACTAATTATACTATATAATATGAATTTAAATGATATATTGTTGTTTAGGGATAGATTAGATGATATGTAAAGTTAATGTTAAATTTAAAAGTTAATTTATAAAAAATATTGTACAATACATTCATTTGACAATTTATATATGATTCAACATTATTACTATATAAAAAAAGAAATACAAAGAAAAGGTATACAATTTTAATATAGGTAATAATTATATTTAACCATTATTTTATAATTCAATTAAGTAATGATATACAGTAAATTTAATTGATTAAAAAGTTTAAAATTTTGTTTAGTGACATCAAAATTAATTTAAATTTTGTAATGGTCGATGATAAATAACAATTTAAAATAATAGAAATTAATTAAGAATTTAATAATTATAATATTAAGAAAATTATGCATAAATTAGACTATAAATAATAAGAATATTCAATTGAAATTTGTTCACATGATTTTATATATTTTTTCATTTTTAAATATTTAATTTATTTTTGTTTATTATTATTTTTTATCTTTTAAGGTTATATTTAAATACTATGATACAATGATAAAACTATTAGATAAAATACCACATGAATATTATTAATATTATGATAATTAAAAATGACATTTAATTTTTTTAATTTTATTTTTTATGAATCATGATAATATATTTTCAACAACATTATTACAACTAAATATTATTAAAAATATAAATTGTAAAAAAAGAAGTGATATACAAGGACATTATGTAATTAATGAATACAATTACACAAAAATTAAAAAATTAATGAATACAATCACACAATCACCTAATACATATGTTTAGCAAATTAAAAAAAATAAAAATAAAAACTATGGTCATCTGTCAAATTATAGTTTGCAAAAAATTAACAAGAGTGGAGAGGGAAAAAGAGAAAATGATACGTGTAACACCCTAACTATCAAAATGCCACGCTTCTGGATGCACAACTCTGATAGTTCGGGTATTACGACGACTCTTAAGATATTTAATACTAAAATATGAGCCTGTTTAAAACTTAAACCGAATTACCGCTCAAAAGACTTTTTAATTATATATATATATATATATTATTAATTTTACAAGTATTACATAATTAAAATCCTATCCCTCTTATAAAAACTTGTAAAGATAAAGGCAAGGGGAAAGTAACTAATACAACCTAAAATATTGCTTAAACAGAAACGAAATGAATAAACTCTTCCAAACTTCGTCGTTCCAAAAACCAGAAAAGAAAAGACCTGTAGGGGAATGAGAACATCATTCTCGAAAGGGTTCTCATTATAGGGTTGCAGAATTATTATAATAGGATACATGAAAATAAAAACTATTTTTAAAGTACAATGATTGTTACCCGCCTTGTGTATCTTTACAAAATCATAGATCCACATTCAAAATTCGAAATCCTTTTTAAAAGAGAAATCCATTAATTCTCCAAAAATCCAAACCTTTTTAAAAGAGCTTTTTCTAGACAGTATGAATAACTAAACTGTCCCAAACATAGGTTCATTAAGTCAATACTAAACTAGTTTAGTTTTTCATACTTTACTAAACTAAAAATACAAACCATTCACGGCCTTCGACCCATCACATAATCAATCACGGCCATAGACCCAAACATTTCAATCAACAGTCAATCCACCACAATCCAACCGTTTTCAGTCACAAACACAAGTAAGAAGGTTTAAACACAATCAAGTAGTTATATCAAGTAGAGCAATTAGCAATTAGACATAATTATTCACGTAGGCAAACCAATTACAATATGCACACCCAAACAATGTTACATAGATGCATATGATGAATGCCTGCCCTATGGCTGATGAGTCTCATCTGTCGGTTATCAAGCCAACCTGACAAGTCCGGTTTGCTAAACCCTTGGAGTGTCCCCCAACGTGCATCCCCATGAGTTTATGCATAGTTTTTTCTCATATATATATATATATGAAATCGCTCAATGAGGGTACCATTCCCGAGAATTTATAAGTGCCCGGTTACCCTTACGCACGCGTCACCCTCTTCCATCAGTCTCTCTCTCTCTCTCTTCGCGAACTCAAGGACCATGGCGACGCGGTGAGGATGAACAGTGACGATCCCTTTGCAAACCCCATCTCCGGCGCATCTCTCTTCCGCGACGGCGCAGCTGGCAGCGACGCAGGTGATGGGTTCGACGGCGACCAGCTGGCGGTAGGGGTGCACATGGGTCAGGTGAAGCCGGGTTTGATGTGACCCAGACCCGGCCCGAAATATACACCGGGTCTATTTATTAGACCCGAACCCGGCCCTAGACCCGATAAAACCAATATACTTTCGGGCTACAATTATACCGGGTGAAAATCGGGCCGTTAACATTACATTACGTTGATACCTTCTTGTAAGCTAGCATGTAAAAATATCCAAATTTCCAAGACTCTAACCATTATTTAACATGGTAAAATTTACTTAGAAAAATATAACAAGAACCAACCATTCTTCAAAATTAAAGCATAACCACATTCAATACTAAAGCATAACCACAATCAATACTAATATTGTCTAATAATACCAAATATTTAAATCAATACAAATAACACAATATTATGCATTAGTCTAAAGTCTTATGCATTCTAAATATAAAACATTAACTTATAGTCTTATAATGACTAATAACACAAAATATTAAAATTTACAATACTTAAATTCCACATAAGAATAGTCATGATCCATCACTAATAACACAAAATATTAATTGTGTATGATAACCGGGTCACCGGGCCGACTTCGGATGACTCGAGCTATGGCGCGGACCCGACCCGAAATAATGACCGGGTCTGTTTTTGAGACCCTTATCGGCCCTAAATCCGATGAAATTACACCAAATTAGCCCCTAAAGTGTTCGGAATCGGGCCGGACTTTTGGACCGGGCGGGGTCATATGCACCCCTAGCTGGCGGCGGCTCCCTCACACCCCTCTCCTCCCTATCTTATCTTCTCTTGGCTTCCTTTCTTTCTTTGTGTTTCTGAAGCTGCAAAATGGGTGTTTGGAGAAGAGGATGGCGCTGGTAGTGTTAGGAGGGTTAAGGTAGGAAAATTAGGGTTTTTTGTGTGTTATATAAAATTAGGATTAAGGTTATTTTGGAGTTTTCGGAATTAAGATAAGATAGTAATTTTTAATAAAAATAAAAGTATAGAGTAATAATTTAAATTCAAATTAAATATATAATAATCATCTTTAAAATGTTATTTTATTATTAACTTGAAATTTGTTTTCAAATAAATACTAATTTAATGGAAATTGATAATAATTAGATTAGTTCTCCTTTATTTATAAAATAAGGTTAAAAAATCTAAATATTTAAAATTAAGGTTTATAAAATATTTACTATTTTTCAATTATAAAAACTCTAAATAATAAATAAGAATTTCCTCAACTTATATATAAAAATCTCTAAAAATATAATCTTAAACAAATATAATAGATAATAAATAATTTATTAATAACTTTTTAAAATTCAGGATCTTACAATACGAAATTACAAAAAAAAAAATCATTTTTTAAAAAAGAATTATACTTTATACATAAATATATTATTTTATGTATGTAGTTTAACCCCAATTAAACATTGATTGAACCTTTAAACCTCTAATCCTATTAGTTCGATCACCAATTAAATTTTCAAATCCTTGCTTTTTTCTACTAATATCTGCAAACTTTTTTAAAATATATTTTCGCATAAAACTCTAAAACCTAATTTTTAAACACTGAATCTTAATTTTTAATTTTTAATTTTTAATTCTAATGAAAATAATATTAACTAATTAAAAATTAATTTCTATATTTAAAACAAATAATTAACCATACAAAAATTAGAAATAACTATGAATTAAGTGAACTAAAATGAATAATATACAAAATTTGAGAGTTAATAGATATAATTAATGTTTTTAAGTGTGTTTTCAGGGCAGTAGATAAAACAAGGAAGAGAGGTGGTTGGCAGGTATTGACTGGTAGGTTTCTATGGCGCCAACTTGACTCAAGAGTCCTCAGTCCACACCGTTGACCTTCATTGCTTCCCTCAAAAATATCTTCATAAACAAGTTGATTAGTGGGGACGATTCCAATGTTTAAATATTATTATAAGGAAATCATTAATTCATCTTAATGCAATACAATAAGTGATGATATAGAGGGTGTTCATGAGTTGTGTTGAGATGAGGTGGGTTAAACTTTAATTTGTTATTTCAATTGAGCTTTTTAGTTAAATTGTAATTGTTTGATCATGTAAGATTTTCAAAAATTACAACTATTGATTATAGATATTTTCATTTATTTTTTCCCCCAAATAATTGCATGTCTCAGATAGTCAGATATCAGAATTGCATATAAACATTAAAATTATAAGTTTTGTTTGTTCAGTGTTTACAATAAATGTTGGACGGCCTAATAATGCCATGTCAGGTAACTTCCACAAACAAAGAGATGATACAATTTCACACCAAATTTAAATCTTATATATTATTATTGTAATAAATGAAAACTTATATATTATTGCAATAAATTTATATTTAATTATAGGAAATGTATAAAACATTAATCTTTTATTAATCAATATTAATTAATTTTTAAATATTTTTTTTAATTTTCACTTTTCAAAAGATTTAAAATTTAGAGATGAAAAAGAAAATTATGAATATTAGAGTACAAAAATAATTATAAAAAAAATTAAATACTTGTTTGGACGTTATTAAATCAATAAAAAAAAATTTTATTAAATTTTTTTCAGTGTGTTTAACAAATTTCTAATAATAAAAGTAAAAATACTAGAAAAATAAAAAAAACATATTTTTTGAAAAGTTATAATTTATATTTTTTTAAAATATATTTTAAAAAAAATATTTTTTACATAATAAATAAACAAAAAATATTTAAATATAAAATTATTTTTATTTTTATAAAAAAATTTTTTAAAAAATATTATTAATAAAAAAATCTTTTTCAAAAATGGGACCAAACAAACCTTGATTACAATTGATAAAATTAAAAATTAATTTTTTGAAGTGAATTGTTTAATTAAGAAGCTTAGTATTAAAATTAATTTACTAAGTAAGCCGTGTGGCTTAGAAAGTTAGTACACACGTTAGTACGAGCCACCAGTATTTACTTCTCTCTCCAATCTCCATAGTTTCTATGCACATTCCTAAATCTGCCAGCTAGCTTCCAACGAATTTTTTCTTCCAGAAGTACCAATTCTCCAAACCAATATTATATTTTTAATATTATAATAATAATAATATTCATGGTTCAAAAATCAAAATCAAAACCTTGAGCTTTATTATTTAGTTTGCTAGTTTTCATATTTTCAGATACGAAGAAATAAAGTTGAATATTTGCAGCACCGGTTTTTTCCAACATTCATGGTCTACTTTTGATTCACCCATCTCGTTTTGTTCTCTTCTCTCTCTATAGGAGATTATTTTGGGGAGAGAATAATAATAATAATAAGAAGGAAATAGTAAGAATAAAAATGGAGGCTGCAGATGCAGCAGTGTGGCAAGGTGCGGTTTTGGGTGGAATAGTGATATGGGTTGTCGCAGCTTCATTCCTCGATGTTACTTTCAAGCTTAGATCTTTCCTTCAACCTTGGGTTTCTCACCATGTCGATATTGGAGTCCCTTTCATCCTTCAGATCCAGGTAACGGAAACAGAAAATACCCAGATTCTTATTCTCTCAAATTTCTAATCTTTTCGATCTTTTTATTCATGAATGCTGATTACTATTCGATTTTCGTTTTTGGGGTGTTGCAGAATTACCGGTTTGGCTTCCTGGATGCATTGTTCTCGGGTTTGTCTTGCGTTGTTTCTGTGCCCTTCTACACTGGTTTCCTCCCTCTGCTTTTTTGGGTGTGTAACTGTTGTTGACCACATTAGATTCTCATCAACACGTGGGATTTTTTATATATAAACATAATTTTGATGTTGTGGTGAGGGAATTTATTTTTTTGGTGTCTTTATAGAGTGGCCATGGTAAATTGGCGAGACAGATGACGTTGTTGATTGCGTTTTGTGATTACACTGGAAACTGCATAAAGGTATATTGTGAACTTATCTTTTGATATGAAATCAGTAGATTCAGTCTTTCATATTACCTGTTAAATTAAATGCTTTTGTTGGGGGTTTTTGACCTTTTATGATTCAACAGGATGTGGTTTCTGCTCCAAGACCCCCTTCTCCCCCTGTCCATAGAATTACTGCCACAAAAGATGAAGAAGATAATGCTTTAGAATATGGACTCCCTTCTTCTCATACTCTTAACACAGTTTGCTTATCCGGGTAGGTATCATTTTCACTTGACTTTTATTCTTGTATGTGTTGGTTGGGTTTTAAGAATGGGGTGGAAAATTTCATGAATGAATTCTATGGTGTACTTACAAATGATGTTAACTGTATGGTGAAGCTGTTGAGAATGATGTTAGATATGTACTACTAGAGAATTGACATGTGGCATGACTTGTACGTCAAGTATATGGTTACTACTTACTAGTAATGATTAGTCTATCTGTGTTCCTTTTTTTTGGGATGAACTGAAGTCAAAATAACCAACTTAAGAGCTTGGTAATGTATTTATAATCACATATGTTATGTTTCAAAGTCACATTATCCTTTACTTTGAGAAAGATGAAGCCTTTTTTCTCTTTCAATTCCTCGGTTTTGTTGTTAATGGCGTTTTTGTTCCTCTGGAATGTATATTTTATCAGCTACCTTTTGCACTATGTGCTGTATCATACTCAAATAGATGGTTTCCATGCTACCTATATTGGAGTTCCTCTTGTTGTCTTGTTGGTGACTCTCATTGGCTTCGGTAGGTCTTCTGATACATTATTAGCGGCTTCCTATTGTTATCCTGCTGCACAGAAGCAATGAAAAATTTTGGTCTTTTTTGTAGCAAGAGTCTATCTTGGCATGCACAGTGTGATTGATATCATTGCTGGCCTTCTTTTTGGACTTGGGATCCTTGCATTTTGGCTTTCAGTTGATGAATACATAGACAATTTTGTGGTCTCTGGACAAAACGGTATTATTCTAAGTACTAAATTTACCATAGGATAGCATTTTCCTATATGATTAGCAATAATAGAAAAATTATGTTCTTTAGGATTTTGGGATTTATTCCTTAACCATCTTTGCAATCTTTCCTTTTATTTTTGTTTCATCTTTATCTGTTTTTGTTGCAGTTATATCGTTTTGGGCTGGCTTGAGCTTCCTCTTGCTTTTTGCTTATCCAACTCCAGAGATTCCAACTCCGAGTTTTGAATATCACACTTGTTTCAATGGTGTTGCATTGGGAATTGTAAGCAGTTTCCTACCCTTTTAACAAAAGTTAGGAAGTAGCCATAAATCAAAAGAAAAGGTGTTAGGGAGAATGGGAGATTCATTCATTGTTATTTCCCAGATCTCAAAACCTTCCTATTTTAAGGCTACATAATTTGAATTTTAAATGTTGTTAGGGACCTCCGGCTAGTCGAAAATTCTATGTAGGCTGTCATATACTTAATTGTAAATATACTTAGTACAAATTGATACAGCCATAGATTAGCATGTTACAGTTGAATATGCTCAAGAAAACATCAGCTGTTTGAAATGTTTGCAATGTTGTTCACAATTTCACATCACCACAAGTTTGTAGTATGAATAGTATAAGAATCCGAAGTAGAATCAACTACAACCCCCTGGGGTTTTCCTCAGATAAGCTAAATTTATGAACATTATTCTGAGCGGATATTTTAGAGTAGGAAAAACTGGAGTGATCAATGCCGTACTATTTCCTAGTAAGTTGTTATTACGTTGTACCGTGTATATTGATGTAAATGCCAATGATGTTCAGGTAACGGGGGTACAGCTAACATATCATCAATTTCACAGTGAATTTGTGCCTCGTTTGTTCACTTCAGAAATGAAGATACTTGTATTTGCGGGAAGAGTGTTGGTGGGGATTCCAACAATTTTGATTGTGAAATTCTGCAGCAAGGCTCTAGCAAAATGGACGATTCCAGTGGTAGCAAACACATTGGGCATTCCAGTAAAATCAAGCAGCTATATCCCCAAATTGAATCCATTAGTCACAGGAAATAAGCCTAAAGAAGGTTACTTCCAAAAGCTGCTTTCACCGCAGGACTCATTTGATGTTGATACCGGAATTAGATTTGTTCAGTATATTGGCCTTGCATGGTCTGTAGTAGATCTTGTGCCATCTCTTTTTACATACTTGAGCTTGTGATTTGACTGATTTCTCACACGTGTTGCTCTATCTAAACACACAATTTTGTATAGCAAAGGGGAATACCCCCTTCTGGCCATAGAAACTGAAATTCATTTCTCAGTATATAATGTCAGCTAATAGATACATATATTTTTATTTATTATTACAATTTGATTTTAATACTTTTATGAATAAAAAAAAAAGATTTTTCAGCCAAAATTGAACGAATTCTTTAATCCGACTCACATGACCAATTCATTTGGGGAGCTTTTTATGGGCGGTAAATTTTCACCAATTTATTTATCTAATTGACCAGTAACAACCCCGCCCCCAATAGCCGGCGATTAGAAATAATTTTTGCTAAAAGATTGTACTTGATACAGTTGTAGAAACACTGGATTTATATATATAAATGTAAACTACAAATAATCTTTGGAGTATCATCTCGTGTATAGCTAAGAATTTGCGCTCCATATAAGTGGGGGAAACTATCGCTGCAAGAGAAGGCTGAGTAAGCTTAGGCATGAATGAAAATTTAATAACAGCAGCTACCTGAATAGGAGGTGGTCAAGGATCGTAAGATGACAAGTTATCAGGAATCACACACGACGGCAGATGGATATACCAATGATCGATGATGATTAAATTAAAAATAATTTGTATGGGAGGGCGGGGAGAAAGAATAAGCAGCAATAACTATTATCATGCAAATTATATAGTCAGAATTAATAAAAACACAGCAAAAGCATCCATGAGATAAAATCCATTCATAGCTTCTAAAGCATGAAATGGGAGGTATAAAACATACGAAGAAATAATGACAGGGAAAAGAAAAACAAAAAATATCAACATTTTGCTGGAAAAATACATATTCTGATATAGTCATCACATCTTGGCGACTTCTCCAAACGGGGTGTGTGTCCAGCAAGTTCTTGAGCACAGATCAGTGGAATGTTTACCTGCCCTATTATACATCAAAGCAGTCTTTTTGGACAATCACAAAAAGCATGGGACGTGTATACCTCCATGGATTTAAATGCTTACAGCAATCTCATCAAGGAGAATGCACATCTATCTGAAATTAGTGCACAAGTAATAGATAACCACGATACCAGTATAGCAGTAAGCAGCTAGATTATAGGAAGTAATCGGGCGTTCTACGGGTAACATCAGGTTCTCCTCTCCTTGGAGCAGGTTCGAACTGCAAGAAACATTTCAAACTTATGCACAGACAAACCAAAGGCTAGGACTGTAGTCACAAAATTTAACCAAGCAGAGCAAGAGCAAACAAGTTGTGTGTGTGAGAGAGACCTGGATAAATGTGTGGCCCTTGCAATCATCAACCTCCAATATGGAAGCCATGTTCCCACATCGGTAACAGTAGTTGGGTGCACTGAAAATCGTAACCACCTTTTGTTCCTATTTCCACAAAACAATGCACAGCTGAAGCTTATCCAATAATTCTAGAGCAAGAAAATGAAGATCACTCAATGAGAATGAGAATTACATGAGCCCAGTTAAATCCATCCATAACCAGCTGATGAGCTCTAGCAATCAGCTTCAGACTGTTTGTGTGATTGAATTGTTCAGATATATCCTGAAAGGACAAATGTGATCAATAAAATTATATAAGACATATTGATATACCAAACATATTCAACATGGAGCAGAGAAGCTAAAAGCTATCTCTACCTGGCCAAAAGTATATCCAGCACCCCGTGGAGAAATTCCCCAGCCACATCTGTCATCTGGATCAGACCACAGAAGATCACACATGGCCCCTTCATGAGGAACCTCTTGAACACGATCAAAGCTCCTTATGTTATCAAGGGTCTCAATTGAAGGTGAAAGTCCACCATGCAGACAGAAAATTTCAGACTCCACCTGGAAGGGGACATGCATTAAATTAGAGGCAAGATGACCAAAAGGACCTACACAGCAATTTTTGAACAATGATTCCTAATTTATTTAGTATTTTTTACAACAAAGGGAAGTTATTGACAAGCAGTCAAGTAGATATATACAAAGGAATTATTTGAATCTCTTTAAACAAAAGCTAACTTTAAAAAAAAAACAAAAAAAACAAAAAAACAAAAAAAGCAAAAAGCTAATTATTGGCGATCTTGCATTGTTATACACGGATAGAATAAGTCACAAGTTACGTGTACAAACATATCATAGACTAAAGTCATAAATACAAGGCGAAAAGAAAGTACTAACCAATGCAGTCAAAGGAAAAAAATCAAAAAGGTCTGTAAAGATCTTCCAGACATTAGCACTACCATACCTGCAAAATAGATAATGAATAAACAAGAAATGTGATTGTTTCAGTGCATGAAACCAAAACAACACAGTGACATCCACGATCAGCAGATCAATTGAGCACAAGACAAACTGGATCTGAATGTAGATCCAATTGCTTGTGAACTTCAGTTGAAACAATTTACAGCAAAATATGCATACAAATCTTTGTCAAAACAGAAACTCCTACAGTTTTGCCCAATTGGATCTCTTAATGATGATGTTGTAAACTCACTTTCTTAGGCACTCATCGTAAAATCCATATACTTGTGTGATCTGCATAAAATCAAGAACAGTGATGAACAATTAGCTCAACAAGAAAAATACACCAAAGCAAGTCTTTGAATCAAATGCCAAAAATGCTTACTTGTCAAGCAATAACAACTATAATAAACAAAAGCTTCTGAGCCTAGCTAGTTTTTGTGCCACTCAAGAATATGAGTACTATACAAGTTCAAACATAAATTCCATAAATGACCTCAGCAAACATAGTCAAATTATAGTTTTGATCAAATAAGAGTGAAAATGCATACCTGACGGCTTTCATGGTTTCCTCTAAGAATGGTTATTCGTTGAGGATACCGCACTTTCAGTGCCACAAGCAGCTGCAAAGAATAACTTATTAGCTCATCTAGAGTTTAGGGTCATTTGAATATCATGTGCAAGATAAATACAAACACAACCTAATTTATGAATATCATATATGCACCTTATAAAGGTTGGTGGAGGAAGAGAGAGATGAAGGAGATTCAACAAAATAACTACCAAAAGGTGAAGATCAAATTTTTTATCTTGATTGAACTTACCGTTACAGTCTCAACTGAATAATATCCTCGGTCCACGTAATCACCCATAAACAAGTAATTAGTATCTGGACACTGTAAACATAAGGGGTGTATTTAGATTCCACATCCAGATAATAATGTGCTAAGAACATTAACAGAAACTGACAGAAAGACGTATCGTTATTATGAACATGAATATGAATATCATTTTGCAAAATTAAAATGCTAGGGATATTAGGTTTGCAGTGAAGGGAATGAGTGATTCCGCATCTTTTGCAATATACTCCAAACTACTTATGATGCACTTAATCTTTAAAATCATATTCTCTGTCAGGTCTCAATTATTTAGTTAAAATATTTATTCCCCAGCTGGAACATAAGACTGGATACAAAAAGAAAGTCATAGTCAGAAAGTGGTACCTTCCCTCCAATCCGAAATAGTTCAGCAAGATCATGAAACTGCCCATGAATATCGCCACAAATTGTCACGGGGCTTTTCACAGGCTGCGGTAGAGAGACACCAAATAAAATTAATGATTTATCTCTCTAAAATAAGAACAAAATTAGAAGTCTCACTAAACTAAAGTGATATGGTTAGTGTTGGCAAAAAGCTATATAGAAAGAAAATCAAGTATAGAAAGTAATTATATCAGACTAATGAACCCAAACAAGGGGATAATATATAACTGAAAGTCTGAAATGGTTAAAGTAACGAGAGTTGCACCTGCACATTACTTTCATCCATTAAAATCTCCTTAGCCTTCTCACATAAAACTCTAACCTACACACATAGAAGGAAAAAAATTATTTTGCAAAATAAACTGATGATAAGAGAAGTAAATGATATTTGAAAATACTCCCGAATAAAGAACATATTGCTTAAAATAAACAACACAAAGCCAATCAATATGAAAGGATACTCTTTATATGGAGAATAAATAGCATTTATCAATGAAACCCAAAGATTTTTGCCATCTCTAATCTCAATACTTTCAGAATGTTACAAGCAAAACAAGCAATATTGTCAAATACAAAAAGCAACAGATCAGAGATGGCGGCACCCCAGATAATGTATTAAACACAGCCCACAGTTAGCCAACGCCTGATCCAAGTATCCAACATGACGCAAATAGAACCAGATTTTTTATAATTCTCACCACCTGATTTTATTCACTAAATTACCTCGCTTTCTCAAGTATCTTAAGAACCAGCAATAGTTCGCAGAATCTAAAACGCAGTGTCAAAAACAGAGAACCTGCGCCTTCTTATGCGAAGCTTCCAAATTCGTAACACAGTAACATAAATCTCCGCACAAATCTCGAAGCCAATTTCGCAGCTGAAAAAATCGCTTCTCGTGAACCAAAAACTACTTTATCTCTTCCTATTTGATCTACAACAGATCACAGCAAATCAATATCATCATCTCACTCTCATTTCCCGAAATTAAGCATAGTTTCGCTCATGGATTTTCATCGACAACAAATACATTCCTAATTCACAGCGAGAAAGAGCCAAAAACTAATTAATAAACAGAAAAATCAAGGTTAATTATTGCGTATACATGCGATAACGATTTTATTCGGGAAGGAAGCAGATCCTGAGCATTGAGGCCAAATCGAATCAAACCTGTTGCTCAGAAAGTGGCTTGCACTGCATGAGCTGCGAGATCTGCTCGTCGAGATCATGAGTCGAGTCAGATGGCAACGAATTTGCGCCCATCGTGGTGGTCCTCTCTCTGCAGAATCGGAAGCGCGACGGCGAAAGGTGCTTGTGCGTCGGGGGATTAGGGGAAACCCTAACCCTAGGCGGAGGAAGATTGATTCAGCGGTGGCGATTTTCGCCGTGAAGGGTGTCAGAGTGAGGGAGTGTCGAGAAGGAACGAGAGCAACCTCCAAAATGGAGAGAGAAAAAGAGAGAGGGCGCGTGAAGTTGCAAGAAAGTGCTTTCTATAGCGGTTGAATTGCACGGTGTCCAATAATTCATTATTTATTATTATTATTATTATTATTATTTGGATTTTTTCGAATTTGATTGCGGTTATAACGAGGGAAAAACTTCATTCCTTCCAATGACGCTGGGCCACGTAATTTTTTATTGAGATAAAAACTGCTACTTTATTTGTTTAAAACTGTAAGTACAATGATTATACACACAGTTGTTTTAGTTACTTTGATTTACTAATTACTTTATGAATTCAAAAACAAAATTATTATCCCATTAAAAAATGGTGAGTTTTATAGTGTTTTTGATATAGTGTCTAAATTACCTAATTTATATTTTAAAATAAAAAATAAAATATTTAAAATAAAAATTAAATTATGTAAAATTTATTAAATATTATTTATTTATCCTTTTTAATAACTTAGGTACAATGTGTTAGACACCATAGCATTTACTTTAAGAAATATGAGAAAAGATTTGGGATGGAAAAAGGTCACCAGAAATCTGTAGTTTAGTCTGTGTTTGGTCTGATCTGTTATAAAATAGGCACAGATTCAGACTCTTATAAAAGTCTTATTATTATGACCTATTATTTAAAAAGTTATTCAAAATCTTATGTGATTAACAGACATTATAAATTAGTTTTATAACACAAGAATAAAAAATAAAATCATGATTTCTCTCATGAACGCCAATACACAAATCTCTGAACTAGAAAAGAGATCACCAGAAGAAGAGGATCTAGTGGCAACAAGTTCTAAAAAAGTCAAGATGCACGAGGATATGAAGGAAATCAATGCAGAAGTCACCATGGAAGAATCTCCAAATCATAATGCGGAAGCAAATATGCAATCACCCAGAGAGCAGGAGGTAGAGGATAGCCCAATAGAGGCAGTGACCCGCAAGGTTTCGTACCGTGACATGGTCGTTGATAATGGTTTTGACAAGCTCAATCCCAAAGAAATTGCAGATATGGTCGCTGAGGAATACGTGCTGGAAAAGGAGTCCTTTGATGCTAGTCCAGAAACAGAAGCTCCCTTCAATCCAAAGCCGAGCATAGAAGTGTCGCTAGAAGAATATGAGGACTGGTGTCGTCCATGGAAGAGATCTTTGATCGTCAAACCCTTGGGAAAGAACCTTAATCTCCAGGCTATGGAGAGGTGGTAAGCAAAAGATGGGCAAAGAAAGATGTGGTTAGAGTTATGGATTTAGAAGAAAATTTCTTCCTTGTCAGATTCTCTAACCAAGAAGATTACTCCCATGCTTTGTTTGAAGGGCCATGGATGATTGCAGATCACTACCTCTTGATCCAGAGATGGAGACTGCTATTTATACCACAAGAAGTTAATATCCAAAAGGTTGCTGTTTGGATTCGGATCCCTAATCTTCCGACAGAACTCTATAACAAATATTTTCTCTGGAAAGTTGGAAAAGCTCTGGGTACCATGCTCAAAGTTGATGAACTCACCTCTATCAATTCTAGAGGCAAGTTTGCACGGATATGTGTGAAAATTGATTTGAATAAAAAATTAATTCCATATATTTTAGCTATTGGTAAAGACTTCAAGCTTGAATACGAAGGTCTCCACCAGATTTGCTTTAAGTGTGGACAGTATGGCCATAAGGTAGAAGATTGTTATGAAATTTTTGGAGATCTAATTGAAAAAGTGGTAGCTGCTGCCATGGAGGTTGATCGGAGCAACCAAGAATGTGGTGGTGGTAACCCCAGCAGAAATGTAAAGGAGCCGTTAGAGCAGGAAGACAATCTCAGGGTAGAATCCTTAAAGGAGGGAAATCAGGAGATAGATGGGAGTAATCAAGATCCTAAAGACAAAAAAGGCAATAATCTCTTCCCCAAAGAGGAAAGTCCGTTTGGTCCTTGGATGTTAGTAAAAAGAAATCAAAGAAGATATAAGTCGAAGATGGAAGATTCTCATACGGAGAAAAAGGAAAGATTTCAGTCAAGCAGATTTCAAGCTTTAGAAGGAATTAATTCAGAAGATTACGTGGAGGAAAATTAGAGTAACTATTATGAGAAACAAGAATACTACGCCAATAGCAATAAAGAGACTAAAGAGGGAAAGGAAAATTCCAACCAGCACCCAGATTCGATACCCAAAAATCTGGGCCACCAAAAAAATCAGCAAAAATCTAAGGCTCCCCCCTCACAAGTAAAAGGAAGGTGGGTCACTGAAATCAGTAAGAAGCAACAGACCATTCAAAGTCAGCCCAAGCAATCAAACAAAATAGACCATTAGACCTTGTGAATGCTAGTTCACAGGTCACAGATCCTTCAACAAGCAATGCAAGGAGAGCTCAAAATGAGAAAAACAAAAATGACCACAGTGATTATTGGCGAAGCTTTATCAGACTAAACAAAGAGATTGCCAAAAAACATCAAGATGGAGAATACAAGAATGTAGCTTACACTAACGATAGCACCACTAACTCTCTTATTTCCTCTATCATGGGAGGGGGAGCTAAGGGTCCAGAGGAAGCTATGACAGCAACTAAACCCCCTGATCTTGGAGAGGATGATCCTTTTACAGATACGGAGGATATGGAGCTGTCAGGACGGAAAGTATATATGGAGCATTCTCCATCAAGTTCAAAGTCTATGGAGGCTTGAGTCTTCTTGTTATCAGGATGAGTTCTACCTCTTTTCTATTTTGTTTTTATGAATATCTTAATCTGGAATTATAGAGGAGCCGTTGTCAAAGGGTTCCCTTCCATTATTAAAGATATTGCTTTCAGATATAGAGCTAACTTGTGCATTCTTTTGGAAACTCATGTGTCAAGTCCAAAAGCAGAAAATATCATCAAGAAGTTGGGATTCGATTCGTGGTGCATAAGTGAGGCGAGTGGTTTTGCGGGAGGTATATGGTGCCTCTGGAAAAAGTCTTATTGGGAGATTGAACCTATGCATATTCACAATCAATTCATCCACATGAAGGTTTGCTACCAGCAAGTTAGCACCTGGTGGCTCACTGCTGTCTATGGCAGCCCACAACCAGCGAACAGAAGGACTTTATGGGAGTCCCTGGAAATATTAGCTCCTAATATATATAGACCATGGTGCTTAGGGGAGGGGACTTTAACTCCATATTATCGTTAAATGATACGGGAGGAAGTACAAATCTCTCTCAAGATAGTAACAGATTCTATTCTTGTATCCTTAATTGTGGTGTCAGCGATTTGGGTTTTACCGGGCCACCCTTTACTTGGCAGCGGGATAACACTAAACGCAAACTTGATAGATTTATTTGCAATGTAGATTTTATTAATGCTTTTTCTAATGCAGGTGTTAAACATCTTCCGAGACTCAAATCATATCATCTTCCTCTTCTTTTGGACTTTAATTAGAACAACAATTATGGAGGAACGAAGCCTTTTAGGTTCTTAGCCCCTTGGATTCTCCATGACAATTACAAGGATCTAGTAGACAGTAGTTGGGATAAAAAAGGAGACCTTATCCTCAACATAGCTTCGTTTATGCAAAAAGCAAATATTTGGAATAAAGAAGTCTTTGGTCATATCATTCAAAAGAAGAACCGTATACTTCTCCGTATGGAGGGAATTAATAAGAAGTTTTCTTTTGGCCACAACCCCTTCCTGGATAAACTTCAGAAAGAACTTTGGAAGGAATATGAAGTCATTTCCATCCAAGAAGAAAGCTATTGGCAACAAATGTCGAGGTGTAATACTATTCAATTGGGGATAAAAACACTAGATATTTCCATCAAAAAGCTAATAGTCACAGAAGAAGGAACCGAGTCACATCCCTTATGGACAGTCATGGTTCTTGGATTGAGGATCCTGTTATGCTTAAGAATATGGGAGTATGTTTTTTCAAAAATTTGCATTCTTCTGATCAGATCTGTGTTCCTTTTCCCTTGACAGGTTTCTTTCTTAAGATTGTGGATGAAGATATTAAGGAACTAGGGAAGGAGACCTCAGAGGAGGAAACCAAGAAGGTTGTGTTCAATATGGGAGGGTGGAAAGCACCAGGGAGAGATGGAATTCCAGCTAAATTCTTCCAATTCTCTTGTGACACTATTAAAGATTCTTTGGTTACTTGGGTTCGGTCTATCTTTCAGGAACCTAAGAATATCGTGAACGTTAACCAGACTCTCATCTCTATTATTCCTAAAGTTTTCGCCCTTGAGAACTTTACTCAATTTAGGCCTATTAGTCTCTGCAATGTTGTCTATAAGATTATTTCTAAGATTGTTGTAGAAAGGCTTAAACCCCATATGTCTTTTCTTATTGCAAATACTCAAGCTAGTTTTGTTCCAGGAAGAGTTAGTGCAGATAATATTTTGGTAGCTCAAGAAGTGATCCATTCTATGAGGACAAAGAATTGCGAAAAAGGCTTTATGGCGGTCAAAATTGATTTAGAGAAGGCATACGATAGGCTTAATTGGGATTTCATCTTACATACCCTCAAGGAGATGCATTTACCAGAGAGCTTGATCAATGTCATCGAGTATTACATAACTACGGCAACTATGAATCTTATTTAGAATGGGTCTCCATCAGAAGAATTTCGTCCCTCCAGAGGCATTAGACAGGGAGATCCCCTCTCACCTTACCTTTTTGTTCTTTGCGTTGAGAGACTTTCCCACCTTATTAACTCTCGAGTTAATGATAGGAAGTGGAAACCTATTATGCTATCTAGGAATGGGCCTAAACTCTCTCATCTTTGTTTTTGTAGACGATTTGGTCTTATTTGCACAAGCTAGTAAGGATCAAGTAAATGTCATAAGGAAAACACTTAAGGTTTTCTGTGATAGTTCTGGCCAAAGGGTTAATTTTCAGAAATTCTGTGTTTTCTTCTCAAAGAATGTAAATCACACCATCAAGCAGGAGCTCAGTCAACATTTGGGCATCAACCTAACATGCAACTTAGGAAAGTACCTTAGTGTTTCCCTCATTCATGAGAAATGCAACAAGCAACATTTTCAATTCATCATCGATAAAATGAAGGCTAAGCTTTCTAGCTGGAACATGAAGACGCTTTCTTTTGCAGGAAGGAGTACTCTCATCCAGTCAGTCTTGTCATCTATCCCTAGCTACGTGATGCAAACCATGAAGATTCCGAAGGAAGTTTGCAATCAAATAGACAAGATTTGTAGCGACTTTCTTTGGGGTGAAACTGAAGCGAATAAAAAGATCCATTTAATAAGGTGGGATACTATTTGCAAGCCGAAGAGTATGGGAGGGCTTGGTATTCGAAAGGCAGAAGATACAAATGCTTTATTCCTCATGAAATTAGCCTGGGGCCTTATTCAGGATAATCAATCCCTATGAGTCAGAGTTATGAAAGGAAAATATGGGTGTGGAACTCAGTCGATTCCTAAGGTGATTTCTAAAGCTAGTAGTTCGAATGCTTGGAGAGGTATTACAAAGATTTGGAACCAATTCAGCACTAATGTCATTTGGAGAATTGGAAATGGTGAAAAGATATCATTCTGGAATGATCATTGGGTGCTAGGCATAGGCTCGCTAAACAATTTTGCTATAAGTTCCATTGACGGGGATAGGAGTGATGAGAAGGTAGCCGCTTATGCGAGAGCAGAGGGAGACTGGGATTGGTCCAAACTAAATCAAATCCTTTCGAAGGAGATTTTATAGTTAATCTAGATTATAAAATCCCCTCATTCTGATTTAGGAGAAGACAGTATCAGCTGGTTACCATAACCTAAGGGAGATTTCACTATTAAATCTGCCTATGAAGCTTATTTTTCAAATAATGAGAACACAGACAACAATTTTAGAGATGTTTGGAAGCTCAATATACCACAACGTCTTAAAACTTTTTCATGGCTAGTAATACATGAGGCTTTACTCACTAATTCCAGGAGGAAAAGGATAGGACTTACCAGCAATGAGTGTTGTCCCAGGTACCCTGGCCAAGAAGAGACCCTGCTCCATATTCTCCGGGATTGTCACTATATCCGTGAAACTTGGATGACCAGCGTTGATAGCAGTCAACAAGGCAAGTTCTTCAACCAAAACTTCCAATATTGGTTCAAGCACAATCTTTGCGTGACTGCTCGAAGAAAGGATAGGAATGCTTGTCCCACCTATTTTGTTACTACCTGCAATGTAGCTTGGAAAAACAGAAATGATTTAATTTTTAACAATTCGGGCATCCACAGCTCAGACCTTCCAAAAATAATTCAGAACCTAGGCAAACACTATTATGAGGTTCTTCAAAAAACTGACAAAAGCAGAAAATCCCTTACCTCAACCAAGATTATCGACATTGGTTGATCTCCACCAGAGGAGGGTTGGTATAAGCTTAATACCGATGGCTCGATTTTCACTAATTCGGGAACCGGTGCTTGTGGAGGACTTCTGAGGGATACAAATGGGAGACTCAAGGTAGGCTTCATGTTTAACATCGGTGCGGTAACCATTACCACAACTGAGCTCTGGGGATTTTATTTGGGATTAAAGCTCGCAATTGATTTGGGGTTAAGAAAGCTTGTTATAGAGACAGATTCCCTGTGTGCCTTCAACCTTATCCACAGCACTTCTACCTCCTAACATTCGAGTACCTCTCTGGTGAGGGAGATCAAGCACCTTCTAGCTAAGCCTGAAATTTTTCAGGTGAACCACATATTTCGAGAAGCAAATTTTGCAGCTGATGACCTTGCAAAGCATGCACATCGCCTCCCCCATGGATTGAGTTGCTTTGAATAAGCCCCTCATTTCCTATTTCTTTCGCTGGACGCTGACTGCAGAGGGATAAAGTTCTCAAGACATTTTAGTTAATTTGTTGTTTCTTTGGGCCTTTGGCCCCGTCCCTTATAAAAAATAAATAAATAAATAAATAAATGTCTTATTATATTAATAGGTCAGGTTCAAATTCATTAATTAGTTTTATTGGTCTGTTAGGCCTACTTGGACCTGTTAATACATAATTATATATATAAATAATTTTATATATTTTAAATACTTTAAAATTTAATTTTTTTATAAATATTAAATATGACATTATATATAAATATGTTTATTAAATAATAATTTTTTTAAATAATATTTTTATTTTTGTAAAAAAAAAAATTTACCAAGTCTTTTAACATGCTTTAGACTAGGCCAATCTGAATAATAGGTTAAATTTAATACTTTTAAAAAAATCTACTAATTGACTACATGATAAGCCAGTCTGTTAAGAGCAAAACTTGGCAAAAACTTGTTTCCACCCTAGAAAAGATAGATTCACTTTCCAATTACAAACTCCTCAAATAACAATACGTGAATTACAGTAATGTTTTTTTTTTTTTGGGGCATCGAATTAAAGTAATGTTTAGGAATTTTAACTATAACTAAAAGTTAGAGTCCCACACTTTTTGGTCATGGAGTTTCAAATTTTCTCGTGCTTGTTTTTTATGAATTTTTTATACTTGAGGGGTAGGCCCAATATCTTTTAGTGTCTGATTTCAAACTTCTTTGCAGAAAAGCTAAAAATAGATGTAGCCCATTAGTCTTTGGGTTATGGTAAACGGACCAAAAACATTTTGCTTTCGATTTTTCTTATCAATTTAGACTTTAGTGAGTCCACAGGGCCAAGAATTTAAGTCTATTCCGCTCATCGTGACCCAAAAATAAAGAGCCTATTGTGCGCATTGGTGTAAAGATGCTATTCCTATACAAATACAAGTATATGATAGTATCTTGACCAAAAAAAAAAAGTCTATGATAGTCTGAGTAATGAATTCTACGACAAAAAAAAAAAAAAATGAAAAATAAGCGTTGATTGTTCAATTCTCATTTGGATATGAAAAAGCTTTAACAATAGATTAAAAAAACTATAAATCTTATAGAATTTAATTCTTTTTAAGATAAGGAGACTTGTAAAATAAAAATTAAGAAATTAATCCAAATTGAACAACTTTCATATATAAGATCTTATAAAATAACCTAAAATGATTAGTTTTTTTATTGTCTTATTTTAAAGGAGACAACGAAATATACATATTGTTCCGGGTTATCTGAAACCGGATGATTGAGCTCGAATAGAAGGTCCAAACGTTGAAGGATAGTGGTCTTCGATTTGTTCACGTCTGGGAGCCGCCATCCGAGTTGTGCATATGTGTTTGAATAGGTGGGGGGTGGTACCTGCAAGACACTTCAATGTTTAAGTTAGTAAGGAGTTGAGCAGGTTTTAAATATTGGAACTTAAAGATACCTGAGTGTGCCTGGGTATTTATAGGAGATGAGTCAATAACCACCGTTGAAGTAGTTCCACTTCTGATGGTGGATAACCGTCCTTTTATCTTAGGGTTGTTGGGGTCTCTTCTAGAAGTGGGTGGGAGATTCTGGGAGGCAGTTACTCACTTAGTTAAGTGTGAGATGCCTGTTTCAATCGGTTCCGACCTCTTAGAAGAGGTCGGATACATGGACGAGACCATCCTACTGGATTGGGCCTTTTAACTGTGTTGGGCCTGACTTATACTTTGGGTCAGGGTATAAACAGTGCCCCTACTCGAGTTCGATCTCTTTATTTGAGTCGGATTCGAGTATTAGGTGAAGTCGGGGGTATATAAATCGGCTACTCCTTTTCAAGTCGTATAACCGACGTGTTTTGAGTTAAAAACTGATGTGATATCAGGTTGTCAATCGTTGCGTCCGTTGGCTTTTCACATTAACACGTGGGGGACAGTTACATTGGTAACAGCTCACTCTTTTAATGAGTGAATTTATTTTACAATTGTACCCCTGGTATCTTGTAAATACTTTCTCCCTCTTTCTCTTTCTTCTTTTTCGTCTTCCTCTTTGAACTTTTCTCTCGCGCTTTCTTCTTAGTACTTTAGTGTTACTCTCCACACCGTTGGTTCCTCAGCACTTCGGCACTTGCTAACAGTTTCTTCCTCCCAAAAAAGGTTAGTTCCTCACGGCCAATACTTTTTCTTGACTTTATAATATTTGCCTTGTTTCTGTTTAAGCGAACTTAATGATTAAGAGGAAGGTTCTGAGTAGGTTTTATTGTACTTTCATTGTTCACAGTAGAAGGCTTTGAGATCTTTCTTTTCAAAAATCGTTTCTTTTGTGGTTGTTGACAGTTCTTTTTACTTTATTTGAAGAGAACTGCTTTGTTTCGAACTTGTTTTTTATGGTTTTTTTCTTTGTACGATGTAGGTATTCCTTCTTATATTTTCAACCTTTATTTTTCAAAATGTTTTCTCGGATTTTTGAAGATTTATTGCGATGGGTAGATTCCTCTGTTCTCGTATCCAACCCTTTTGTTGATAGTGTTTTCGTAGAGAAACTTCGTAAGCATCATAGAATCTGTAGTTCTATTGAGGACGAGGCCAAATACGAAATAACTGCCCCTAACCCTGAGGACCGGGTTTGCTGTGGGAGGTTGACCGAGTCAGAATTCTACTTTATTTTCATGTATGACTGCTTGTTTACTCGTCTAGGAGTAACTTTCCCTTTTTCTGCCTTTGAAATGGAGGTGTTGTCTCACTGTAGGGTGGCTCCTTCTCAGCTCCACCCCAATTCTTGGGGGTTTCTTAAAATTTACCAGCTTGTTAGCTGTGAACTCAATTTTTTTTATCTCTTTGAGAGTCTTTTTTTTTTTATCTTTTCCATTTGACCAGACCTTTTAGTCTCAAAACAAACAACAGTGGGTCTCCTTTCGAGCTATTCAAGGTCGGAAGGTGTCTTCCATTTTTGATGAGTCGTTTCATGACTTCAAAAATTTCTTTTTCAAAGTCCGGGCCGTTGAAGGCCATCAACCATTTTTACTAAATGACAATAATAGACCCCGCTTCCAATTATACTGGGCGGAGGCAGTTCCTGTAGAGAAGTACAATTTGATAGATTTGGATGAGGTAGAGGAGGCTGTGGTTGAATTTTTTCGAGAGGTTTGGGGACGGGCCCCAAACCTTGACACTAAGAAGTTTCTTCTCGGAACTCCGAGCTATGTCCGGACCGAGCTAGGTAGCCTTTTGTTTTTTATTTTATGCGTACCTTTCGTATTCTTCCAATTTGTTCTTCCAACTTGTATGTTAATCATTTTTCGATTTTCCTTTTCAGATAAAATGAAAGGTAGTTCTAAGGCATACCAGAAAGTGCAAGAGGCCAAAAGGAACGCCCGAGCTGGAGCTGCTCAGGCACAAGAGGGTGGAACGTCGACTAGTCCTTTTGCACAGAAGTCAGATGCAGGGACGACTTTTTCTGGTCTGGCCAAGTTGGTAAGTCTTCCCACCCCTCCTCCTCCCCCTCCTCCTCCTATTGTATCTACCCCTCCAGTTCCTCCCTCCTCGGAACCTATTTCGAAGAAACGCAAGACCTCGAAAGCTGGTGTTTCTAATGTTGGGGACACTGGCTTTGATGGGGCGAAGTTCAGTAAGAAGCACATCACTTCTTATAGCTCTTTTGCTATGGATGATGCTTCTATCCGAACTCATCTCCAGGTCTTAATCCGGGGGGAAATTCAGACTGCAGGGGTATTGACCTCTCTTCTTGATGAACTGGATAAAACTCCTTTGAGTGCAACTCAGCATTCTTTGGAAACTCTCAGGGGCCAACTGCCCATGTATCGAGAGGATGAGAAGAGGCTTTAGGAGGAGAGGGACCGGTTGAAAGATGAACTCTCCAAATCCTGTGAGAGGGAGAGGCAGCTGATGGCCTCTTGCGCTATGGCTGAAGGCTTAAAGGAGAAGGTCGAGCAGAACTACGTTCGTTTGTTTTCCGACAAAATAGAGCTGAAGGAGGAACTGGAGCGGCTCAGGGAGGGGTACCAGGACTTGGAGGAATCTGTTGCCGAAGGGACTGAGGCAGTGTTCGAGGTGTTGAAGGAGCAGGTTTCAGTTCTTGCTCCCCGGCTTGGACCTGTCACCTCTTCACCCTGACAAAGTTGTCATCAATGGTGAAATTGTATTCCCTCCTCGACCTGCTCCCGACTCCGAGTTGAAGACGGCTGGGAAGCGTATCATTGAGTCTCTCCCCCGTGGGGTTAGCACATCCGAGGAGTTGCTGCCGAGTTCTTCTATTCAACCTGATGTTGTTCCAACCCCTGCTGCCGAAGAGGTTCCTCCGACACCTCCGACTTCTGCGGCCGATCCGACTTTCCCTCCTGATGGTGACTCCAATTCTCTTATTAGCCCCGTGTGATATCTCTGTTAAGACCCGATTTGTGGGACCTTTTTATGAACACTTTTTATGTATGTTTTAAATATTTTCCGCTTGTTTATGGCTCCTGACTCTTGATCCGTTAAAAAAGGGGTCTTTAACAAAATTTGCTATTTTTTTATCTCTCTCCTCAAACTTCTCTCCGCTTCGCGTTGTCGTTCTAATTCTTGTTCCATCTGCTCAAGTCGGTCCTGATGTCCTTGTAGCCGTCCCATGAGGTCGGTGCTGTGCGGCTGTCTTTCCCTTTCGGGAAGGCGAACTTCATATGAGATTCTCCTTTGATTGTCGGAGAGGCCCTCCCCATGCGGCTCCTCCATTCTTGGCTGGGGTATTACTAAAGCTTGGTCGTTGTTGACCACGTCTTGATGTTCTTGATCTGACTCAGACGCAGTGTGTCCATCTTTACGTTGGTCGTCCGCCATTGAGTGTCGATCTCCAGGTCCCCGGCAACGGCGCCAATGTTTCGGGGCTTACCTGAAATCGGATGATTGGGCTCGAATAGAAGGCCCAAACCTTGAAGGATGGTGGTCTCCGACTTATTCATGTCTGGGAGCCGCCATCCGAGTTGTACGTATGTGTTTGAATAGGTGGGGGTGCGTGGTACCTGCAAGACACTCTAATGCTTAAGTTAGCAAGGGGTTGAGCAAGTTTTAAGTATTGGAACTTAAAGATACTTGAGTGTGCCAGGATATTTATAGGAGAGCCAATAACCACCGTTGAAGTAGTTTCACTTCTGATGGTGGATAACCGTCCCTTTATCTTAGGGTTGTTGAGGATCTCTCTTCTAGAAGTGGGTAAGAGATTCTGTGAGGTAGTTACTCACTTAGTTAAGTGAGAGCTGCCTGTTTCAATCGGTTCCGACCTCTTAAAAGAGGTCGGATACGTGGATGAAGCCATCCTACTGGATTGTGCCTTTTAACTGTGTTGGGTTTGGCTTATACTTTGGGTTAGGGTATGAACACATATATAATTACCAAAAGCAAACTGTTACTTGCACCTTTTATATGGAGTTAAGCCAACAATTGTATCTTTCAATCTGACAAGTCAATAACTAATACGTTGCGAATCAAATCTCAATTTAAGAATTTATTATTGGTCAATAAATTACTGCATCAACAAGACGGAATTTAAACTCTTGACACTTAATTAAGCGAACTAGTAATTAAGTTAGCCAACGATTGTTTGTACATATTTAAATGCTATTGATCTATCAAGAATTTTCTCCGACAATAAGTTACAATAAAAATGGATCATTAGAGATACTACTATTCTCCATCTAAGGGATGTCACATATATTTCATCAACACCAACATTTAGACCACTACTCAGATTTTATCTAATAATAAATATGTGATGATACATAGATATAAATTCAGATTCTAGAGTATGAACATAAAGCAGCTATTCAAACAAAGAATTGACCCTTGAGAACTTTCAACAACAAAGGGTAAGCAGTGAGCTGAGGAAAATGACCTATAGTTTTCAGAATCTTGACCTTGTTGGAACTATTATTAGCACCATTATTACCAAGCTTTCTCTTCAAGTAAAATGCAATATGTTTTGGAACAACAGGGTCTTGTTTGGATTGGATTATGGTGCAAGGAACAAAAACATGTGGCAGAACCCATCTTAGGTCACTTAAGAACACTGTTTTGGCAACACTAAGTGCCACTTCTGGTTTCATTCTTAGAAGGCTGTCTTCAAATTCAGCAACTGCAGATGGATCGTTCTTTACACCAATAGCGGTTGGAGCAAAGCTGTGTACCCAACTTGGGAAATCTTGCTTTATTGATTTGAAGATTGTGTCCAAAACTGATCTCTCAAACCCTCCTTTGTATCCTTCTCCATTCAGGTACCTATATATAAACAATTAGTAGGTTTAGTTTGTTTTATGAGTCTGATAATAATAATAATAATATAAAAGGTGGAAACTCAGATGCAATCGACTTCACGTAAAGTTGATTACTGAGAGTGGTTAGATGATTTGACTGATTTGACTAAATTTTCATCTAACGACTCTCAACTATCAACTTCACATGAAGTCGACTGCACTTGAGTTTTCACCAATATAAAATCATAGTTAAGAATATGCAACATAAGATAAATAGTGGATCTTCTTAATTGATAAAATTTTATTTAAACATATTATTTGTAGTAGTTTTAAGTATTTATGTATTGTGTCTATTAAAATATGGTTATTGTTAGAAGTTAAATATTGGTTTGGATTGATTTGTTTGAGTGAAAAAAAGTATATTTTCTAAAAAAAATAAAATACTTTTACTAAGTTTTAAACATGTTTAGGTATATATTTTTAAAAAAATACATTTTTTAATAAAATAAATTATTTTCTTTTCTTAAAAAATAATAATACCTTGTTTTAAAAAAATAAAAACAAAAGAAATTTTTAATATTTAAATTTAAAAAAAAAAAAATCTATTCAAATTTAAAATAGATTTTATTTATTAATTTTTTTTAAAAAAGATAAAAAAATTAATTTTTTTAAAAGCAAATCCAAACTTAATTACCCTAATACTTTTAGTATAAAAATGAAAAAAAAGTTAGTTTATATTAGCTCGCATTCAAATGTAAGATAAAATAAAAAATTATTTATGTAAAGTTTTTCTTAAAATATTATATTTTTATTTTTGTTGTCAAAACTTTGTTATATAATAATAATAAAAAATAAGATGCATATAGATATTTAAAAGTGTCTACCGCAAAAATATATTCAAATAACTTTATTGTTTTGGTAATCATTCTTGATGTTTCTCTAATTAAATGAAGAATAAATTTACTACTTTGTAAAGTTCCAAATATATTAACTCTATCGCCAATGAATAATAGCTCAAATGGCATAGTCTTTTCATACTCAATTAAGAGATTGCGGGTTCGAATCTCATATCTTTAGTAAAAAATATATATATGTATCTATCTACTAACTACTACCTAATAACTAAAGTTTAGGATACTATTTCATTAGTTTTAATTTATTTGGTAAAATTATATTAACTTCTAGAAAGATTTTCACATATGTCAGTGCATGTACTTTATTGATATATTAGTATGCTAATAATTAACTAACGTTTAAATAATGAATTAAATATATAAAAAGCGGTGATGTAGATAGAAATTTTTCATGTGAGGATGCTAACATGTAGAATATGGTGAGGATTGCTTTATAGAGGAAAAAAAAGTCTAAAATATTAATTGTTTAGGTTGTGTGAATTGGGCCAAAGTAATGAGGTTCTTCTTTAATATTGGAGTATAATTTTTTTTTTGTGGCCTAGAAAATTAGTTAAGATTGTCTTATATCACCCAAAAATATAAAAAGAGTTGAGAATAATACAAAAAAAAGGGTTAAGTTTATCATATTGATTTAGGTTTATTCAATTAATTTATTCTAATGAGTTGTCGTTTTTAATTGAGATAACTGTTATAATAAGTTTTTGAAAGATAGTATTTTTGGAGGATTAAATATAGGTTACTGAAGAGATAATTAGAAAAGGATAAAAAAAATTTAAAAAAAATATATTTAGTGTTTATAACGAGAAAGTGATATGATTATTTTAATTTTATTTATTAGAATTTTTTTAATTCAACTTTTAAAACCTAATAATTAAGTTGATAATTTTTTATTAGATGTATATGCAATCTAAATATCAATTATCAAACTTAAATAGAATTTGTGTTCATTTTTTTAAAATTATTTAAAATTAGAAATAATATGTTTATCTATTAATATTTCTATTTTTGAAGTTAACTTTTATTTTGACAATCGTATATAATTAAAAGAACTCTTTACTTTGATTTTGTAATTGTATAAAAAATAAATTTTATTTTAATAATTATTTATTAATATATATAAAAAGATAAAGATTATGCATCTTTAAAAAAAAGAGATTGGTAAAATGAAAAAAGGTGTTCATTCTAATCAAATTTAAATTAAGATAGCAAATTCACATGTTATGAAAATTATAAATATTATAATGACTGAGATATTATTCTTTCACATTAAAAAAATTTATTTCTTAAACTGAAGAAACTTGATTATATTAACAATAAAAGATTGTTTTATATTTTTTAAATATAAAATAAAAATAAAAAACTTCAAATAATATTTTATCATTTTAGATTATGTTCTTTAAAATTAATGTATTAGTCAAATGATTTAAAGGTTTAATTACTTTGTTGGTCCTTATAGTTTCGCAAAATTTTCAATTAGTTCCTTATACTTTTTTTCCTTTTAATTGAGTTCTTGCACCAAATTTTTTTTAATTAGGTCCCTACACTTTTTTTTCCTTTTATTTAGGTCCCTATACCAATTCTTTTTTTTAGTTGGATCCCTATAAAATTAAGCCAATTACTATTAAGAAGAATTTAATTGAAAAAAAAATTTAGTGCAGGGACTCAATTAAAAAGAAAAAAAGTATAGGGACCTAATTGAAAATTTTACGAAATTATAGGGATGAAGAGAGTAATTAAACCTAATTTAAAATTTGATTATATTTTATAATAGTAAAAATTTCTATTATAATATACATATAGTATTTCTCTATGGTTAAAAATTTTTGAATCCCTCACTGTGTGGTGTATAAGCCAATATCATAAATAATTGGAAAAAAACATGGTTAACTGGAGATATTAAGAGGAAAAAATGATGTTGGTCCAAAAATAAGAAATAATAGATATATGCATGGAGAATTGGGGATGGACCAAATTAAATAAGAAATAATAGATATATGCATGTTTATGCAATAAATATTGAACAAATTAATCAAGAGAAATAAACCTAACATATATATATATATCACCTTGGAGAACCACTGAGTAAGATTAGATGCTTAAAGAGTTGTGGTCTCTTTGTTGCAGCCAAGCATCCAATCATGGCAGACATGGAGTGACCCAAATATATAGTGTCATTCAAATTGAGCTCATCAAGAAGGCACACCAAGTCAGCAGCATATCCATCATAACTTGAACCATACTTCTTTTCATTATAAACTTGAGGCCTCACATTTGGTGAGAAAGCCAAGTCAAAAACCAACACTTTGAAGTAGCATGCAAGGTAAGGAATGAGGAAATGCCACACTCTTTGATCTGTTCCATATCCATGAGCAAGAACCAATGTTTGTGATCCATTTCCATACATGTTAGCATTCAGGGCATTCACTATGCCACCTCCTCCAAAATCACAACTTGTTCTCATTTTTGGTTACCCAATTAGCTAATTAATTAGTGTAGTAACTAGCTTGCCCTAATTTCAAGAGAGCTTCAAGGTATATATATACCATATAGTACAACCTTCTATATATATTCCAAGAAAACTAGAAGAAAAAAATGAAGCAAGAAATTTATTACCGAGTAAAGTATCGTTTTTGTCCCTAATGTTTGGGGTAAGTTCTAAAGTTGTCCCTAACGTTTCAATCGTCCTATTTAACTCCCTAATGTTTCAAAATTGACTCAATGTTGTCCTGCCGTTAGGGATTCGTTAGTAGAATTGACGGCGGAACAAAATTGAGACGATTTTGAAATGTTAGGGACTTAAATAAGACGAAAACGTTAGGAACAAAAATGATACATAATTTTAAAGAATTTTGATACATTAGAGACAAAATGTATAATTTATATTTTATTGTATATATATATTTTTTTCTGCAAGTTTATATACTAGTCATTCTACAAATATTTCATGATAACTAAAATCTTTAAGAGTAAAATTATAAAAAAAAAAAAATTAATTTATTTAAAATAAAAGTAATATGATTAAGTGTAATTTACTTAGATGTCATTAAAAAATAATTGAATACTATGTATAGTAAAAAATTGATATTATTGAAGGATAAAATTAAAATTTATTTCTATGTATCATTTTTGTCTCCAACATTTTAACCCTATTTAAGTCCCTAACGTTTTAAAATCGTCTCAATTTTGTTCCATTGTCAATTCTGTTAATGGATCCTAACGGCAGGATAATATTGAGTCAGTTTTAAAACGTTAGAAACTTAAATAAAATGATTGAAACGTTAGGGATAACTTTGAGACTTACCCCAAACGTTAAGGACAAAAACGATACTTTATTCTTTATTATTAGAAATGTGTATGAAAGCAGATAGTGAAAGGTACTTAACCATATTATATATGTATGTGCACCACTTGCACTCATGTCAACATGACATATATATATAGTTCTAACTAAACTTTTTAATCTTTAACTTATAATTTATAAACAATTTTAACCTAATATATAATTGTATACATGATTTTGTTGATTTTGTCATCTTCAAACAACCTTTTACATAGTCTATGCAAGCTGCTATAATAGAATGGACTTGTGCTTACACATACAACAACCGAAGGTATTAAATATATATATATTCACATGGCCTGCAAAAAATAATTTTACTAATGATAATAATTAGTTATTTTTTAACGTTTAAATTTAACAGAATTGTTCGTATGAACATTATTCTTTTCTATTTTTTATGGACTAACAATAAGCGTATATATAATGTAATATATTACTGTAGAGTAAGAGAATTTATTTTCTATTAAAAATCAATATTATATTTTTTTCGAGATGATGTAACTCATTAGATTTGTTCATGTGTCTATTTAAATACTTATCATTTTATTTGTTATTACTATAAGATAAAATATGAGTTTGAATAAATTATCATATCACTCCGGGATTATTTGAGTACAGTGAGTGTGTGTTAATTAAGCCAAGTAGCTGCTTCAATATTTAAACTTGTTTCATTCAGAATAAAACAAAAAGCTGATGAAGTTAATTATTTATTATTTTGTGGAAATATATATATATATATATATATATATATATATATATATACCGACAAATAACTCCCTCTAAGTGCCTGCAGAAATGGGTCACCACGAGCATGTGGCTTACTTCACATTCACATATATAATTAAGGTGGATACTACAATAAAGATACTTTGGTTAAAAGTGTGGTTTATTTATCTAGTCACACTTTAAATAAAAATAACACTTTTATAAATATTAAAATTTAACCATATAATCCATCATCCAAGGGTAAAAAAAAAATATATTCACATGAAGACAATTATAAAATTTTCATTGTAGTATCCTCCAATTAATTAATAGTGCAATGCTAAGTGACTAAAATTTATTATTTTTGTTAATACTTAGTAAATAAAAATATTTGTATACTTCAATTTTAAACTATAAATTTTAATATTATAAAAATAAAGTATTAATTTAAAGTATTACCTAATATTTAATAAAAAATATTAGCTTTTTAACATTTTTTAATCAATAGAATCACTATTTTTTTATTCCAACAAGATAAATTAATAATTAATCATAGTGTTTACCATTGGTAAACTAGTAAATACTATATAGCAGTCGGTAATTAATTTGGATTAATCTAATAGTTACTTCACTAGTCTACTAAAATAAGTGTTAAAATTTTGAATCCTGCCTTATATATGCAGCAGCTCAATATTTGCTTAATCGGATTAGTAAGCTAACTATTAAATTAATTCAAATTGGTTAGTTTGATATTTTAATTTCATAACAATTACACTGCATTTCGAATATGATCTCATAATCACACAAGGTAAGATGTCTGATATTCTTTTTTCCTGAGGTCAATTCAGGAGATGGAGCCCCAATAAAAGTAGCATTATTGCAATCAACAAACTTGCCGGCCCGCGAATTTAATATTGATAGATATTGTGAGCTTTTTATATTTATTGCTATCAGTTGGCAAGAACATCCTAATTCAATGCTCGTTGTTTTCTGGGGAAAAAAAAAAGGTTACCTTTCCTCAAATCAGAGAAATTAAAGGAATAATTCGATGAACAACAATAAAAATCAACCAATAATTAATCAATACACAATTTGCACATTAAAAGAATTATATATTTAAGCTAATATTAGTTATAACTTAAATGGGTTAGTTTTTCCATACTCATTTAAGAAATTGCGAGTACGAATCTTTTTATCTTTGGTAAAAAAAAAAAGAATTATATATTTAAATTTTAAAATTATTCAAAATTTATGTTGGTTGATCATTATTTTATATTTAGAGTCAATTTGGATAAACAACTTAAATAAGCTCTTTTAGAAAAAAAAAAAAAACCTCTTAAAACATAAGAACTTAAATTAAAAATAACTTATAAATAAATTATTTTTTATTTGACTTTTTAGTCATAAAAATGCTTATTTTAAAAAGAAACTGATAAAAAATCTTTTATTATAGGAGAAGACATTTTTTTCAACTTTTTCATAAACACTTTAAATAACCTTTTAGAAGGTCACAAATTAATTTTAAAAATTATACTAAACATTAATACTATAACTTTTCATAAATTAAAGAAATTATTTATGAACCTATCTAAAAATGACCCTTATTATTTTTCTAAATTTATTATAGTTTAATTTCGACACAACTAGATTTACTAATAACTACCAATAAGAGCAGACTTAATAAGGTTACTTAGAGTGAAAATATTTTTTTAAAATTATTCAATAAATGCATTGCAAATATATTAAAAATGTTGTTGAATTTTTATATCACAAATGTTAAGAAATTAATATATATTGTATCATCTTATATCTGAGTTAACGTTAGCAATTTTACTTTTTTTTTTTCCTATTAAAAATGCTGTCCCTAAGATTTTCCTTTTTATATAAATTGTTCCTTTTTTTTTTTCTTGTACCTTCTTCCATAACCTCCGTGAATGGAGAGATCAAGTGAAGTAAACGAAATCTAAGTGGAACCAGAAGCATACAAAAAATGTCAAGCAAAACAAAATCATGTGGTGTTGGATCTATGACTATGAGACGCTGACCAATGATGAGAGATCGATGCACTGCCAATCTTTAAGCCCCCGCTTTATGACATGGCCGAGGTAAACAGCTACACATGCTGAAAACTAAGTAACAAGTGTTCAAAATGGTAGAACCACCTAATTAAGTTTGGAATTGTTATTCGAAAGTTTCTCCACATAATTTTTGCATTAATCAAAGTAGAGCACAAGCATCAGATTCATAAACCTTCTATAAAATCCGGCAGGATAAAACTCACAAAGTTGCGAGTATTGGATAGAATTAGAGTAAATTACTATTTTTATTCATAAAAGATAAATACACTGACATTTCTATTCATAGAAGACGAAAATTGAAATTATACCCATAAATAGTCTCGTGTGTCAGAATTACTCATCATTAGTCTAGTGTTGACTTTGTTAATAACCCTTTCTATGGGACACGATAAAGCATTATATGGTTTAAGAGGTCATCATGTGTGGCATTATGAGCTGTGTAACCGTTATAAAAAAATTCTAAACCCAAAAATTTTTTAAATTTTGAGATTTTTCCCAAAAATTCACCCCAAATACCAACCATAGCTTTAAAAAATCTTCACATATATTCGTAGACCAGCGATGAATTTCTGAAAAATTTTCAAAATTTAAAAAATTTTGGGTTTAGAATTTTTTTATAATGGTTACACAGCTCACAATGCCACGCATGATGACCCCCCAAAACCACGTAATGCCATAAACATGCCACATAGGAAGAGTTAGTAACAGAGTCTAACACCAGACTAACATAGGAAGAGTTAGTAACAGAGTCTAACACCAGACTAACGATGAGGTTGTTTCGACACATAGAAGCCATCATTCATGAGTATAACTTCAATTTCCGTCTTCTATGGATAGAAATGTCAGCGTTTTCATCTTTCATGGATAGAAATAATAATTTACTCGTAGAATTATGCAGAAAAATTTCTAAGGATGTTCCTCTTAATCAAGTCTATAAACATCAATGTTCCGCTGAATAGAGCAATCATTTTATCTAAGTGAGAACAAATGATACTTCACTTGAGAGAATATGTAAGGAGCCAAAAATTCACACGAAAATGAACTCTTTTCTTTCTAAACTATTAATGTACAATATTGTAATATAAGACGACCCCCACCCGGCAAACACTGTCGCCGCTGCCACCACCACCCTTCTTTCCCAAGAGAAAAAAAAATGCTGGACATACTAATCTCGCTATTGTACAATTTTATTGTGTCGTGTCCTTTTTCTACTGTATAAGTTTCTGAAACTACAACAGATACAAGAGACTAACCATTTGAGAAGACTGAAATCTTGGCCCAACTGTCATGCCTGAGCAGCTTCGACCCAAACTCAACAACAGCATTAGATGGAGGCCGTGATTCTGCGACCAAGAAGCTTACCCTGTGATTGATTGTTAATACTACACCGCTAATTGTGGGATCTTGCAGCCACGGGTTAATAGCTCCTCCTCACATGTTGGTACTGTCTCATGTCATGTTCCATATCAAACACCATATCAAACACCACTTTGCAAGGGAAGTAACAATTTACGGCCAACAATGATTATGACTAGATATGGATTGTCCCGCTTTTCATTTACCGTTGTTAGGGGAAAAGAGGACCGGGCTAGAAAGGTGTATTTATGTTTAGTTCAGCGCATAATGAACTCGTTCAAGAAGTTGAACAACCTGATTAATAGGAACATGTGGAGGTAGGAGTGACTTCAAACTTGATTTTACCATTTCCGGTGGGTCGGATGATAAAATGATCTGTTGTTGCATGCTTGTCAACTCCAGAAACTGAGTCAACATATCACCGTCAAGTATTTTGGGTGTTCCGGCCTAAACAAAATGTAGTAGTAAGGCGAAAAGAGGATGAAATAATAGAAAACAAAAGAGAGGGGGGGGGGGGGGCATGGATTTGAATGACAAAAGATAGAGGAGCAAAACTCATTCTATATTCTTAATGGATCACATACAATAATTGAAAGCATGCCAGCTTTAACTAAATTCAATTTCTGGTTCTTACTGGATTTTCACGGCTGCGAAACTCATTATGATCGTTCCCAAGAATAGGTGCAGTCAAATGATGTACAGCAAGTCTTGTTTGCACTGCTTCTAAGAGCTCATATTCTTCCCTATACAGAAGATAAAATTCATCTTTTTCAGGTTTGTAATCCACCACATATTGGAAAGCCTTTATTGGCAGATCTTACAAATTGCCATCAAGGGGCCGTGACATCAACAAATAATAGTAGTAGCTCACTTAAAGAAATATGCAATTATCATGAAGACTAAATATACACAAAATTCAGATTGAAAAGAAAGGAGGAAAAAAGGTTAGAATAGAGCCCCAGAAACCAGTCAATCCACAAACCAACACTTCCCAAATGCAGAGTTCTTACCTAACCCCTTTACCATACCTCAATCAACTTTATGCCTTTATCCCGGTCCTAACCTTCCAAAAAGCTACATTCTTTTTTTGAACTTTTCTAAATTTGTTTATCTTCAATTTGAGCCACATTTTCAGGAGTATTCACATTCAAAACATGCCACCTCCTATACAACTTATGAAAAAAAATGTCTTCTCGAAACAGTAGCACATATATCTACAAAAATATATATACAAAAAATGTTTCCAAAACAAAAAATCTTATAGAACTCCTGTACAACTAATTGATTTTGTAAACTCCTTGTCATATGATCTTATAGTAAAAAACCTTATAAAACTCCTGTATATATATTTTAAGTAACAACAACTGTCCCATTTTATCCAACACAACTTTTTGATGTGAGTCAACTAGATACCAATTTGAATGGAACGTGTTGGGCTGCATAACTTGATCCACTAAATCAATTTGGGAACCCTTGAAAATTATTTAGGGGTGCTGCCATAATTAATGATTACCTTGATAAAGGGATGAAGATCATGATGCTTCCTAACAGAGTACTAGCAATAATTGTATTTTGTAGTGAATCAATGTTTGTCTTGGGCCAATTGGCTCCTTGCAGAGCATCATCAGCTGGAAGACGGTATGAATATGAACCCTGCATTATAAAATAAATTTCAAAACAAAACTTAATAAAACAAGTGCTAGAAACATTACATCAACGACAATAAGTTACAGAACGGAGCTTCACTAATTCAACATGTTTTATCATATATTTATTACGCCATAGTAGATCTGCATTCTACAATTCTGCTTTCGAATCAAATTTCAACAGAAGCTGATAGCATTTAAAGGATCTACCTTCTGAATGCTCATGGCTATTTCACCCATGAAATAAGCACAATTTAGTGACAAATTGCATTCTGGACTTGCATTATCTGAGACAAAAAACAGTAGCACAATGTGGTTATAAATTAGAATATTGTTTTCAGGAGGGAAAAAAAATCAATAAGCAAATAGCTTGATGCATGCTAATAGCATGAAAATAGGCTACGGTAAAAATGTTAAACACCATTGTAATATGAAAAATATGCCACATGAATGCACAATCTAGCCGCATTATAAAAGGAACTGTTCTGAGAATCTGACCAGGCAGGCTGTAGCCTAAAAACAGGCTGCAAGAAAACCAGTGAAACAGTTGAAATAATGGTGGCCTTTATGGTTAACTGGTTCAAAAAATTGATTAAAAAATTCAAAAAAATATTTGTATTTTATATTATTTTATTATATCCAGTTGAACTCCTGTCAAACTTTTGAACCTCAAAATTCACTGGTTCAATGACTAGTCCACTTTTCATAACCTTGAATTAAAAAGGTTGGTGATAATCAAGTTGAAAGAAAAGGATAATTAGCAAAGCTTCCATATTTGAAAACAAGGTCTTTCTCGATATTTGCAAATCAAATTGAATAATTCACAAGTAACTAAGAATATCACACTTTATAATATAGACAGGCATATCTTGATGAAATTGATTTGATGTTCTTCTGTTGGGTTCTAACACAACCAAATGTACACTCATGTATATTTTAGTTTCTAGCTAGAATTAGAATCACTCAAGAATGGAATTCTTTCTCATGCTTTGGAACGAAAAAAAAAGAATGATTTTAATTCATTTGGGAATTCCAATTCTCATGTTTATCAAAAGTGGTCTGATTTCCAAATCAATTCTCACAACAATCATAGTTAACATTTGAAATGTAAAAAATTATCCCTATTTATAAGTTAATGTTCAATGCAAGGGTAAAATTGTAAAGAAGAGAATTCAACTCATTTATAAGACATTCCAAACCAAAGAATTGAATTCAATTTTACTAATATATTAAAGTCATTCCAAATCATGAAATTGAGTTTCAAATAGAAATAAATTATTTTCTTAATGAAATAGAATTCTTTTCTCACATTAAAAAACTTTCCAAACACACTGGAAATAGTTCTTGGACACTGAGAAGATAAGATGCCAAACACAATGGTAAACCCTAAATTAGAAAATCGTTAAGGAGAAGCTGATTTAACAGAAGGCTAACCTTCCAAATGATCTGAACATAAAACAGCAATGCTTCCTTTACGATCCGAAACGACAGCCGTTTCAGCATCCATAAGAATGCAATCAGCAACTAACCTCAGCGATGGGTCAGAGTAAAGTTGCTCCAATTTTTTTGTATCCTAAATTAGAATTTATAAGTGAAACAGTTCACCAAAAAAGTGAAACACTTCTGCTAATGAAGAGGGAAAAAGATTATCTAAAATGTGGAGGTTTGGTAAAGTGGAAAAGTAAAGCTTTAATCACCTTAGAATTTGTAACTTTTATTATTTGTGAGCCCCATTGTTGTCAAACTCTCGATTTAACTCGTAAACTCATACGAGTTTACGAGTTTAGATATGGAATCAAGTTGACTCGGGTATAGACTCTACCTTGAGTAAACTCGGCTAGACTCGACTAGACTCGGTCAAACTCGTACAAACTCGTGAGTCTAGGACAGAGTTAGCGAGTTTGTATTTTTCTTCATTTTTGCTCGAAAAAGCGTCATTTTGAAACCAAAAAAATATTTTTTTATTAGGGTTACGATAACACTCCCAAAGAATGAAAGAAAACTCACTCACAACTCACTCATCTGCGTCGTTTCTCTTAAGTCTCACTTTCTCCATGTTCTGCCGCAGTCGTCGTTCCTCGTCGAGCTGTCGTTGTTCGCCTGCGTCTTCTACCTCTGCTCTGATTTGTGCCATTGTCTTTGCGAATTTTACCTATGTTGCCCTCTGCTTTGTATTTCTTCACATGTCCATTATCCGCAACTCCATCGTGCTATCACCGTTCACGAGTTCGACTACTTCTCTTTTAGTCCTATCTCTGCTCTAATTTGCACTGTCATGAAATCTATGACTATTTGTCGTCGTCATTTCGTGCTACTGATGCACCCTCTCCACCGCTGCCTGCTGCACCCTTGTCTTCGATTTGCTGTTTCTGGGACTTTACCCCTTCTTTTCTTCTGTATCTTCTATTTTTGTATGCCTTTTGCCCTTTCTTTGAGCCTTTGCTTCTTGATTTAGTTTTTTTTTGCTTTTTAAATTTTATTGCTTCTAATTTTAGCCTATTGCTTATCGTTTATGTTAGATGGCCAGATGGTTCATCCAGTCAAGGCTGATTAGTAATTAATTATTTTGATTAGAGTTATTTGATTATTTGATATTGTTCAATATTCAATTAAAGATTTAGTATTACAGATTTAGAAATTTTAATTTTGTGTATTCTATGTTGTATTTGTATAAGAATAATTATAGAGGATTTGAATCTGTATTTTAAAGTATTTGTTATAATGTATGCTATTATTTTAATTTATTATGTGTTTTAAGATTGATATTATTAATTTTGAAGGGTTAGAATTGAGTAAATATACATTATGTATGATATATATAAACTTCATAACAGGTGAACTCGTACGAGTCTATGAGTTAACTCGCGAGTCGAGTCTAGGTCAGCTCCACGAGTTTACTTAGACTCGCGAGTTTGACAACCTTGGTGAGCCCTACTATCTTAATTCAAGGGTGATTAAAGTCTTACTTTATCACTTTACCAACCTCCTCAAAACATATCAAGATAAGTGGATTTTTATCCTACTATGCCAAACATAGGATACAAAAATAATGTATAAGCATCCATAACTAAAGCAGAAAACCTAAAACAATATTAATGCAGAAAATGCTCTCTAATATCTCTGCCTTTCTACCAAGAAGATCCAATTTAAAGTAAACCTCAGAATTGAGCTCTTATTTCCATTTATCTTTTATTTTTCCTTTTTCTTTAAGAAAAAAAAAAGAAGGAAAAGTTGTTGGGGGAAGGAGGGGGGTCCACAATAGAGACCACAGTACCACTCACCTCGTGGTAGGAATAGAAAAGGACACCATCACGACAATCACCAACAGCGATTCTAGTGAAATGTACAGTCAATGATGTTACCAAGAAACGTGTCCTTCCCTGCGCAAACTTTCTCACTCTTTGGGGATTGTCATTTGGGAAACCACAAACATAAAACTGCATTCAAGAAAATATCTTAATGAGTAGACTATATAAGAACATAGATACAACTGAATGAAAAGAAAATCTTGAGAAAGGATGGGGTGGCAGTGTGGAAGTGACAGAATAAATGGACAAAAGGGGCAAGTTTCATGAATTACAGTATTGCCAGCTGATGCCAGGAAGTAACGATCAAGATAAGGACAGATTGCAAGCACCATTCCCTGCCATGTATTGCCATAAGCAAACCGGAACTGCCATACTTCATTTTCATCTAGTTTGATCCCATCGGAACTATTATCATCGGGGCTGCTGCCAAGACTGCTGCCTGATAACTGTTCGGGAGCATATGTAACAGTTTCATGAAATGGTGAAGTTCGTAGAGATGATGATCCTGCCTTTGAACATAATGTCATTGAACCACTATCTGAATTTTGCACATGATCAAGGCAAAGAACAAGAAGGCGACCCCTAGCACTGCCATACAATAAAAATACAGTAACCAATCTGACATGTATACATTTCCAAAAATTATAATTATTTGACAATGGTATGAACATACTATCTCGATTCCGCTAAGGTCGGATTCTATACACTGAAAATGCTTGCTAGCATATACATAGTAGAACAAATATATTGCTAGAGAGAATTCAGATCATTTGAATATCTTCATTGCAGAAAAAGTTAGTTAAAAAGTAATGACTATGCAATACTAATTAAAGAGGTGACAGAATTGAGTTTTGATGGCTGTATTCCGAAATAATCATAGCTAACCATAGACAAGGATACAGAAGAGAAGACCCCATTAGGCAAAAGATCAGCTCAAAATTATGATTGTTGGTGCATGAGTAAACCGGTTGACTTGTGATGTTTAACATCACAGAGGCCAAACAGCTTCCTACATGTTTTTATAGATTCAATAGTTATTGTTTAAATGCAGTTTGGGATACTCTTAACTCTAGTACACCTTATCGTTATTTTACAAAATTCTAATAGATGATAGTTTGTTAAACAAGCCAGACATGCCACATACAATGTTGCAAAAATTAAAGTGCCCTTCAGTTTGGATCAATCAGGAAACAAAAATACATATTAAGAAGAATAGATACCTCAAGCAAATGTATAATACCAGACATCAACGACGGAAAAGAAAAGTTTTAGGTTATAAATATTAGGTCCTATATTCATTGGGAAAAGCATGTGCTGTTGATGGTGGTTACTGGTTACTACTACGAAATGCTTATTTCTGAAATTTTACTTTACTAAAGATATTGCATTATGCACACTTGTGAGACCCAAAGTTGTGTAAGTCGCATTATACTTTTAGCGAGTTGAGGTGGGTACACACCATGTCACCATGAAAAGAAACTTGCAAAAAGCTCACTGACAGCTTGGTTCGTTCAACCCATAAAAGCTAGATGTAATTCAAGAAGGACAGTTCACGAGCAATTTCATAGTTCGAGGCAGAAACACTGACAACTGATACAACTTAGAAGGAAAATAGAAAAGAGGAGAACTAAATGGCATACCTCTCAGCTTCCCCACTGGGCATTATGGCCGGACCAGAAGACAGACTAGTTCCAACTACAAGAGCCTGCTCACTTCCAACCCTTACTACTTCCATGGATTTTCCTGTTTCTCCAGGTTCGAGTCTAAAAGATGAATGCACTGTCCCACTTGTGGGATCCACAAAACATATGTCAGACGAGCATGTACCATAATTCAGTCCAGTCCTCAACACAAGCAACATCCTGCTTTCATTGTGATACAGGATCTTGCGTAGAGTGCCTTCTAAATGAAACTTCTGTGCATTAAGTCTCTTACTGTGCATCATCTCCACCTAAAGCATCACATGATGAATTAAGTAAAAGTTAAAAATAGCAATTTACAAACAAAGAACCCACCATGAATCAGGAATGATAAGATAGTAGTTATTTCCTAAATCATGCAAATGAAATAACAAACAAGAACAAGTAGTAGACACCATGAAAAACATTTTTTATTAGCTTGCATTTTTAGCCAGCAACTTAAATCCAGTGCCAGACAAATTAAACTATTTCACAGTAATGATAACACATGCTTATATCTTAGTACTTCTCTCTGCATTGAAATCTCTAATGTAAAGACGCCTTTCAGTAAACAGTAAATAAAGAGAAACCAAAGAATAAAGTAATAAAAAAATACAAAAATCAAGCACTACTGGAGAATGATTTCCTTACAAGATGTAAACTGTTTTCTGCAACAAATAGTATTCCTTTAGGAAACTCGATGGAGCAAACAGGAGTAACATGTGTGGATGGCTGAAATGAAATAGAAGTATAGGAAAGGCTGTGTCTTGCGCTATGCAACAACCAAGGTCTCTCACATAGAACAATTATATCAGCATCAAGCGAGTCATCCAAGGGCACCAAGAAAACTGGAGTAACACCAATACGACGAATGGCAATCAACTGAAGCACGGAAGGCAGGTCATTTCTCTTGTCAAAAGCATTGGCCACAGAATTCACCAAATTTGTGGAACATAAATCAGCATTAACCAGAGTCAATGGTATTGAAGATGATCTTGTTGGCCACTCAAAGCGAAGAAGCATTCCATTCCTCAATCCAGCAAGAACATAATACTTGTCAACAAATACAAGCTGCACAGCTTCAGGTACACAGCCACTTAAGGTAGTCCCCATTGTATTTGTTAATGAAATTGTCCCACAAGCAACCACCGTAACTCCATCAGGAGCACAAGACAAAATTTCAACAGATGGCTTGTGTGTGCCAATAACAAAGGTTTTATTGATGTCAACTCCACTAACAAGGGAAGAAGTACTTCTATTATTTGCAGAAGAAGATGAAATTGGTTGTTTCTGCTCAGTTTTTTGTCTAGGGATGGAAATGCATGACAATTCATTCTGCAGTCCTAAATGATGCATTTCATAAATTTCATAATGATAATCTGATAGCAACCTTACCCCTAGAATAAACAAGAAGCATGGGTTAGAGGTTGACACAACTATCAAATTGTGCCCAACTGCCCCCAAATTGATGGTCATGTTATCTGGAGACCAAGATGTGCAAATAGGAGAGGACATGGATATACCTTCAGCATGAGCACCCTTGGTAGGCAAACAAAGCCTAACAGTAGATTTGTGGATCTGGACAAGCAGACCATCACTAAAAAGGCCACATGCCAAGGTACATACATTAGGTTGGAAACCAACTGAATCAGTCACGTCTGTAAAACTTAATCCAACTGACAATATTCTTGTCTGCTCAACAAATGATAGCACTAGAAAAGAATGATATGAATCAGTAATTTTCATTCGAACAGTCCAAGCACCATAGACCCCTTGATATATGGGAGCAGTCCTAATTAGCTTGTCTACACTGATACCACTCCGAATTATCCTTAACGACCCCTCAGGTGCCTCACCACTGCAGGCAAACACTTGATCATGTTTCTCATCATGATAATCCACAACTGCCATGTCCAGTATAGGTGTAATATTTTGAATAGGGTTTGTATAGCATAGCCTTCCATCTTCCAATTTCAGAACCATGCCATCTCCCATTTCTATAAAGGCAGCTATATATCCACCTTTAACCCACAAAAGTGCTTTACAAGGCATACCTTTATAAAGACACTCAGAGATACTAACTTTAAGGCCATCAGATTCAAAAAGAATTTCAATCATAAAAAATTCTCCAGTATTTACAGACAAGATCATCCTAGGATCTTTATTATTTTCAGGTTCCCAACTCCATGAGCATACATACTTGAAACTTGGATTAGTACCGGCACTGTCATTGTCTATGCACATAGGATCATAATCACTCAGCTCCAACAAAGCACAGGCAGCAACATTAAAGCGTTCATCGTCAACATCTTGTAATTTACAAGAGTCCTCAATATAAGTCTGCTCCTCCATGGCATTGGGTAAAAAGTTTAAGTTAGTCCTATAGACGCAACATGGGTTGCAAGCGTCTCTTAAATCCATCAAAAGAGCATCACCTTCTCTGAATAGAAATGCAAGTCCATGAGAGTTAGGAACTTCAACAATGTTAAGTGCTAGAAACCCAGCTTCAGCTTCAACAAACTGAGAAATGACAGAGATTGTACATGCTTTAATATTCCATTCCAACAGTATCAAATCATTTTGAGGTTTTCCCCTCCTGCCAGGCCAAAAAAATGTACTAAGTAGCTAATCATTACAAACAAAGCCAAAAGAAAGAAAAGCTGATTTCAAAAATAGTCATTTTTATAATAAGACTTACAAACAATCATACCTATTTAGAACAACAGCTAGTATAGGATTATGCTCCTTGTTTGCTTGCTTGGAATCTTGTGAAATAAAGCACATGCTCCAAATAGTACCACTTAAAGTGCTTCTGTGATTACTTGTAGAAATACTTGCAGTCCCTTCACTTTCAGTAGGATACATTATCCTCTGGAGTTGAGCAAATGAGACCATGTAAGTACATTTCTCCAAATAAAACAATAATTTATCAAGAATAAGCTAACTAGGAAAATCATAAAATTATAGTAATATATATTGCTTCAAGTATGAGAGCTTTCGAAAATGAGAGAGAGAGAGAGAGAGAGAGAGAGAGAGAGAGAGAGAGAGAGAGAGAGAGAGAGAGAGAGAGAGAAGGTGTAAAGAAGAGACCAGGATAACAAATCCCTCCAACTTGCCCTACATGTTTCTATCGTATAACCCATAAATCAAAAGACACACAACCTTTTACCAACACACCCCAATATGAAGCCTATCTAAAATACATAATGGCAAAGCAGTTCCAGACCTCATCAACAATATCATTGCCAATCCCTGACACAGAAAATAGAGCCAACCGATCTTCATATGCACTGGCAGCAACAAAACAACCACTGAAAAAGACAAACATGAGAATTGGAAATACTCACAATAGTTTACACACTTCACATTTGTCCATTTTAACATGGTGCATTATATTTTGAAAGCACATTATTATCCAGATTCCAGATAACTAGAAAATTATATATCCATTCTATTAATAACAGATATCACTTATAGTTAGTCAGAGAAACCTATATGGAATAAATAAGACAGCATATATATATATATATATATATATATATATATATATATATATATATATATATATATATCAGAGAAAACATCACCTAGAATCAACTGCTAGCAATCTTCCAGGGAGATCCCTTGTGTTTCCAGGACTAGATAGATGAACATGTGTTACAGGGAAAAATCTACAATGATGCATAAAATTGCATTAATGAACCAAACTGGAATCTCAATTATCAATAATAGACATACAAGGAAATTTAGTAGAGATAAAGAGAGGGTTCACCTGTGCATTTCATTGCAAAATGTGAGGAATGAAAGCTTCCCAGAATCGGATAAAGCAATCAAAAGATCTTTACCCCACATCTACAGACCAAGAAAACAAGCACCAACTAAGGTTCTACTTTGGCCAAAAGGAAACCCAGGAAAAGGAGGGGAAAAACAATAAAAGACCACAATCAGCTTGAGCTCACTACAGATGAAGCGATTAATACCTGTGGATCCCGCATTTGGAATTTGGCATTCCATGGCAATATTGCAAGATCTTTGATTATGCCAAAAACAGGTTGATCACACACTGATTGTACAATCCCATCCACACCAATGACCACCAATTCTATTGATGTCTCCTGAAACATTAACAACAAAATACATACTTCAGCTGAATTAAAGTATTTGTGCCTAATTCAGGTTCATTCCTTTCCCAATTTCCATTTCCATGATAATCAGTAAGTGTTATGCTTCAGTTAGACACCAAATAAATCAATAAATAACGTGCAATCCAGCATTTCCTTCAGCTAGCATTTCAGTTCCAATTACCAGATTCCCTCCGACCTTAATGAACCCTAATTCAAAGCTTAAGACTATAATTAGGAAACTAAACCAATGTAGCTGAAACGAGTCACCGCAAACAAATAAAAGCTTGCAATTCAATAACTCTAGAAAATCACTGCAGCATCAGAAGCCAATAAGACAGAAGATTCTGAAGGTAAGTAAATGGAGTAACAGGGAGAGAGAGCGAGGGTTGAACCTTGCCGAAAACTACGTCGTTCGATGAAGGTGAACGGATGTGACCATAAAGAACCTGAAGAACGGCACTGCCTCTGAGAACGCACTTAGAGAGATAGTAGGGCTTCGTGGAGGGATACGAAGACGGTCCTGGCTTCGCGGAAGAACACTCTTCCTCCGAAACCGCCATTGACGATAGCTTGAAGCTTGGAACAGTTTAGGTTTTGAAGATGAAGAAAGAAACAAAAATTGAAGTGAGGATTGGTGATTGGTTGTTGAAGAAATTTAACTAACTTCTCATTTCTCTTGCTACCATCATGCATACTTCATTTCATACTCATTCAACCAAAACGAAGAGGGTTTTCCAGACATGCTCGATTATCATCAACTTACACGACTACTTAATTTAATTTAAAATTACAAAGCTCCAACAAAATGAAAAATAATACTTATGTATTATTTGGTTTTACGTGTAAAGTTGATTCAATTTTTATTTCCAATTCTATTTCAACTTTTCACTTTTACGGAATTTTAAAATTAAAAATATTTAGAGTTGAACCTATAGTTTAGTAATTAGTATTAAATTTAATTATAAAAAAATGAATAATTATAAAATTAATTGTGAGAGATCACATTTTACTTTCTCAATTTATTAAAAAAAATTGAGAGGATCCATTCCTGATTAGATCGGAGGAGAATCAATTGAATATTATTGCCAGGTTAGGATAAGATCACCGAACCAAAACAAAATAATGGTTTCTAATTCAAGAGTTTACGTGGAATTTTGAGTAACATATTTGTTATATATAATTATTTATGTATTTTTTTAGTTTAAATTTTTGAGATAATAATTTTATGATATAATATATTATAAGATTTAAAAATTTAATTTTGATGTATTGTTAATGTAAAATTATTTTATACGTATATCTAATTAAATAACGTCACATTAGTAAATATAACTAATTTTTATATTGGTTAATGAATTATAACTCAAATGGCATAAGCTCCCCATACTCAAGTAAGAGGTTGTGGGTTCGAGTCTCCTATCTTTGGTAAAAAAAAAAAAAACTAATTTTTATATTGATTGTGTAAATAATCATTTAAAAAAAAAATCATAAACGACTCCTGACAATTATATCGAAGGACAACGAGATTCTCAAAGATTCTCAACAAAAAAACACCATTTTCAATCCTGATCTTTATTTTGATGGGACTGACATAAAAAATAAAAGTCAGTAGTCAGAAAAAATAGTTTTTTTTTAGAACCTCGTTGTTTCTTTGAAATAATTGTCAGGAGGATCAGATTGGATATTCACCCTTCAAAAAATACTTATAATTAAAATGTTTTACATTGTGAATACATACAAACTAAACTCAATATATTAACGTATGATTAAAGGTGAAAACTCAGGTGCAGTCGACTTTAGGTGAAGTTGATAGTTGAGAGCCGTTGGATGGTTTGACTGATTTGACTAAATTTTCATCTAACGACTCCCAACTATCAACTTCACGTGAAGTCAACTGCATTTGAGTTTTCACCATGATTAAAACTTATGCAAAATTCATATAAATTCCAAAAAAAAAAAGTCTACTCAATTTGGGGTTTTAGGAATTATGGCATAAGGATGAACTCATCCTAAGTTAATATCCTAATTTCCGGTTTCAAGAGGCCAGGTGTCGCAACCCCGCTAATATTAGGTGTGTGAATTCTCTTATGCAACGCCCGTGTTTCGCCGGTCTTGCTTTGCTTTAATCCTTCCAACCAGTTGATCTTTTTTACTGTTGACAATGCTACTATTTTTCCTGTTGTCATTTATTCCTGACGTCATACCATTTTTTAGTTTTTGTCCATGTTCTCCTTGCTCTCATAGTAGCCATTAATAAGAGCAGAAGAAATTATACAACTTATTTCTAACCAATATTTAAAGCAGAAGATAATTATATTATATTACATTTCTATTACATGGCTATTATCTATGTATTTATTTATTATTTATCCATTTATCTGTTATCTATTATTTATGCATTTGTTTATGCATTTAAGGAGAGCCACACTAACAGTGTAGGAACTCACACCAACTAAATAAACCATTCTACCGTTTACAGAGCATTTCCTCCTTCGTGGCTAGCAAAGAAGCTCATCATCGATTTGGAATGTCCCGAGCAACAGTCGAAGAGGCTGCTCACGGCTTCCGTGGTGGACATTGCGGCGATGAAGTCAATTTGAACATCTCTGCCCTGCCAACCGACCTGATTTTGAAGATTTTCCTTTGTTCCGATGGAAAAACCATAGGAAGGGGAGGTGTATGTCGCGTGATTGGTACAATAGATTGAACCGGGCGGTTAATATGGTGACTCATTTCAAATCGGAGGGGGGGGGCAGACGATGGTTCTTCACTTGGACAACCCCCTCAAAGGTGCTGACTGTGGGAGGCTTTTTATGTTCGTCTTTGGAACTCGTGTCGCTGCTCCTCTTGACTGGACGTGGTTTTCCCTGGTGGGAACAGACACCGGCAAGCTATGTGCAAGATACTCAATAGATGGTCGTTCGAGTTCATTGATCACTTGGGACCCGTTCGGTTCCTGGAGGTTTGTTATTGCTGATCCTGGGTCTGAGGGTTACCACTTCAACTAGCGTGAGGAGTGGTCTGCTTACGCCTTTCGCAGCATGGTGGGTTGTGATGATTATAAGATTCTCAGTCTCACAAACCGTAACCTGACAACTCCTGGATACGACGTGCAGATGTATCTTTCAAGTGCAGGTCAGTGGAGCCCCGCGGCGCGGACCCTGCAAATGATTAATAGACTGAGCAGTGGGTATGCCGTGACCAGCAACTGTGTTTTTTGGGTCAATAGTGAAGGTAGATTTATGAAGAAGCCGGTCTCTATGGTTCGATACGCCACCATGGATTCTGCGTGAGATGAGATAGAAATAGGCGCAGCGGCATGTGTGGACTATTCCACATTTTCCACGTTGATTGGCCACGATGATTATGTGGATTTCGTTACCTATGAGCGGTCTGCTTTAAGGTTCGGAGTACATGTGATGACCATCAACTTTAGACCCGGTGGCGCAATGGCGTGGGGTCGGCATCTCTTTATTGGCGTCACTAACCTGACGGAAACACCCTGTCTGAAGATAGGTCGCGAGCTCCTCGGGATCAGCCATTGTGTCCGTGATTTTGAGGGTGTTGAGTCGTCGCTTGATGCTGTCGTATCGGAGGCCAAGTTCCGATCCATTGGTTTGGCTGACAGAGTTGTGACGTTGATTGGAAGCGTGAGATGGCCTGGAGTTGTTTGCATCAAGGGTTGCATGGGGTTTTCTCTAGAAGTCTGAATATTGCTGAATAACGTGTTGTTGTTTCTGCGTTGTTTTGCGCTTTGATTTCTTAAGATTTATGTACGCACTTTCTGAACAAGTTAGTGGTTTGCCAATTGTAATCTTTTATTTTGGCCCCCGAGTTGATTGCATTCTGTCCCCGGGGGGTGATTAGTTCCCTATGATTCAGATCGTTATCTCCATGTCTCTTGACCTATGAATGTTTCATGTTTAATTTATATTTTATAATTCCCACTGCATATTCCCTGGTTATTATGTAATGTGTTGTGTACTGTTTATTAGTGATGCCGGAACTGGATTTCGTGGTTGTGATAATGGCTGGTTGGCCCGGCAGCTTGTGTTGCGGTTACTTTTTTTCAATCTTTGCAACTTAACATATTTTAGTCACAGCCGGTATATGTTGCTTTGGGCTGCCGTTTTGTTCCGGCCATTTCAATACAAAGACATTAACTGATGTATCATGATATTTTCAAGCCTTACCGGTCTTTTCTACTGACATGGGCCCAATCTATTCCCTTTGTAACTGTGGGTTGGGTGAGCATTGGCCCACACTGATGTTGTGACCTTATCCTCCTGCAGCCACGCTTCATTTCATTTCCACTCCAAACCCTTGAATCGGCCGTCACTCACCTCAGTCAGGTCGGCACAGCAAGCCGTGTCTGTGATTGCTCCGCCGATTCTTCTTGTGGCCGTTTTTATGGATCTTGCTCCTCAGCATGGCCAACACACTTTCATTTTCGTGTGACCTGGGTAATTCCTGATTCATCTCTTCTACTGGTTATTTACTTTATGATTTCCTTTTCACAATGTTTTCACTAATAAAACCTCCAACTTCATGCATGTAAAATTCTTTTGTTTCAACTATTGCAGGACGATCCCATTAGTTGAATCTGAATAATTTATTTGACCTCAACTGTTAACACCCTCGAATTTAGTTAATACCTCTTGTGCGCTGCAGCTCCGGCTTTTGTGCGGCAATGCTTACTTCAGGAACTTTGAGGATATACGGTTTGTTGGCGCTGCTTTCCTTAACTATGGCCTCCTCCCTGCGCAGGTAATTTGTCAATTGTTCTTTTTGGTTATAATGGTAATAGTTATAATACCATCAAATATTATTCATCCTCACTATTTCGTCTGTTACGTTGTTAACAGTAATTATATCCAGAATACATTTTAAGGTGCGCTGTTGATAATCCCTGCTAATCTGATTTAGGGTGAATAACTTTAGCTATTAAGGATTACCGATGATCTTTACATCGGTAAACACGCTATTAAATCTTATCAAGCCATGCCTTTTTATCTGTTGCTGTCCCCCGCTAATCCAACATTGGCTACCTAACTTTTGCTATTCACGTTTAGTGATGATCATTAAACAGGTAAACAACCGATTAGATGTAATCAACCAACGCCTTTAATCGTGCTCCCAGTAATTTTTGTCTGCCTAATTTATTCTTGTGCCCCCACTAATTTTTGTCTGCCAAATTTATTCTTGTGTTATTTACTGCCATGCCTATTTGTTAGGCCAGCATTTACATTGCACATACATTTACATATACAGATACGCTTTTGAAATCTTCCGCAGCGTTCATTTTTTACTATAACGTGACAGTATCTTTTTTGCTTGGTTCCCATGTATCTCTCCATTTATCATATATCCCCCCGACTTGCCCATTCATCTAATCTTATCTCCATTTCATTATTCTTGGTGATTCAATGCAATTAATTACTTTAGCTGTGTTCCATTTTTTCTCATTCATCCTGTTCAACCCTGTGAATCTCTGGTGACAAGACCTTTTCCTACCTGGAGTAAATGAAGTTGAATTTCCATCCTTGCTTCAACATTTACTGTGAATTTCATTTAATGATACTATATCTTCTTTCAGTCATACTTATTTCAGGGGTAATTAAACTGAGTAATTATCACAGCTATTTTTAGACTTCACACTACTTGTTTGCTAACTGATCTCATCCAATGAGTTGCATTTATTGACTACCTGTTTATTATTCATTTTCATCGGGCTTTCTTCCAGAGGTGGGAACTTTTTACTCTTCAATTTTTTTCACTTTGGTTGAGGACTGCGTATAAAGTGCTTCCTATAGTCTCTGTAATTAATTCTGAACCATCGAGATATATTATATATTATATATTACATTATTATATTTTATATATTATGGTCATTATCATGATTATTAATCGTTGTATTACATGCTAAATATTTGAACTGGGTCATCTACTAAGCCGTCTGATCATCACATCAGCTGAGATTCTATGTACTCTGCTTCAGGGGGCCCAAATTTTATTAATGACCACCGCTTGGTTGCTTGGATCATTGAACAACATCTGCTTAATTTTTTTGTTTCGTCACATTGTCAAATTCTAAACAAGTTTGCTTTCTCATTTTATTCGGTTAATAGGGTCATACTATCAATTGCTTAAGTGTTTAATTTAACTTACCCAATTAATTTTCATGAAAAGAATCACAAGGATCACATTTGTCCTAGCCACGTCACTTAGGAAGTGTTTTTGTCATTACATCTTCAATATTTATTGATGTCAATCCTTTAGTATATCTAATCCAGTGTCTCCTTCGGTATCCAGGCCTGGGTGGCCCAAATAATATACCTGACTACGGCTTCGGTTTCCTGTATCTTATAACAATACCAATAACTATGGTCACCTGGAATCTGAATTATACACAATGAGCACCGAGTCATTGAATGAGTTGAATTGTTCAGGAATTTTCCAACACCGGTTAGTTCTTAAAGTCGGTGTTCTTGTGATGCTTCTTCGCAATATTGACCAATCTAATGGACTATGCAATGGTACAAGAATGCAGGTTAGGCGTCTTGGTGATCACATTATTGAGTGCGTCATATTAGCAGGTCGAAATATTGGTGAGGTTGTATTTATTCCCAGGATGAACATGTCACCTAATAATGATACATTACCGATCAAGTTTACTCGACGACAGTTTCCGGTTGCGCTTTGCTTTGCGATGACCATAAACAAGTCCCAAAGTCAAACGCTATCAACCGTTGGCGTATATCTTCCAAGGCCTGTTTTTACTCATGAACAGCTTTATGTTGTGCTCTCTCGGGTCAGCATGCATTCTGGACTGAAGATATTATCTGTTGGTTCTAACGGCACAGTTTCAGATCATACTATTAATATTGTCTATAGAAAAGTTTTTTTCGGCTTGCTTTCTAACATTCTGCCTTAAACGGTTTCTTAGTCATGTAGTCCTTTCGTGATCTTCTCCGTAAGCAGCTCTTTTATTTCCCCGTGCTTGGCACGGGTCTTAAAACTAGTATGTTCTATAATAAAGTAATAATCTACATGTCTATGTCTATATTTAGGAATAAATATTCACATTACTACATGAGATTAAGATATATGGTGGGATGATACTTGTTACGATGGGTAACCGGAGATTAATGGGCTGGACTCGTTAGGTTGGCCCAATCGTCTAAAGAGGGAAGCCTTCGAAGGGAATCACGTTCCTGGGTCTCCGTCCGACTTGTGAGTATGAATGAGCGGGGGGTGGTACCTGCAAAGACACTCCGATGCCTAAGTTAGCAAGGGAATAAGCAGGTTTAGAGAGTATTGTGACTTAATGATACCTGAGGAGTGTCAGTGTATTTATAGTGATGAACCCATAACCACCGTTGGAGTAGTTCCACCATTTAAGGGGGAATAACCGTCCCTTTATCTTAGGGAGGTTGGGATGTGGCTCCTGGAAGTGGGTGGAGAGATTTTAGGGGCAGTTACTCATTTAAGTGAGTGCTTATCTGCCAGCTAATCTTCGTTCCCGACTTCTTTAGAGCAAGTCGTGGCAAGAACCGACTTCGTAGGTCAGAGGTCAGTGTAGGGTGAGACCCAATTCCTTGGATTGGGTCTTTCGTTTGGACCTAGGCCTTAGCGTTGGGCCAAGGTATGAACAGTGCCCCTACCCGAGCCCAATTTTTTTTAGGAATTGGGGTCGAGTATTTAACTCAGGGCCATAGCCGACCTGATAAGGAATCGATGTGATGTTTCAGAACCGACGTGTTTTTTAAAAATTTTCAACAGTCGCGTCTAATCAAACGTCGCGTCCGTTAGGGATTTGTGTATTCATACGCGGGGATCAGTTACATTGGAAACGGTGCCTATCTTTAAATGACGGCTTCCGTTTTTACCATTATGCCCCCAACATTCTTATAAATAATTTTCCCTCTCTTTCCTTGTTTCATTTCTAAAAACTTTCACACTTCCTCTCCTCTGTTCGGAAGAAGCTTTTGCTCGAAGGAATTCTCCTTTCTCTGCCCCTATCCTTCTTCAAGTAAAGGTTAGTTTTCCTCTACTCTCCTTTTACGAAATGCTTTCATTTGCATGCCTTTTATTTTAGAGAGGAGGGTTGGTTTGTAGGTTTCTGTTTGATTCCAGGCCCCTTAGAGACCATGTTTTTTATTCTTTTCCTTTTTTTTCCTTTGTAGGTTTCACTAATCCTTTTTAGGAAAAAACGTCTTCCATAGAAATTCTGGCTCAGTGGGTGGATGTCACGATTCTGGGGGAAGAACCTTTTGTTGATACCGATTTTATCATCAACCTTCGCACTCATCATAGGCTCTGTACCTCTGATGAGGATGAGCGAAATTATGAACTGCTTGCCCCGGGTCCGGAAGACCGGGTTTGTTTCGGGAGGACTTTTGAGGCAGCCCCTCATTTTTTCTATATGTATGAGAGTATGATTACTCGCCTGGGCGTTTTTCTGCCTTTTTCTGATTTTGAGATTCCTGTTTTATGTCATTGCCGTGTTGCTCCTACTCAGCTTCACCCTAATTCCTGGGGTTTTCTAAAAAATTACCAGTTTGTCAGCCACGCTTTAGACTTTCCGACTTCTTTGAGGATTTTCTTTTTCCTTTTTCACATGACCAAGCCCTTTAGTGGGCAAAATAACAAGCAGCAGTGGGTGTCCTTCCGAGCTATACAAGATCGGAGAGTCTTCACCCTTTTCGATGAATCCTTCCATGACTTCAAAAATTACTTTTTCAAAGTTCAAGCCGTAGAGGGTCACCACCCCTTTTTCATGGATGAGAATCTTTCCTCTCGCTTCCCTCTGTATTGGTTGGAGGCCTCCCCTGTGAGAAATATAGTTTGGAGGATTTGGATGAGGTGGAGGCGGCCATTGTGGGGTTTTTCCGAGAAGTATGGGGGAGGGCCCCATATCTGGATACCAAAAAATTTCTCCCGGGGTCGCCGACCTTTGTCCAGACACAACTAGGTAGCCTTTTATTTAGCCTTGTTTCCGACTTGTTTTTACTGACTTGTTTTTCCGATTTTAACTGCCTCATTATTTTTTATAGAGATGGCGAAGAAGAATTTCAGGGAGTCTTACCAGCGAGTTCAGGAGGCCAAGGCGAGGTCCCGCGCCAAGGTCGGCGGCGCTAGGGCGGCTAGTTCTTCCCTTCCTTCCCCTTCCCTCTCTTCTCGCAATTTGGGGACCCCTACTCAACCTATTGTCATTTCATCCTCTGCTTCTTCTCTGCCATTCCCTCCTCCCCGATCTTCTCCTGAGCTAGAAAAGAAGAAGCGCAAGACCTTAGAGTCTGGCTTTTCTTTTGAGGGTGAGGCAAGGTGGATGCGCCTGAATTCGTTCAAAAGTACATCTATCCTCATACCCGCATAGGTATGGATGATGTTTCTGTTCGGAACCACCTTACAATTATGGCTCAAGAGAGTATTAGGGCGGCGGGGGTGTGCACGAGGTTTCTTGATATTTTTAAGAAGACTCCTCTTAGCTTTCTGGGTTCATCCTCGAGGGTTGAAGAGTTGGAGGGGAGGCTTCTCTTATATCACGGGCAGGAGAGAGGGTTGAGAGAGGAGGTCGCCAAGTTGAAGGAAGAGAGGGATGGTCTCCAGGAGAAGGAGAGGAAGCTGCAGGCCCAGTGTTCCATGGCGGAGGGTCTGAGGGAGAAGGCACATGAGAGTTATTCGAGCTTGTTAGAGGACCTCGTGGCGGCGAAGAAGGATTTGTTGAATGCTCGGAATGCCTATACCGAGTTGGAGGACTCCATTGCTGACGGGACCGAGGAAGCCTGGAGGATCTTTAAGGAACAGGTCGGAGTTCTCACTCCCGACCTGGATCTCTCTCCCTTGGATCCGGACAAGGTCGTCATTGACGGGGCTATAGTCTCTCCTCCCTCTCCCCAATATGTCACCGAGTCAGATTTGAAGACTCGGGGGCAGAGGATAATAGAGTCTCCTCTCCGACCAAAGGATGCTCCGAGTTCTTCGAAGGCTCCGGGAACCTCCACTCCTTCTCCTATGGACACTTCTCTCCCTGGTCCTGATGGCGCTCCGACTACTCTTCCTGACTCTAGTGGTGCTCCGACGACTCTTCCTGACTCTAGTGGTGCTCCGACTACCCCTCTCGGCTCTGGTGGTGATGTTCTTTGAAAAAATTGATTGTGGCTATATGGGGGCCGGCTTGTGGGTCCCCTCTTTTTTAAACTATTTATTTTATATTTTGTGGTGATATTTTACTGACATTCTCTTTGGCCTTTTATGACCGTTAACAAAAAATACCCTTTTTTTGGATAAGGGTTTAAGTTACCTTTCTCTGTTTGTTGTGCACATGCTTTTCTGTTTGGGTTTTCGAAGAGAAACCTTTTGGGATCTTTGTTTTGGAAAATCTTTTTCTTGGCTGACTGTCCCTTTCTTTAAGTTTTCCTTAGTAACTCGGGACAGCCTTTTGCCTTAGTGCTTTTACTAGGTTTCCTGATCTCTTTTTTGATATTCCTTATACTCAACTTTTTGATTTATTGAGCTCTTATGACTTAGGTTATTCTTGTGATGTGTTTTCTTTGTTTCTCGGTTTTTCTGACTTATGAGTCGGATTATCCGAGTTTCTCACGATCAACTTTTATAACCTCTTTACACCGACTTGTACCTCGTCGTTTCATCCTGACGACCATCTAGGTCGGTTCATGGGATTTTCACGCTTTGTCAAGCTTAAGTCAGAGCGTTTCGTAGAAAGAAAGAAAAACGAGAAGGAATTTATAAGAGATAAAAGATCTTTATTTATTTGCGAAGGTACTGTTATTGCTACTAAGGGTTTTTTTCTATCTATGATCCCTTAGTCTCTACTGTGATGCCTCGTTAAAAACCCCCCTTCAGAAAAAACCTTTTCTTTTGGGAAAAAATCATGAAGTCGGGAAAAGAGTACATCAGGGAGTAGAGTTCGCTTTTAACTATAGTACCTTTTCATGTTACAAGCATGCCACGATCTTGGTAACTCGGTGCCGTTTAGGTCGGTCACCTTATAATAACCTTTTCCTAAGACCTCACTAATTTTGTATGGTCCCTTCCAATTGGCAGCGAGCTTTCCTTCCCCCGATTTGTTGACTCCAATGTCGTTTCTGATCAAGACCAAATCGTTTGGGGTGAAACTCCTTCGAATGACTTTTTTGTTGTACCTGGTAGTCATCCTTTGTTTCAATGCTGCTTCTCTTATCTGGGCTTGCTCTCGGACTTCGGGGAGCAATTCAAGCTCCTCTTTGTGCCCCTGTATGTTTTCGACCTCATCATGGAGGATCACCCTTGGACTTTGTTCGCTGATTTCTACTGGTATCATGGCTTCTACGCCATAGACAAGTCGGAAGGGTGTTTCTCCTGTGGCAGATTGTGGCGTCGTCCGGTAAGCCCATAACACTTGTGGGAGCTCCTCAGCCCAAGCTCCTTTTGCATCTTGTAGTCTTTTCTTTAGTCCTGCCAGTATGACTTTGTTAGCTGCCTCGGCTTGTCCATTTGCTTGTGGGTGTTCTACCAAGGTGAACTGGTGTTTGATCTTCATACTGGCCACTAGGCTTCTGAAGGTGAAGTCGGTGAACTGGGTTCCATTATCTGTATTAATGGAATAGGGTATCCCATACCTTGTGATGATATTTTTGTAGAGGAACCTCCGACTTCTCTGGGCTATGATGGTGGCTAATAGTTCTGCTTCTATCCACTTTGTGAAGTAGTCTATTCCCACAATTAAGTATTTGACTTGTCCTGGGGCCTGGGGAAAAGGACCTAACAGATCCATTCCCCATTTTGCGAAGGGCCATGGAGAAGTTATACTGATGAGCTCCTCGGGGGGAGCCACGTGAAAATTTGCATGCATCTGGCATGGTTGGCACTTTTTCACAAATTCTGTGGCATCTTTCTGCAAGGTCGGCCAATAGAACCTAGCTCGGATTACTTTTCTAGCCAGCGACCTGGCTCCGAGATGGTTTCCACAGATCCCATTGTGAACCTCCTCTAGTACTTCAGTGGTACTCGAGGTCGGTACGCACTTCAGCAATGGCGTTGATATTCCTCTTTTATAGAGGATATTTTTCACCAGAGTATAGTATTGTGCTTCCCTCCGGATTTTCTTGGCCTTTTTTTCCTCTTTGGGGAGGATGTCGAATTTTAGGTATTCGACCAAGGGATTCATCCATCCGAGGTTTAGACCGATTATTTCAAGGACATCTTGTTTGTCCTTTGCTTTCACCACAGAGGGTTCTTGGAGAGTTTCCTGGATCAGGCTTCTATTATTCTCCCCTGGTTTAGTACTTGCTAACTTGGAGAGGACGTCTGCTCTGCTATTAAGATCCCGAGTTATATGCCTGATCTCAGTTTCTGCAAAGCGCCCGAGGTGTTCCAAAGTTTTTTCCAAGTATCTTTTCATATTTGGGTCTTTGGCCTGATACTCTCCATTTATCTGGGAGGTCACCACTTGAGAGTCACTGAATATCATCACTTTTGTTGCGCCGATTTCCTCTGCCAGCTTCAATCCTGCAATCAGGGCTTCATATTCTGCCTGATTATTTGAAGCTGGGAATTCAAATTTGAGGGAGACCTCTATTTGGGTTCCCTTTTCATTAACCAGTATTATGCCTGCACCGCTTCCGGTCTTGTTTGAGGATCCATCTACGTATAGTTCCCACATAGTTGGCTTTTCCTCTTGGTCTTCCGCGTACTCCGCTATGAAGTCGGTGAGACATCGGGCTTTGATTGTTGTCCGAGTTTCGTACTTTAAGTCGAACTCGGAGAGCTCTATCGCCCACTAAACCATTCTCCCTGCAACATCCATCTTTTGGAGGATTTGCTTCATAGGTTGGTTCGTTCGGACTCTTATCGTGTGGGCTTGGAAGTAAGGTCGTAACCTCCGTGAGGCTATTACTAAGGAGTAGGCAAACTTCTCTAGTTTGTGATACTTTAGTTTGGGGCCCTGTAGAACTTTGCTAGTGAAGTACACTGGATGCTGTCCGACCTCGTCCTCTCTTATCAGGGCTGATGCGACAGCTTTGTCTGCTATAGACAAATATAGGACAAGGTCTTCCCCAACTAGAGGTCGGGTTAGGATTGGAGGTTGGCTCAAGAACCTTTTGAACTCCTGGAACGCTTCTTCGCATTCTGGAGTCCATTCGAACTGGCATCCCTTTCTTAGTAGAGAGAACAATGGAAGGGATTTTAATGCTGACCCTGCCAAGAACCTGGAGAGGGCTGCAAGTCGGCCATTCAGTTGTTGAACCTCTCTTAAGCAAGTCGGACTTTTCATTTCTAGGATGGCTTTGCACCTGTCGGGATTTGCTTCAATCCGTCTTTGGGTTAGCATAAATCCTAGAAATTTTCCGATCTCCACAGCAAAAGCACATTTTGCGGGATTTAGCCTCATCCCATGTGACCTTATGGTGTTGAAAACTTGCGAAAGGTCTGTTAAGAGGTCGGTTTCTTCCCGGGTTTTCACCAGTATGTCGTCTACGTAGACTTCCATTAAGTCCCCGAGGTGGGGAGCGAACACCTTGTTCATCAGCCTTTGGTATGTGGCCCCTGCATTTTTTAATCCAAAAGGCATGACCACGTAGCAGTAGTTTGCTTTGGGCGTGATGAATGATGTTTTCTCTTGGTCCGGCTTGTACATCGGGATTTGGTTGTATCCCGAGTAGGCATCCATGAATGACAAGTATTGATATCCTGAGCTAGAGTCCACTAGAGCATCAATGCTTGGGAGTGGATAAGGGTCTTTGGGACATGCCTTATTCAGGTCGGTGTTGTCGATGCACATCCTCCACTTGCTGTTTTGCTTCTTGACTAGCACTACATTCGCTAGCCATGTTGGATATTTAACTTCTCTGATGAAGCCGGCTTCTAGGAGTGCTTGTACCTGCTCCTCCACCGCTTGGGCTCGTTCTGGACCGAGCTTACGTCTTTGCTGTTGCACAGGTCGTGCCCCCGGATACACCGAGAGCTTGTGAGACATGAGCTCGGGGTCTATCCCTGGCATGTCGGAAGCTTTCCAGGCAAAGAGGTCAGAACTGTCTCTTAAGAGCTTGGTCAACCTTTGCTTTAAGACTTCCTCTAGGTTGGCCCCTATGTTGGTATTTTTTCCTTCCTCTATGCCGACCTGTATTTCCTCAGTTTTTCCTCTTGGCTGCGGTCGCAGCTCTTCTTTGGCTCTTGCACCACCGAGCTCTATGGTGTGGACTTCTTTGCCTTTTCCCCTCAGGTTCAGGCTTTCATTGTAGCATTTTCTTGCCAATTTCTGATCTCCCCGTACCGTTGCTATCCCCGCAGGTGTCGGGAATTTCATGCAAAGATGAGGGGTAGACACCACCGCTCCGAGTCGATTTAGGGTTGCTCTGCCAATCAAGGCATTATATGTTGACCCCACGTCGATGACTATAAAGTCTATGCTCAGAGTTTTGGATTTTTCCCCCTTTCTGAAGGTCGTGTGGAGGGGCAGAAATCCTAGTGGTTTTATCGGTGTGTCACCTAATCCGTATAAGGTATCGGGGTAGGATCTTAACTCCTTTTCATCCAACCCTAGTTTGTCGAACGCGGGTTTGAAAAGGATATCTGCTGAACTCCCTTGGTCTACTAGAGTTCTGTGGAGATGGGCATTGGCTAGGATCATGGTTATTACCACTGGATCATCGTGTTCAGGGATTACTCCTTGCCCATCCTCCTTTGTAAATGAGATAGTAGGAAGATTGGGGGCTTCACTTCCGACCTGGTAAACTCGCTTGAGGTGTCTCTTGCGAGAGGACTTGGTGAGTCCTCCTCCCGCAAATCCTCCCAAGATCATATGTATGTGTCTCTCGGGGGTTTGAGGTGGTGGGTCTCTTCTGTCCCCATCCACTCGCTTTCTCTTCCCATGATTGTCCGACCTTTTCATGAGATATCTATCAAGCCGACCTTCTCTGGCCAGCTTTTCTATCACATTTTTGAGGTCGTAGCAATCATTTGTTGAATGACCATAGATCTTATGGTACTCACAATACTCACTGCGACTTCCTTTTTATTTTTAATGGGCCTAGGAGGTGGCAGTCTTTTAGTGTTGCAGATTTCTCTGTATACATCCACCATGGAAACCTTTAGAGGAGTATAAGAGTGATATTTCATTGGTCTGTTAAGACCGACCTCCTCTTTTTTCTTGGGCTCCCTCTCCCTCTCTTTTATTGGGGGAGGGTGCCCAGGTCGCCGGCCCGGCTCTTGTAATCTGGCATTCTCCTCCATATTGATGTACTTTTAAGCTCTCTTTTGTACATTGCTTAAGGAGGTGGGGTGCCTTTTTTATATGGACTGCGAAAAGGGGCCTTCTCTAAGCCCATTTACTAGCCCCATAATGACTGCCTCAGTGGGCAGGTCTTGAATCTCCAGGCATGCTTTGTTGAACCTTTCCATATAGTCCCGTAGAGGTTCTCCGACCTCCTGCTTTATTCCCAGGAGGCTCGGTGCATGCTTTACTTTATCCTTCTGGATGGAGAACCTCATTAAGAACTTTCTCGAGAGGTCCTCAAAGCTGGTAACCGACCTTGGAGGGAGGCTATCAAACCACTTCATCGCCGCTTTCGATAGGGTGGTCGGGAAAGCTTTGCAGCGAGTTGCATCAGAAGCATCAGCTAGATACATCCGACTTTTGAAATTTCTTAGATGATGCTTCGGATCCGTGGTTCCGTCATAGAGGTTCATATCAGTGCTTTTGAAGTTTCTTGGAACTTTTGCCCTCATTATGTCCTCAGTGAATAGATCCTCTCCCCCCAGGGGCGATTCCCCTCGGTCGCTACAGGAGTTCCGACTTCTAAGGGAAGATTCTAGCCTCAAGAGTTTTTCCTCTAACTCTTTTCGTCGCTCTATTTCTTCCCTGAGATTTTGGTCCGCCTCTCGTTGTCGCTCTAACTCCTGTTCCAGTTGTTCTAAACGACCTTGGTGGCCATGGACCAACCCCATTAGCTCGGCGGCATGGGGTGGCCCTTCCTTCCCTGATTCGCGTCCTTCTGAGGAGTTTACCTTCGGATTTTTCAACCCGGAGGTGCCTTCTCTCTGTTGGTCGTTGGCTCCCTGGTGAAGAGTTAGGTCCGCGTCGTTGTTTCCGGTGTCTAGGTTTTCTTGTTCGGAGTCGGACGCTGTATGACCATCTTCGGGTGAATTGTCCGCCATCACTGGTTGATCTCTCGGGTCCCCGGCAACAGCGCCAATGTTACGATGGGTAACCGGAGATTAATGGGCTGGACTCGTTAGGTTGGCCCAATCGTCTAAAGAGGGAAGCCTTCGAAGGGAATCACGTTCCTGGGCCTCCGTCCGACTTGTGAGTATGAATGAGCGGGGGGTGGTACCTGCAAAGACACTCCGATGCCTAAGTTAGCAAGGGAATAAGCAGGTTTAGAGAGTATTGGGACTTAGTGATACCTGAGGAGTGTCAGTGTATTTATAGTGATGAACCCATAACCACCGTTGGAGTAGTTCCACCATTTAAGGGGGGAATAACCATCCCTTTATCTTAGGGAGGTTGGGATGTGGCTCCTGGAAGTGGGTGGAGAGATTTTAGGGATAGTTACTCATTTAAGTGAGTGCTTGTCTGCCAGCTAATCTTCGTTTCCGACTTCTTTAGAGCAAGTCGTGGCAAGAACCGACTTCGTAGGTCAGAGATCGGTGTAGGGTGAGACCCAATTCCTTGGATTGGGTCTTTCGTTTGGACCTGGGCTTTAGCGTTGGGTTAGGGTATGAACAATACTTAACACTTTAATATCTTGAATAGACACTTCAACAACCGATTAAGTATCCAAATTGCAAATGCTTATAAATGGTTCAATATATCAAACTTCTTGTATGATGTTGGATATCAATAAAATGAAATTCGAAATTTATGAGGAAATTAAAAGAAAATAATAGCAATTAGAATGAGAGAGAGAATTTCTTAAATCAATGAAAATGTTCTCTTAAAATTATTGAATTAAATCAAACTTACACATATTTTATGTGAAAGTGAAGGCATTTAAAAAGAATAATCTAGAGGACCATAAGGTTGAAATAGCTCTGAAAAGATGCCTTTCTTCCTTCTATGGTTCCAACCCATGTCCTTGCATAGTTGATCATTATACCATATGTGCAATGCAGCTACGCATGATCTTCTATAGTAATGCCCTGAGTATCTCTTCATGTATTCATCCCATTTTGTTATATCTTTCTTCATTTCCTCAATGCTTGGTAGCTTGAATGTTCCATCCACAAGCTCTGCAACCCAACGGCACCTCATTTCTGATGTATACAAATTTGCTAAACTTTCAGAGAATCCAATCACAGCCACTTGTGGGATTTCTGGCTGGATGCATTCCCTGTTTAATAATTAATCAAATCAAATATATCAAATTTATATACATGCCAACAACTTTTGCTAAAGAGTTTAGGCTGTTATGTACAAATATACAAGTATTAGATTATGTTTTGGATTTCAAAGCTGATATATGACAATTTAGTCAAACTTGTCAAATTATTTAACAATTTTTAACTAACAACTTCACATGAAGTTTACTGCACTTGACTTAATTTGATTCATGAAAGATATCAACATGAATTAAGTTGATCATTTCATTAGCGGATGCGTGTCACGTGGCAATTAGGGATAATACATGTGTCAAAAAAGCTAAAGACATACAAATTTAATTCATATTGATATTTTATTTTGTAGAGAATAAATTAATACATTGAATTTTTTAATAACAAAATATTGAAATTTAGATTTTTTTTTTTTATACCATGTTATTAACCATAAAGAAGAATAAATAAATAAGGTGGAAACTCAGGTGCAGTCGACTTCACGTAAAATTGATACCTGAGAGCCGTTAAATGATTTGACTAAATTTTCATCTAACAGCTCTCAGGTATCAACTTCACGTGAAGTCGACTTCACCTGAGTTTTTACCAATAAATAATAATAGAGAAATAACCTGACCTGTATAATGGAACAGTTGAATTTGGAGAGCCAAGTATGAGATTTTGGAAAGTGGGAGACACAAATATGTTTCTGAGTTTGATGTCACCCTTGAAGCCAGTAGCTAATATTACTAAATCAGTCTTTAGAGGAGAGGCTTCTCCATCAATCACAACACCTTCTTTGGAGAACCAAAATCTTGGAGCTTTCTTCAATACAATACTTCCCTCTTTAACCTTCTCAAAGAACTTATCAGGGACAGTAGAGATCAAACAATTGCTGATTTCTCGGTGAAAGCTATGACTTGGTACCATCCCAACCTCTGATAACCCAAGTTTCCTATCTATGTGGCTTTCAACAAATTTTGAGAACACCCATCTCTATTAACAAACAAACAAAAAAATATTTTCATGCGATGATAATAGCCGAAAACTGTTAAGATGATTTAACTAAACTTCTTAAGGTAGCGTTTGGTGAAGAGACAGAGACAGAAAGATTGAGACTGAGAAACAGAAATTAAGAGACAGAGATTGAAATAAATCTCACTATTCTGTTTGGTGCAAAGTGGGAGACAGAAATTGAAACAAGAATGAAACTCTAATTTAATTTGTACAAAGGGTAAATTTGGAATTAATTAATTGAAATAGGGATATTTTAGGTATAAAATATTATTAAAGTTTTAGTCTCCATCTCTAAAAATTTTAGTTCCCCGTGTCCCTATTTTTTAGAGGTACTGAAATACTGAAATTTTATAGACAGAGACAGAAATATAATAATGAGTCGCAGTCTCTCAGTCTCTGTCTCAGTGTCTCAAAATAAACGCTACCTAACATAACACATGTATATATCCTAATTAAATCTTCACATGAAAATAATTTCATATGAGCAATAACCATAATCTATAACATAAAGATTCCAAATAAAGTAATAACAATGAACATAACATATAACAAGGTGACAAACAATGATTACCAGAGGTGCAAGAAGAGTGGCAACCAAACTCAGGAAGAAGCTTTCGCCGGGCTTATGAACCATAAGCTCAGCAAAACGATTAAGGTATAGATAAGCCAGAGGAATACCCCATGGCAGGTAATCTGGAAGGTTCCAATGTTCTGTTTTGTATAGCACTCTGCATGGATGATCAACACCTACATTGTATGCCAATTAATACAATTTCAATAAACAGCATAGTGAATCCCATCAAACACAAGAATCATGTTTGTTTGTCTTATTAGTGGCATTCATAATCTATTATATGTTACTCACATGAAAATATGAAGACAACAGCTAAAATTACTTGTCAAGAATGTTATTCACATCTATCATCTTCACATAGAACAATCAAACGGGTCAATCCGACTCATTTAGACTCGACCCGTTTAAGTTTGCGAGTCGTTTAAATCTACTTTATTCATGGGTCATAATTTTTCAATTCGAACTATTTATGGCCAGCCAGATAAGTTAAATAGATTAATCCATTTATCTTTCTATTTTATTTTTGAAAAAATTTTAACAAAAAATATTATTTTAAGTCAAAAACCTCAAACAAACAGTATATATAAATATATTGTTGATGGGTTGCGTTTTTTGGTTGAATCAGTGGAAATATTGTCCTAAAATGCTACTTTTTATGAAAAAATATAAAAAATAACCCGTTTAATCCGTCATTTTTTGAGTTAATCGGACTCAGCATATTTAGCCCAAAATTTTAACGGACTTCGTTTGGATGTATATTTAAACACATAAATAGACTGGTTCAATAAGTTTAACCCATTTTGACGTTCTATCTTCACATAGGTAGCTGTTTTATTTGGTAAGATTTGGATCCTCTAAATTTTGAATTTCACTTTAGAGACTAAAGTTTGATCGCTCACCATTTATTTCATAGGTGGGATCAAAAGAAAATATGAGAGAAATAAACTTTAGTTTATAGAGTGAAATTCAAAATTTAAAAGATCTAAATCCATGCTATCTTATCCTTTACCATTTACTGTAGAGCACTCCATTGCGGTGTCTAGAGCAGATTTCTGAAATCCAACGACAGTGACTTGCTTCCCTTTTATGAACTGAGTTGCAGTTTGAGAATCCATAGAAGCATACTCCATTGAGTGTATGACTTGGCCTCCAAAGACCTCTGGTCCTTTATCTGAAGGAAATTCTGGAATGTTTGGAACATCACTGAACCTTCCTATGCAGAGGATCACAAAGTCTAATGTATATACCTGCATTCACAGATCAGAGTTATGCTTCTAATACTATTCATATATAGAGCCAAATTAAACCATCATCATACCTCAATTGAATTTAAACCGTTTTGTGTATCCGTCACTGATACTTTCCATTTTCCTCTTGTGCTGAAAGCCTCACCGGTTCCATTCCATAGATGCCATGCTTGGATCTCTTCCATGGAAGCTCCTTGGTACTCAATTCCCTCAACTCGAGTATTGAACTTGATGTGCTTAATCAGGTCAAAGTGCTGGGCATATTGTTTGATATAATCTAGCACCTCGTTGTGGTCAGGGAAATCTTGTGTTACAGAAGATGGCCATGGAAAATCTGAGAACTGGTACATCACTTTGGGACTTTGGAGTTTTGTGGAGTTTAAGGTTTTGGTCCATACTCCTCCAATGGTGTTTGTGGCCTCGAAAACAATTGGATGAAACCCTTTTGCTTTCATGTACTTGCAAGCAATGAGGCCACTGATTCCAGCACCTATGATCCCAACTTGCTTCTCCATTCTTGGCAGAGAGAGATTATGGGAATTGGAAGTAGGAAGAGTAAAAGATTGGAGTGGTGCAATTTGATTTGATTGTTTGTACTAGTAATATACTTTGAGAAAATCATTAGTTCTTCATTTGATATCACTTTAGATTGTAATATTTGGCCAACTATTGTTAAGAGAGAGCCTAATGTATCGTTTTTGTCGTTAATGTTTGGAATAAGTTTTATTTGTGTTTTTAATATTTAAATTATTTTATTTATATTTTTAATATCATTAATTATATATCATGAGTTTTAGTTAAAATTTTATAAATTTTTTGTTGAAGTTATAATACAAATATTTGGGACAGAACTAATGGTTTACTTTAGATAATAATTTATCAAAAGTTAAAACTAATTCTTATAACATTTACATAATTTATTTTTTTAGGAATATAATTAAACCTGAATACAAATAATTGGTACAATATTAATATCGAACACATTTAAGCGAGACATAATTGAGAATGAATTCATTTAAGTAAGAATAATTAAAAAATATAATACAATCTGTTAGTATAATTGACAACAGAATAATATTAAGATTCATATAAGGGAAAGTATGAAGAGCCAATAGAATATTTATACAATGTGTATAATAGAGGTTTAGGGAGTATTAAAGATATAATCATTAGTGTTACCTTTTCCCATCAGCTGAAGTTTTTGGGAGAACTTATAAATCAGTTTAAGCTTTTGGGAATATGTTTATTATTACTAGTACTCGGATGGTTATTTTAGATAGTATGAGAATGTTCATTTTGTAACTCAATAACTCATTATACAAATTGTATAAATAATCCATTATCTCCCTAGTGGGATCCTATATATAAATATGATAAATTAAACATTAAAAATATAAATAACACTTATTCTAAATATTAAAGACAAAAATAATACTTTACTCTATTAATAAATTACTTGTATAACTACCAAATATATAGTTGGTATTGGAGAAATACATGTATTTATATAATTATTCAAGTTTTAAAAAATGATAATATTTGTTAATGAATTATAATTTAAATGGTATAATCTCTTTATATTTATCTAAGAAGTTACAGGTTCAAAGATAAAAAAAAATGATAATATCTTAGAAATATTTTTGTGTAAAGATAATTATTAAACTATTCAATATAATATGTATTATTTTATATAAAGAGATGATAATGTGAATAGTTATTAATATGTTGTATGAAATCAGGGACGGACTTAAGGGGGCGAGTGGAGGCTTCGGCCCCAACTTTTTTAAAAAAAGATTAATAGTAATAAGTTATTAAGTACGATTTAATTTTTTTAAAAATTTATTTAGTATTTAGTCTAATATAAATAAAAATTCAGTCTAACTTAAATATTAATGATTTCTAATATCTAAAAAGTAAGTAACAATATTAAAAAAATATGAAAAGATATTATTACTAATATTTTTTAATTAAATAATTTTTTTTTAATTTTCATAAAGTAGATTTTTTTTCCTTCTTGTGAGCGTCCTTCTTGATTCATTTGGTATTAATTTTCTTTGTTTTAACTACTACAACTAAGAGTTCTTTTTCATCTATGAATATTGTGAAGAATAACTCAGAAACAAAATAAAAGATATTTCTTGCTAATTGTCTTTTAATTATATTGAAAAGAAAATTATAGAAAAATTTGACACAAATTCTATTATCGATAAATTTTATGAAATGAGAAATCGACCACTTCGTTAATAAAAAGTATATATATATTTTTTGTATTTTAAAATATATTCTCTATCAGTATATTTTTGAAATGCATTTTATATTATATAATTTTTTGTATAATTTTTTAATATTATATATATTATTGGCCCATGATATTATTTCTGGATCCGTCCGTATGTATGATTGGATAGTTGATTCATAATAGTTGGCAACAATAAAATCATACTGATTAAATTCTACTCATAGCTATAAGTAGCAAGACCTTGATCCTCAATGCACAATAACATATGAACACCACCCTAATAATTTAGGTGAAGATGATGGACGTACCAAAAGAAAAGATGGAGTTGTAGTCTTATGATAATATGATGGTAGCCACGTAGAAATGTTGTTGCATACGTGGGAGGCTAAGAGCGCTCAAGAATCAAGATGGATAAGCCTTAGCCAACGTTTAAGTATTAGTAACGTCCCAACTTTTTTTTTTTTTTTTTCTAAACACAGATGTGATTCTATATTCCAATTCTAATTTACATGAAACAATACATTAATAGTTTTTGTATTTAATAGTTACAATTAAAAAAATTTATTTTCTTTCTCTCATGGATTGACTGAGGATTCCGATATCTTTGTTAGGATGACAAAGCCAAATGGATTTTTTGAGTGAGAATGAAGATGTACTTTATAAAAAATTTTAATGTTTAAGTCAGTCAGAGTTTATAGTAATTTTTTTATGAATTAGAATTTAAAAATATTTTTATATAATAAAATATTTATACAATTAGAGGGAAAAAATTTGATCATTGTTCTATAACTCTTCTATTTATGACCAAAAGAATGTTAAATTTTAACGCAAAAAAATTATATTTTTTTTTTGAAAAATTATAGTCAAAAGAATGTTTAAAAAATATAGTTTTAAGTAATATAAATTTATATTCTTTTAATAAATTTTATCTAGACGTAATTTTTAATAATGTAATCTAAATAATATTTAATTTATTATAATTTATTTTTATATAAAATTTTAAACATAAATTACATTAATAACAACTTTTTTTTATCAAAATTAAATTTAAAAAATCAATTTAATACAAACTCTCGTTTACCAATTTTAATCTAAATACTAGATACCCATGGGATTCAAATTTTCTTTTCTGCCCTTAGTTAATTTCTTTCCTAGGGTTTGATGCTCTTGGCCTGCTTATGTACTTTCCTTTTTCATTGATATGTTACTATCTTTCAACAAAAAAACAAAATTGATATGTTACGATCAAAAAAGAAAAAAAAAACATTGGAGTGTATATGTTAAAAATTAATTATTATACGTAATATAATTATTAAAATATATATTTAGTTTGATCTTATTTGTATTATTTATATTATTTTATGTAAATAATTAATTTTTAATACATTTTTTTAGAAAAACTCTTAAAAAATAACAATTTTTAATATTTTTAGTCATTATTTAATCAGTACAAATATTAATTATTTTTAATAAATATATATATTTTTTTAAATATAAATACAAATTATATTAATTTATATGTATAAATTATATAATTTTTATATATAAAATATTTATAAATATAAATAAAATTACTGACAAAAATAATAATATTTAACGCTATGTAACATTATTTTTTTTATATTCGTTATTTATTAACAAAAATATTTGTAGATATTTTTCTAACTCTTGTGTTTTGAAATTCGGAGTTTCTCAAATAGCAATGGATCACCGATCACTACATATAGTAGGTAATAGCTGCAGGACCCCTCTGCCTCTAGCATCTTCAAAAGGAAAATTTAGAACAAGAAGAAAATTCAACTGAAAATGTTGAATTTGAAGTGGCCTGTATTAATAGTTCCATAACACTCGTCAAGTTATTTTTATGTGAAATTATTAATTAAAAAATATTAAATAATTTAATATATTTAATTAAATTTTTATTTAACTATTTTTAATTAATACTTTTACATAAAACCACTCAATCATTTAGTTTTTCTTTATTTTTACAAGACCAATTATACAATACAGATTTTCATATATAGATATTCTCTTAGAAAGGTATAATGATGACACGTGGAATAATGCTGGAAGGTGGGGAAACAATTTGCAGTATGGTTCAGAGAGCTTGAGAGCATGATGGGAGGATTAAGGGTCCGTTTGGAAACTCTAGAAGTAGTTTTTTTTTTAACTTTTGATTTATGAAAAGTAGTAGTATTAATGTCTGGTGCAATTTTCAAAACCAAATTGTAACTTTTTAAGAAGCTATTTTGGAGTTTATAGAGAAGTTAAAAAATATGACTTCTCTCATAATACTTCTACTTTTCATTACATTTTTATAAAATAAATACTTTTAGAATTAAAAATCCAAACACAAAATAACTTATTTATAAGTTACTTTTAACAGAGTCATTTATTATTTAAGTTATTTTATCAAAAAGAGCTTAATTAAATTGGTTACCCAACCAAACTGGGCCTAAGAGACAAACCATGGTAATGACATTGGCTTGGTTTGGATATAGTGGAAGTGGATCTTTAAATGTTTGGCCCAGTAATAGAGTATTGGACTGTGATACTGGACCTCAAAGTAGATCTTTCATTGTTTGATTTTATTATTGGTTTGTTGTGTTTTTTTTTTTTTATTGAACTTTCTTAGGTGGTTCGGTCTCTAAACCTTCATCATAAATACTTTTAGAAACTATTGGACTGTGATACATTGTCTTCTTAAATAATTTTTGAACCATTAAATATTTTTGCTAACCAAAAAAAAGGAAGAAGGCTTGGTTGATTAATGCTAATGGTTCAATAACATCATGTAATTATCCGTCCAAAAAAAAATTATGTAATTAGTATGAAAATATTTTAGGCACTGCAAGGCTTGGTTTAGTGGTTGCCTTACAAGAAGATGCATCGGGTTCAAATTCCAGCTGAAAAGCTGGGTGTTGTTTAAAAATCTTTACTACTCATGCTAGTGTGTGAGTGGGTGTGTGAAATATGGATGTATTGCTTAAGATTGGGGCTGTCCAATCCGTTTGACCAAAATATATATATATATATATATATATATATATATATATATATATTTTAAAAATTATTTACATGTATAAATTAATTTTAGTATATAGTTAATTTTTAACATATCAATAATATGTTGAAATAGTTATTATTTAAACTGAATTGAATTATCTCGATTAATTTTTTTTAAAAGTTTTGAATTTTGAAAACAATCTTTTTTCTTAATTAATAGTTATGTGGTGTAATATATATCTCTATGTGCATACATGCGTGAGCATTTAACGAAAAAAGAAGATTAATATTTTAACAAAAGTAATAATTAATCCTCTAGAAGGAGAAAAATAGAAAAATAAACTTATTTTTATGTCATAAATATTATAATAAAAATATATTTTCAAATTGAGTGAGAGATAATCAATATTTGTTTATAACTTGAGTTTTATTTTTTTTTTCTTCAGTTTGTTTCTCATGCCAATATTTAATTTTCTCTTTTTTGTCAAGTACAGAGTGCAAAAAATTTTAAAATTAAATTCTGAATTAAAAAAAAAAACAATCATTTCTCTTTGCTTCAAAATAAATTTATTTAATTTTGTCTATTATTTATGAAATTATAAGTGCTATTTGATTGTTGATACTATGTTTTATGGTTAAATTAAATCCTACTGTAATATTAGAGATTTAGGTTAAATCATGAAATGTAAACTTTCTAAAAGTTAAGAATTTAATAGAATTTGGATTCTGCTTACAATTTTCAAGATGAGTTTTAAGCTAAAATCTTAAAAAATGATGAGATTTAAGCTATACTCTTAAAAATATTTAAAAAAAAAGTATATGCAAAGCAACATGTATGTATATGTGAGTGAGTGAGATTTACAAATCACAAAGAGAACTTGTAACGGTGGTGAATTATCAACTTGTCATATTTTGATATGTGAATTAAATTTTTTTATATAATATGTATAATGTATTCAAAATTTTAACATGATAATATTTATTGGTTGTCTTTTTTTGTGTCTTTAATTTTATTGGATCCAAATTATAATAAAATGTTTAAATTACGAGAAAAATGCTAAAATGTAACTATGGTACTACCATAAGAAAAAAACAATAATTTTAAAATATTTTGTATAGTAATCAAATCTTCAATTCCTTCTTTCCTCAATTGATTTCAAACCATTCGGCAGATACAATGAATAAGAAAGAAAAAACAGCAAGAATATTCCATTTCTATTTTCTATTTTTAGGCTTCGGCGATACAAACATCGTCTCCAAGAATGGCATACCTAGTAAAGCGCTGTCCTGGGGTCCTCAACTCTTCTTCGTTGGAACCCAAATTTGGAAAAGTTCTGTTAGGTTCTTAGTAGCAGTCGGCGACCTTTTCTTCTTTTACTTCACATAGCTTTTCGTCTCCTTGGTAGCTGGAAGTTCTCCAAAAGTATAAAATGGACTAAAATGTCACTTGATCACCTTGTGGCATCCAAGTTGCACGAAAAGAATCTCTTCGTTTTTTGCTACTAAAAGCTCTATTGATCCCTGTAACCATGAAACATTTTTTCCTTGACCTTGATTCAACTGTTTGTGTGTTTCTTAGTACATGAGAACTATTCATAAAAAATTCAGAACTCTACAAAGGTAACCAAATATTCACTCCAAAGCCGATATATCTTACTCTATTTCCTGCAATTCGTAAGCAGTAGGTTTAGCATCAGATTACTTTTGATAGGAATGTAAGTAAATTCAAAGCAAACAAGAATGGGCTTAGCTTACCTGATGACATATTGTGTATTTGAAACTTCGACTTGACTGTAATTGAAATTAGGCTTTACAACCTTTGAACAAAGACAAATATTATGAAAGAAAAGTGCCATCATCACATATTTTTTCCTTTAAATAACAAAACATGCAGCAAGAATTCATAAAGCCTGAAACTTAAGTATAGAAGTCTAGAGTTACATGAGGCAGAGAAAAAAATTCGCCTTGAACAAATCTTGACTTGCATCGCAGACTTAATATTTAAAATAAAGTAGAGCCATTACATGACATTAGACTGTCGACAAAGCAACAGGTCAACCCTTGTGGCACAATCTTATATTAAAATTAAGCACTCTGAAATAAATAGCTTCAAGCCCAAAGGAATTTAACATGATGGAATATTATAACAAACCAAATCAAGTTCACCCCCTACTACTATATACAAATCTAGAAAACTAAGATCCATTAATAACATTTTAACCATTGAATTATACGAGATATAAGCAGCACAAGTAGGTAACAGAATTAGAGACTAGGAAAATGATAAGATTGACAGACTTATTAGATTTACTTTACAATCCTCAGAGTTTAATTTGTGGAAGCAACTAAATATGGAAGGAAGAGTTGAACGTTAGACACTTGTTAATCACATCAGCATGACATTTTGAATACTATAAACTCGAACAGAGCAAAAACAATAAAATTTATACCTGCAGGAAAGTGTTCGATTTAGAATAAGAAAGACATTGTGGGTCTCAGTCAAAAGCTTGATTCAAGGCGTCAACAAAACATTGCTGTCCGTTTCAAAAACTTCAGCCCCTTAGCGCCTCAGGATGGCAGATCGAGCCCCCTTCCATTCCGTGGCATGCGGCAAAGGTAATTGAAAACGAATCAAAACAATGAATAGGAGGGCTTTAGGTCTCCAGCGAAGCGAAAGGAAAGACTATCTGATCCCCTCCTCATCGCCAAGTCTGAAGAAAGAAGCAACCGAGACAACCAAGAACCTGCTACAGGAAGCCTACCCTCTCGGGTAGATAGGGCTCCGATCAGTGTGGGAGGAGGGAATCTCTGGTTCTATCGAACATACAGGTGGTCGTTTATTTTTGTGGTGAAGATAGTCCTAATTTAGTGTTTTTTCAGTTATGGACCAAACTAGAACAACCGTAATTACCGATTATGCCGGCAGCAAAAGCGTGAACGGCCATACGCAAGCAATGCAACGCCCACAAGGCTATGACATGAATCCGCGTCTTTGATCAATATCGGTTTCCAGACGTGATCCTCTGCAACGGCATTATCACAGCAATTGTATCCCTCTCCTTGCAACCTAGGGTTTCATTTTTGGGGAGATCTTTGTTTTTACTTCACCCTCTATGGATACTGCTGAACCTGCTTTTTCCTATTTTTTTTTTCATTCACAAAAAAAAAATCAAGTCTTTTTTGGCTAACCAATTCACTGCTGTTAAAGTCCACTTTAACAAATCTATCATCTTACATTTAAATCAAGTAAGTTTGATTAACTGGCTCAACCACCCTTAAAACAGACAAATTTTACAAAATAACACTAAGTATCAATTTCATATTCACTCAAAAAAAAAATATCTATAAATCTGTACCAATTTGCATCAGTACCATAAATTAACCCTCTTTATAAACACGTGATAAAAGTTTATCGGTTTAAGCCTTTAATTAATGCAATAATGAGCGGCTTTTTAAAATTTCGTGGGAACCTTGATTACCAAAGAAGAAATAATTTGACATGAAACTATTTTTTAGTGGTCAACAATTGCATGTTGTGCTGCCTCGGAACTTTATTGTTATAGATAGTGATAGAAATATATTGAAAAATACTATCAACCGTTAAAATTAATTATTTAATATAAATATATATTAATTAATTTTAATAGTTTTTTTTTTTTTACTGAACATAACACAAAGAAAAAAGACCTAAGAAAAAGAGTAGTACTCTTTTCTAATAATAATGTCTAAATTATTAGGAGGCAGTAACCATTCTAGATACACTTGCTTGTTTAAAACAGCAGTCTTAGCCATTAAATCAGCCGCTTTGTTTGCTGTTCGCTGGATGAGTACTAAAGTAGCTGTCCAATTGCGCTGGAGCATCTCTTTGATTTTGTCAAGCAGACCAGAGTCATTTCTAATCATGCTGGTTGTGCCTCACGAAACAAGAAGAAACGCATCAAGATTATCAGTTTCACATATGACCTCTTTGCACTTGTAATCCCAAGCCATAACAAGCCCTCTCCAAATAGCATGAAGCTCACAACAGAAAACACTAGAAAGAGGTATACTAGCAGAACAACCTTTTATCCAGATTCCCATGCTGTCTCTAATAATACATCTAGAGCCAGCTAATTGCTCATTTTCAAAAACGCTTGCATCGCAGTTCACTTTACAGACATTCATTGGAGGTGGTTCCCATTTATATTTCAAAGAAGAAGGAATAATATGTTTTTGGTTGATAACAACATTAGAGAAATCTCGAGCAGCATGTTTAACTAAGTGAACAATTTTCTCCTTACTCCATGGATCATCTTGGTGGAAGATGTCATTGTTCCTATCCCTCCAAATCCACCAAAAAGCCGCTTCAAAGAGAAACTCATTTTTGTGGAGGTTAGAATGAATCCAAGACACAAATTCCAAACTAAAATCCTCAGCGGTCATTCCCAAATTTAAGCTAATCCAAATCTGACGAGCTTTTTGGCAAGTCCTAAAGCAGTGGTTAATATCCTCTAGAGCAAGATAATATCTCTGACAAAAATTAGAAGTAGAAATACCTCTTTGAAACCGGTAACTAGCTGTGGAAACTCCGTTGTTGAGGCAAAGCCAAAGCAGACACTTTATCTTCTCCGGTATTCTCAAGCGCCAAAGCCAAAGCCAATTTTCATTATCATTCCAGCCAAATTTCTTCTTCAGTAGCCATTTATACCCGCTTTTAGTCGAGTAGGTGAGAGTATTTGAGTTTGTCCAAAACTAACCTGTTTTATCTCCTGCCTGCTTGATAGGATCAAAGAGCATCAAATCAAGTTTAACTTCTTCCGAAATCATTGTGCAAAGAATATCCCACCGCCAATGCCCATGGTGCCAGACATCTTCTAACTTCAAGTGAGAATCAGAAATGTGCACAAAAGGAACCAAATGAGCTAGCGTTCTACATGGTCGCCAAGCATGATACTAAAAGGATTGAGACATCCTACTTGTACACCAATCAAAACCATCACGAAGCTTTTCTATTGTCTTATAAATCGCTCGCCAAGTGCTTGAAACATTATTAGAAAATTTGGGTGAAAAGCAAGAACTCGCAGATAAATATTTTGCCAACATAATTCTTATTCAAAGCTTATCTTTATTATGCAATAATTGCCAAACAAACTTTCCGAGTAAAGCAAAATTTACACATTGAGTATCTCTAATTCCCAATCCTCCATATTTTCTTGAAGTGACAACTTTGCTCCACTTGACCAAATTTAAGCAACGCTCCCCCACCTTTCCCTTCCACAAGAATTGTCTAAGCACAGAATCAATCTTTTGACAAACCGAAGTAGGAAAAAGAGTCACTTGCATCTGATAAATAGGAAGAGAAGAAGCAACAGATTTAATTAAGCAAAGTCTGCCTGCTCTGTTAAGGAGCCGACCTTTCCAACTAGCCAGCCTATTCTTGATCTTCTCTAAAGAGTCCGAAAAAATAGATCTAGCAGCTCGAGAATGATTAAGGTTCACCCCAAGTATTTGCCTAGGTCACTAGTAAAAGGAATATGAGAAATACCAGACAACATTTCCTTCCATCTATTAGAGATATTTCTAGAACAAATAGCTTTAGATTTTTCAATGTTAACCTTCATACCTGAAGCCTTACTGAACAACTCCAAGGTGTGCACAACATTCTGAACTTGACTTTTCTTCGCTTTACAAAAAAGGAGGAGGTCATCTGCAAACATTAAGTGAGAAACTCTAGGTCCCCCTCTAGAAACATCCACACCATCCTAAATACCCTCGTCAACTTGTTTGGAAATGAAACACGCCAATCTCTCCATGCACAAAACAAATAAATACGGAGAAATTGAATCTCCTTGCCTGCCCTCTGCGAGGTTGGAAGCTGTCCAATCTATTCCCATTCCAAAGGATGGAAAGATTTGAGGCCTGAACACAATTCATTACAAGCCGAATAATTAGAGAAGGAAAGTCAAAAGATTGAAGAGTGTGCTCAAGAAAATTCCAATCAACTCTATCATAAGCCTTTTCTAAATCAATCTTAAAAGCCATAGCTCCTTTTCTAGACTTTGTCCGCTTAAGAAAGTGAAGAACTTCTTGGGCGACAATAATATTATCAGGTGCTCCTCTACTATGAATAAACCCTCTCTGAGTTGGGCTAACAATCTCATTCAAAAATGGTGGTAATCTATTAATCAGCACTTTAGTCACTAGCTTAATACATGATTATAAAAATGAAGGATGAAAATAAGCGATATTGGTATCTGTTTCTTCATTTTATTTTTTTAACGTACTTATAACAATGGATGTTAGATATAAATCTAATTGAAAAAAATTATATAAGGTTCACAAATTAATTAAACAGTCAAAGACTACTAATAATATTGTAGAGTTAGAAGATTTGGCAAAACAAAGAGATCATAGATACAAGAAAATTGGAATGGAGGTTGTGACATTCGGCCAGCTAAAAAGGCGAATGTTCCTTCAAAATTCACAAGCACAAGCATTGTTCAATTAATGATTCACATTGTTTGAAGATCGCAAATTCGGTAAGCTTTTTTTTTTTTTTCCCGCAATTCTTTTACATTATAATTTTGAGATGTTGAAAACAATAATAATAATTAAGAAGGGTCACTTTACATGAATAATAATAACTCGTGTCTGAATTTTTCGCATCAAATTTGGAAGGGTTGCCGAGGCTTCAGATTTAATGGCATTGGTTCTGTTTGTAGAAGGTTTGATTTACTCAATTCAATTAGGTTAAATGTTGAGAAATCAGAAAACTGAGATGTGAAAATTTGTTGGTTGCTATAAACTACTAGTTCGTTTAGCTACCGATCTATAATTTCATCTTAGACTTGTTAGGTTTTAGTATCTTAGACTTTTTAGGTTTTTAGTAAATGATGATAGCATCTGGAATTTCAAATTGTGCGATGTCTCTTCAATTTTGTGCTTTATATGCTTATTTCTGTTGTCTTATAGAATAGGATAGAAATTAGAAATTACTCACCAGACAGCATAAGAATGATGAGTTAATAGAACTTTGAATTTTTCATTTTAGGCATATCAAAGAGTGTAAAATGATATGGTATTTCTGAAGCTTCACTTTTTTCCTTTTCTTCTTCTAGAAATTAATAAGCATGAATCCGCCCACGATAGACTTCAAGGTGGATCTCAATTCAGAGAGGGTTGAAGAAGAGAAAATGGAAGGGGGTTCTATGCTTTATTGTGATCTTTGTGATACAGAAGTAGTTTACAAGTTGGCGCAAATGTTGCTTCCAGGGCTAGCAACTTCCTGTGTTGATAGCACAGCTGGGAGCTTCAAGACTCCTGGTTCAGTGGCTGTTGATTTGAGAAAGGAAATGATAATCTATATTACGCAGAGAAGCGAAACGTTTGTCGCTGAGTCTATTGTCTTGGATGGTGGTCCTAATGGTGAAGAATCGGATCATCCTTTTGATATCATTTCTAACTTCGTTGATGACTTTGCTATTTCAAAGAGGAATTTATTTACCCGGGTTTCTGGATTGCTACTCACTGATATGAGAGAAGACAAGATTGATGACTTCATGCAGGAGATGGAACTGACTGGTTTTTGGCCACTGGAAAGAAGAGAAACGATTGCAGAGGCGATTCTAAAGAATGTTGACATCAAGAATGAATTTCATTGCGCCATGAAGTTCAGATCTGTAGATGATCTCGCTGTTCATGCTTACCATTGTAACTTCAGACCTCTATTCTGTGAAAACGAGGGATGCAATGCAAGGTTAATTGCAAAACATTTGGAAAAGCATGACTCAATTTGTCCTTTCAAGATAATTCCATGTGAGCAGAAGTGTTCAGATAGCATTATGAGGCGTGCAATGGACAGACACTGTATCACTGTTTGTCCGATGAAGCTTGTAGATTGTCCATTTCATTCGTTAGGTTGTCGATCTGCTATAGCACAATGTGTGATCGAAAAGCACTGCGCAGATGATGTTCGTTCTCACTTGTGGCACTTGCTTAAAGGCATGTACAAGCAAGCATCTGGGGAAGATCTTCAAAGACGGGTACAGCAAATTATACAGGTCAGTTTAGCTAAAGCATTCACTAGGAGAACTCATTAGATAAAGTTTTGTTATATTCAATGTTCAAACATATGGTTTCTTGTTTTAGGCATCACCAGGCAGCAGGTTAGCAGAGGCCCGGGATGTGAGATCTCTAAACTTTGTTGTCAAGGATATTGAAGCTAAGCTAGGGCCGTTTGAGTTGGGTTCTGTGAAGAAAAATAGCACAGAGACTCTCGCCAAAAACAACGGTGGGAAAAATGTTGCCACCAATGCAAATGGCAGTGAAGAAAGCACAAAGACTCCAGATTTGGTAAATTCATCACATAAAGCTGAAGTCAGTGCTGAGAAGAAAAATAGTGCAGAGACTGTCGCTAATAACAACATTGGGGGAAATAGTGTTGCCAATGCAAACGGCAGTGGAGAGAGCACAAAGGCTCTGGATATGGTAAATTCATCAAATAAAGCTGAACGGAGTCTTGAGAAGAAAAATAGCGCAGAGACTGTCGCCGAAAACGACGATGGGAGAAGTAGTGTTACCAATACAAATGGCAGTGAAGAGAGCACAAATGCTCGACATATGGTAAATTTATATACAACTGAAGTGAGTGCTGAGAAAAAAGATAGCTTAGATATTACAACCTATGAGAAGGGCAGTGAAGAGAGCACAGAGGCTTTAGATATGGTAGATTTACTAGATAACGTTGAAGCGCATGGTATCATCCATATGGATAGTTCAGAGAATACTGAGAACAAAGATGGCGAACATAGTCACATTGAAAGCAGGAAGAGCAACGAGAGGGAAACGATTCACATTGAAAGCAAGAGCAACGAAGTTGATAAACAGAATCCAATTATGGCTAGTTTATCAAATGAAGATGAAACTAGCCTTATGAACATGGACGGTGTGCAGATGTACATCAAAACCAAAGATGGTGAAGGTAATGGTGAACATAAATTCAAGGGCAATGAAGAGAGCACCCAGACAAATATGAAAAATTTATCAGACAAAGGAGAAATTAGTGCCGCAAATGAGGACAGTGCAGAGAATAGCACTGTAAATAAACATATTGAATCTAATAGCTTTGAAGATGAAGATAATGAACAAAGGATACAGAATCCAAAAATGGAAACTAACGGTAATGCACAGCACAATGTTAACAACAAAGATATCGACAATGAAGATTTAGAAGAAAAACTACAACTTCAAGCTTCAAAAGTGCAACATTTATCAGATAAAGCTCATGTCATGGATGATAAAGGATATGCTATGGAGAGTGATGTCAGTGAAAGGCAGATATACAACCAATCAAGTTCATTAGACTAGAATTCAGACTTTCGCCGAAGTTCTCTCCTGCTGAATTTTCACTGCAGAGTTTTTCAATCGTACATGAACTTAGTGCACTCGATCTTTTTATTTTTGAGCTATTTTTTCTTGCAGAATTAATATTCTCCAGTTGAGTATTGACCATTGTATCTTTTGCAGACATGCATCTGCCAATAATGTTGAATTGTTTCAAGGGGAAAAAAAAAAGAAGAAGAAAAACCATGGCTTCGTGTTGGAAAGATAATAATAGCCATATTAAACATTTTCGGTCTAAGCAATACTATTGGCAGAATAGTAACTTATTTACTATCAAATGTAGAATTTAACTTTATGTTAGAATGTTCTATCCTTTTTTCTAGTTTCATTAGAATTGATGGCAAACTCATTTTTCTTCACTAACTATTTAACTATATCTTAGACAACCTCCCAGGAAAATTGAACAGAGTTGAAATCGCTAAACATCGACGGACGATTAGTGTGACTTCTTCAGATTGGTTAGCGAGCTAAACCTAGTCCATGAGATTGGTGTCGTGCACTAAATCGTCTCTAAGATTCCAATTGCACCAATTAAGTCCTTGAGATTGACAAAAGTGTATCATATTAGTCCCTGACCCATTTTTAATTAACGTGATGACATGACTTGATGACGTGGACTATTAGTGACACGTGTCACTTCATAGTTTAGACACGTGTAATGGTAGGATAATATGGTGACCAATAACACGTGGCATGCTAATGTGGATGGTTATGCCACGTGTCACAATGCAATTTGGCTATGTATCCATTTGTGCCATGTGTCACAATAATATTCATTCACGTATCATCTATTGTGTCATCATTGTAGATGTACCAAATTAGTCCCTCATTTTGTATTAAGTGGCTCATTTTAGTCTCTGAAATTGAATATCGTGCACTAAACTAGTCCTTTTATCAATTTTTTCTCCTTTTTTTTTTCTTTCTATAAATTCAAAATTTAAAATACCTTTAAATTCATTAATTTCAATTCTATATTTTCACATGTTATTCAAATACAAGTGCTTATCTTTTATAAAATATTTTTCTCTTGCGGATATCCCTAACCGCCGTCTTGGAGTTGACGTGAAGGCATTTCAAGCAGTCTCACTACCATCTCCGACCTCTTTCAATACTTTTATAAAATATTTTTTCTCTTGCAGATACCTCTAACCGCCATCTTGAAGTTGATGTGAAGGCATTTCAAGCGTCTTCACTACCATTTTCGACCTCTTTCATCTAGACTGAAGAGGTCGGAGATGGTAGTAAGGACGTTTAAAATGCCTTCAGTCTAGCCCATTTACACACAACGAAAACGTGTATTTCATAAGAACAAAAAAATGTTTATTTTAATTATTAATTTCTTGTTAAAAACACATTTTTTTATGAAAAATGTGTCTAATCAATCATATAATTCTTTTTTTTATAATAACATACTTGTATATTACAAAAGTTACCAATGTTAAATTATCATAGAAAAAATTATATAATTAAAACTAAAATCTTAAAAATTTTTAGAAATCACTCGTATTTAAACGATATTGAAAAAATAGAATTGAAATGAGTGTATCCAAGATATTAAAAATTTTAAATTAAAAAAATGAGAAAAAACTGGTGAAAAGACTAATTCAGTGCGCGACATTCAATTTTAGGGACTAAAATGAGTCACTTAATGCAAAGTAAGAGACTAATTTGGTGCATTTACAATGATGACACAATGAATGATACGTAGGCGAATACTGTTGCGACACGTGAAAATAATGGACACATGGCCAAATAGCATTGCGACATGTGGCACAATCATCCACGTCAGCATGCCATGTGTCACTGGTCACCACATCATCATACCATTACACGTTGCCAAACCATGGAGTGACACATGTCACTGACAGCCCACGTCATCAAGCCATGTCATCACGTCGTTAATAGAAAATGGGTCAGGGACTAACATGGTATATTTTTATCAATCTAAGGGACATAATTAGTGTAATTAGAATCTGAGAAATGTTTTTAGTTTACGCCAATTTCAAAAATCATTTTGGAGTTTAATTCGAGTTTTAGCATTAGTCTCACTTGAACTAGGCTCACCATGACACCATTAGCCTTCACTTTTTGTTGTGCAGGCTCTTTTTGATGATGACACGTGTTTAAAATTATTAAATAGTAAATATTTTGCAAATCAGTTTTGTTTTTGCTATTGAAATTAAAAAAGATGAGTTGTTAATGAATTCTGAATTTAAATTCAAATTTTAATAACAAAATAAAAATATTATTTTAAATTTTATTTCGCTATTTAGAATTAATTTTAAAATAAACAATTATTTCTTGCATCATATTACAGGATAATGTGGTCATCTATTTTTTTTAATGGCAATTATTGTTGAATAAATTAGTGTAAGAAATTAGAGTAAAATATATTTACCAATCTAAGGGATAATGATTCATTTTTCAAAAGAATAAATTATTGAATAACAAAAATTATTACGGTTTCTTTTCACACAAACTAATTCTCAACAATGTTGTTCCAATAATGTTACCAAGAAATATCAACCAAAGTAATAATTTTTGTAATGATATAAATCTATATAAATTTGAAAGCTTAGAAATTATGTCATAAAATATGAACTTTTGCCAGGTACCAACATTGGTCATTTTGTTTTACTTTAAAAAATGAATATGATGCCGACAAATAAAATTATCCCAAGTAAATTTTAGCAAAGACAAATCTCCATATAAGTATTGCTATCGATGAAAAATTATTCTACTTTAAAGACATTATTTGTTTTACGATATTTTTCAATTCGGCAGACCATAAAGACAAATACTATTTTTTTTCACGGCATTTTTTAGCTCGGCATGCTGAAGACTAATCTATCACGGATTAGAGCTTCATTTAAGGGCCTGCTGCTAGCCAATGGGTTACTACACACACAAGACGGAATTCGAATCCCTAATACTTACTTAAACAAACAAGTAAGATGACCACTCAACCAACTCAAATTGGTTGAGACAAATACTATTTAAAATCAAGCGACAAAGTACAAGTTAATGTAAGAAGTTATACAAAGAACTCGAACAAAGTGACCTTAATGAGATCGGATAAAAAACTAGCGGTAAAAGTAACTTAATAAAGACTAACTACTCGAAGTCAGCGCTGTGAAAAGAAACTAATAACTTATAGAGTTAAACCCCAAAGTGGTCCCTGAGATTCACGGTTTGCACCAATTTAGTCCCTGACTTACCAATTGCACCATTTATGTCCCCGACTTTATAAAAATTGCACCAAAGTCGTCCCTAGCCACATCTCCGGGCAAATTAATGAACGCCGGCAGTGACCTGGCGCCCGCCCAACCTTCTTTCTTTCTTCTCTTCTTCTCTGAAACCCAGCCCAGCCCGCAGACCTTGACACCAACCTTCCGTCCGTCCGTCCGCCCTACCGCCGGCGACCACCGTCGCCAACCCTCCCTCCTCCCTTCTTCCTTTTCTTTCTTCCTTTTATTTCGCTAACACCAAACAAGGAATGAATTCTAAAATTCCAGTTCAATTTGGTGTTAAGCAAGAATATTCACCAAGTGCATAACCAAAATTCAATCTCAATCATCATAAAAACTTATAGAAAACTGCACAATATGAGTTACAATGCCTAATGAGAACAAAATTTGAAGCCTATGATGATCAGACATAAGATTTAACTTTCAGGCAATTTATCGAACAGGTTGTATGCATGATTCATAAACAGCAATTTCAGTTTAATGTAAGCATCAATCAACCCAAAAATTTCAACCAGCCAATACACATTCAGTCCAGAAACATAAATAATCAACTATCCTAAGTCTAACAAGATCAGTAAAAGCAGAATCAAAAGGCACTGAAATAAAAAAATAATTAGAAAAAAAAGAAACAGACACAGAGGATGGAATGGAACCTGCGTTGAGGAGTGAAAAAAGAAGATAGCGTAAAGAGCGGAGGTAGTGTCGTAGCGGCACAGAGTTTCGCCGCCGCTGGTGGTTTTCACCGGAACTGGAAAGTGCAGACAGAGGTGGCGCCACGAACAGGGTTTTGCGTACAGGAGGAAAGAAATGGAGAAATAGGGAAGAAAGAAAAGGAAGAAGGGAGGAGGGAGGGTTAGCGACGGTGGTCGCCGGTGGTAGGGACGGACGGACGGACGGAAGGTTGGTGTGGAGGTCTGTGGGTTGGGCTGGGTTTCAGAGAAGAGAAGAAAGAAAGAAGGTTGGGCGGGCATGGCTTCTCACCTGGCCGGCGTTCATTAATTTGCCCGGAGATGTGGCTAAGGACGACCTTGGTGCAATTTTTACAAAGTCGAGGACATAAATGGTGCAATTGGTAAGTCAGGGACTAAATTGGTGCAAACCGTGAATTTCAGGACCACTTTGGGGTTTAACTCATAACTTATAACTCAACAAAGTTGCTGAGACCCGAAGTCGTGCAAATTATATTCAACTCGAAAAATTTAGCTTCATTTCAAAAGGGTTCTTTGACATACAAAAATTCTGAGCATTACTTTATAAAATTGTGGAAATAACTAAAATAAAAGGTAAAAGTGTTCAAAAAGCTACCAACTATTACAAAAAAAAATTTAAGTGTTATATAAAACCCACAGATCAATCATTTTAGACATCTAAAATAAGGAGAATTCAAGATTTCTCATCAAATAGCTGGTTGAGATCCTCTCCCGTAACAACATCCTTTCCCCTAACACGAGAAGTCGAAAGGATCATGAAAACCGACACTACCAGAATAGTATATTATTATTATTATTATTATTATTATTATTATTATTATTATTATTATTTATTTTTTTCTTACGTTAGTAAATAATATTTATGATTAAAAAAAATATATAATTAGAATTTTTTTAGTTTAATTAAACAAATTTTTGTAAGCATATTCAACTTTTATATATATTAAATATAATAATATTTAATAGTATAGTATTTGTTATAACAATGACTAAAAATATTAACTCAAATGAGCAAGATTAACCTAGGTATATTGTTCGAATCTCAAATCTGAATTTGCTTCATTATCTTAGGACTCAATAGTCAACATAGATGAAGTCTACGTATCCCATCTTAAATTGGCTCAAATTAAATTTCTGTTGTTAGTTAGAGATGATAATGGATATTTGTGTGGGCGCGGCGGACTTCCTTTTTCTCGTCCTTTACTCCTATTTTAAAAAAAAAAATCCTTTGTCTCCTCTATATCTTCGTCGCAAGTCCGTATTTAATTATTCTCTTAGGGAATGCAGATACTCATAATTATCTATAGATAATTTTTGAATTTTTTTTTAAATTAACATAAAAAATCATAATATGATAATCATAAAATAATCAATTCAATATAATTCAACACAATTCATAATATATTCATTATGAAAAATAACATTTTAAAATTAAAAATATGAAGAGTACAGTGTTAATAGCAAATGAGAACTTAAAATTATATGTAAGCAAATTAAATGATGTATTTAATGTGATTTGCAAAAAAAAAAAATTCTTGTTATTCAAATATAATATACGTTTTATTATATTGTACGGAATAATATTAGTTCTAATTTATATATTATTATTATTGGATATTAAAAATAAACCGTGTTTATATTATTAGTATTTTTCTGACCTTCTTCAATTCTAACTGTGATTAGGTCTAAAAACTCGTTCACCTCATTAGAAATAAATATAATCTAATAAGTTTTTATCTGATGGTGTTATACATTGGAATAATCATAGGAGAATTATCTTTAACGAGTTAATGGTACAATGTTTAGTCATCACAGGAGTATTTTTACACAAAATTAGCAATCAATTATGCATGACTTCTAATGAAAATAATATATTCAACATGAATATTGTTTATTAGGTAAAAGATAATAAATTGGCAAAAAAATTATTACAATGAGTATACTCATTTTAACAAATATTCTTCTATCCAATATTATAAAAAAATCAATACACTGGTCACCTTAATTACTACAGATCAAACTTTCATCGGTAGCGATAAGATGCTTAAATTGAGTCATTTCTAAGCTTTAGTATTCATCAAACAAACAATCAATGAAGCATTCATCTATGCCTTCTCTTTTTTAGTACATTTATACATAAAAAAAATTATACATAAAGAAAAAAGAAAAAAAAAAAAGAAGAGTTGAAATAATAAGAGCTTTAAAAATGATGATTTTTAGAACAACTCCAATGAAAACAATTTTAGATATCAATTTTGATCTGTACAGTAAATGAACTCATTTAAAATTGAAACTTGCATTGGATAATAGTATGAGTAAAGAGATACCATATCACTTTACAACAACAAGAATGAAATATTGCCACTTGTTTAAACTCATCCATTAAATAAACATTAATAATGTTACTGTAATGTTGTTTTATTGTAACATTGTAACAAAGACTCAATTAAAATTTACTCAAATAAATTAGATGTACTTATTTATACTTTTCATTTTATTACTTTATTTTTTATTATCTTATCAATTTGATAGAAAAATAGATCCAAATTAATTTAATGTAATTTTTAATTATTTATAAAATTTTAATTTTTCTCTCAATCTAAAAATGGTATATAATTATTAATTTCATAATTTTATACTTTTATTTTAGTTACATTTTCACAATTTAATTAAATTTATTTAAAATAATAAAAAATTTTAAAATTTAAATTAAAATGAAACTAAGTATTGGAGTAATAAATTTTACATTAAATTTTAAACCAAGTCTTATGATATATAGTCCACAAATATTTATGTGGTATCTTGTGAAACCTAAAATAAAATAAAATTAATATCAAGTATTAGAGACGCTCTTATAAATTTGTTTGGCCATCTATATATAAAAGACTAGAAGTTCATGATTATCTAACAAAATTAATTTGTATTTATTACATTCAATTTGAATAAGCAAGATATCATCTTATTTTAATTTTGTTCTTAATTCGCATAATTTGAATTTGACACAATAGATATGATTTGATTTGATTTAATATGATTATTAATTGAAAATATCTCAGTTGCATATTAATTCATAGATTTATTATTTTAATGACTAATAAATTTATCAAATTAATTAATTAATATATATAATTAGTATAATTAATTTGGTTTAATAAATTAAAAGAAATAAATTAAAAAATATTACCAGAATATTAAAAGAAATAAATTAAAAAATACTACCAAAATAAATTGATATAAATTATAATAAATTATGTGATATTTAAATATCTAATCAAATCAATTAGTTAATATAATTAATTTATCGTAGTAACTTATATTTAATGAGTTAAAAAAATAAATCGAAAAAAATTATCAGAAGCATGCCACATCAGCTTCATCATTAGGTGTAGAAACCCGATTTTTATATAATAGAATAGATCAGAAAAATAACATTCAGATGTGCGCATAGAAGTTATAAGATATAATAATCTCATAAAAATATATATGTATAGCCCAAGTGAAAGATTGTTAGGAAATTATTATTTCTTAATATATTTATGGGCAATACATATATTAATTATAATCACGAATTAAATAATTTCAAAATGACTTATATAACGGTGATCTCATTTATTGTCATAAATGTTTAATTAAATAAGTTATTATTACTTTTGATTTGGATAAATGAGATTAAAACTAGAGATAATATTTTATTTGGATTTTAGGGTTTAATGAGTGTCACACTCAAATATAAATAATGACTTCAGAATTTTGGTCTCCAACGTATCAAACCCACCTCCGTAGCTCTTTTCCTACAGACAGAAGATTTTGGTTGACAAAAATTAAAGAACCACAAAAGCCAAGCTCTCTGATCTCAGTCATACTCTCGAATGAAGGGAGGCTTCTGCACTCTCAGTTATATTTTTTAATAATTTAACATGGATGATCTTGAGGTTGAGAAATCCTAAAATTTTTAAATAAAATAGAATTTTTATTCAATCAAATAATGACAAAATCATTTTATTGAATTAAATTATATTAATGTGATCATTGGATGATAGAGAATGTTAGAAAAACAAATAAATAATATTTTAAGAATATAGAAATATTAAATTGTCATTTCAATTTACTTTTTTAATCAATGACAATAAATATTTTAAATTAATTAAATTTTAAAAAATGATATAACTAAAATGATTTTATTTATTCAAAAATCTTTTGAACATAAATGGTTCAATTAGAGGTTGACCATTGAGAATTGAATATAATATTTTTAAATTTGTATTTTCAATAAAAAGATGTATTTAGTTTTATCCATCCTAAATAATTCTATATTCACTATTTCTTATCCATCTAAATTGTAACACCCTACCACACAGAGCTTTACACCTAGAATGTAAAATAGAGGTGGCGATGCACTACGACCTCTAAAATAAAATATATAGTATAATAATTGAAAGGATTTAATATACGAGGAGTCTTGATGAAAATATAAAGCAAAAATCGTAAAATATAAAAGCACAACGTTCAGAAAATGTGGTTACTTGCGTACGAAGAAATCTAAAGTCCACTATCATAATTATACAAAAGATAAGAGTAGAAGATCAAAGGTACAAAATAACAAGTTCCTAATTCAGCTTGCGAAACTAAGGCTGGCCGAAAAATATTTATGTATATATACACATAGTCCCAAGTCCCAAAATGCACATACATAAATCCTAGTTCTCCATAAAACCTCTAAAAGGTACATAAAACAAGCATTCTTATACACAAGAGGAGAAACTATAAATTTACATATAATAATATCAAAATAACAAAAGAAAACTCCAAAGTAAACCACTTCGCCGCAGAAACTCTAGACACCTACCAATGTGCCTCTCGACCTGCATCTGAAAAACGACAACACAGTATGAAATGAGAATCGGAGGTTCTCAGCATGGTAAATGTGCCACGCACATAAGATATAAGGTCTTGGGAATGCCAGAGGCAATTTTAGAATGCCAGAGACAATCCTATAATGCCGACATTCAGATTATAAAATTTAAGAATTAAAAGTGAAACCATAAATAAGGGTGGTTTTCTAAAAATTCCTAAACTTAACCAAATACTTTAACCTAACCCTCCATCATCCTCTTTCCTCCAAAACCTCCATCACCAGTATAATCACATAGACAAGCAAGCAGACAATAACAAACACAATTAGGACACAAGTAATGCAAGGAGCACGTATACAAGTAAGCATATGAAAGTCACATAGGCATTCCCAATTAAAGCATGAACAATCAATTCAAGCAATATGCTTATGATGCATGCCTGTCCTATGGCTGTTTATATCAACTGTCGGTTACTTAGCCATCCCGACATGTCCTGGTAGCTAACCATGGACAGTACACCAAACACGGAGCAAGTGGGACAACGTCGCAACCCTTGCATCTTACCCACGTACCCGGAGCAGGGGACAACTTCACTCTACCTCTTATCCAGGTGGCATATAGCTCTCAACTCGGAGCAAGCGGCGACAGAATTTCACCCTTGCATCTTATCCGGAGCTTTAAACTCTTAACCGGAGCAAGTGGATACACCACTGCATCTTACCCGGCAATCTCGCCTCTTACCTGGAGCAAGTGATTAACACCACTGCGTCTTACCCGGAGGCACATCATAATCAATTTCAGTTTCATTATCATTATAATTCATTCACAATCATCTATAACCAATGCATAATCATCCTTTACAACCACGGCATCACATATACTTCAGTTCTCTGCATTTTTCATACAAAATTCATCATTTTTCAACCTTGTTTCACCCTCAAGTTATCACTCTTTTCTAGTTCCATCTCATCACTAGGCTTACTAACAAAATCTAGGACCAAAGGAATGAAAATAGAGGTTTTGAAGTTTAAAATTAGGTTTAAAATTCAAAAACCAGATTTGCTAAAACAGGGGCCATGCGTACGTGTGGGCGTGAAAAATCTTTGCTCGTGTACGCAAGCCCCTGCTCGTGTACGCATGAATCTCAACCTGAAAGGGTTGGTCGCGTCGCGAGCAGCTAGGCGCGTACACAAACCCCAGCTCACGCGTACGCATGGAAGTACGTTTTTCCAAAAGTTTTGCTGAATCAAAAACTGCAGAATTTCATTTTGGGACACTAAACTTTCGACGCGTATAACTTTTTTTCGTTTTCAATCCTTTTTCTTCCATTCTTTGAACGGCATAAACTTCTCGGACCCAATTTTTATATAAAACAAATTCGAAATCATTTGGAAATTCGGAAGTCAAGTTATGCTTTGCCGAAATTTGGCCAAAAATTAATTTTACACAAAAGCTCCAAACCTTAATTTTCATTAACCCAAACTCAAGTCACACTTCCATTACATATAATCGGCATAGCCACCATATACCATTTATTTTACCAAAGTCATTCACAACCTGCTTCAATCAATTATACATCAATATGTACCTAGTTTCATACTTAATTCTCATGACTTTAGTCACAACATACACCAACATACCACCACAAACTCATGTTCATTCCTTTTCCTACTTTACAAGAACCAATAAGTCATCATTTAACAGCCCAATTCTAACATCAATAGTTAAGCAAAAACTCATCATTTATCATTAAGTACTAATCAATTTACATGCTCATACATTCATTCCTATTTTAAAGTCAACTAGCCTAAGTCTTCAAAGAACATTATATATTATATAAGTGAAACCTAAATCATACTTTAGCCGATTTCCACGTATTACTCAAGACAACCCCGTAAGACAAGCTCGCAAGCCTTCCACACTGAAGTTCAATTCTAACACCAACCAATTTTCCAACTAAGCTTCCAATGGCTCCAAAGACTTCATATCATACATACATACACACCTAATACAAATATAACATATTTATACCCAAAATTCAATACCCAAAGCACTTAAACAATGAATTAGCTAGGGTTCTAGGATTCTCACCTTATCAACGGGAAATTGGGACAAGACTCGACAACTCCACCAAGTTAATTTGATCCTAAACACCGAAATTTAACAATTTTCAACATCTTTACACAGGAATTTTCAAAACTAAAACTGAGAAAATCGAGGAAGAAAATGTGACTTTCTTATCTTACAATGTACCAATTTTTGCAGAGCTCGACGCCGCAGACGCGTGGCCACAAACAGTGCAACGATCGAAGCTCAGAGCGGAAAGTTACGTGGATTTAAGTCAATGCCAAGGGTTTGGAACCTTGGAAATGTTCTTCCTCTCCTCTCTTGCTGGATTCCAGCGTTCTTGCATGCAGAAGGGAGAGAAGTAAGCTGAAGCTCACTTAAGTAAGTGAGTTGGTTGAGCCCACGGGTCCGGTTCGAGTCCGATTTGATTGGTTCGGTTTGTTTGGCCCAATTTTGGGCTAAATTCTTTAAAATTGGTGTCAAAATTTTTGTTTTAATGAGCTCTATCCTAATTTAATATAATATTCATATTTCTAATTTTCTTTATTAAAATTTAATTTATTGACTAATTATTCGCTAATTTTGCGGGATTTACATAAATAATTCTAACATTTATAGACTATTGTTTTTAGATACAAAAAATTTAAAATATATTTATTCTATTTCAAAAATTAATATTTATATTTAACTTAGAATTTCAACAAATATGACAAAAATATTACATTTTTTAGTTAAAAAAGCAAAATATCTATAAATATATTTTTGTGCTTTAGCTTTAGATTTTTTAAAAAAATTTGGCAAATTAATGGAATCAAATCATATTTGTATAACATATAAGAATATATATTACACATAAATAAGAAATGTTAGGTGTAATAAGAACAAATATATAAATTAAAATAAAATTTAAAAAAATAAAAACTAATAAAATATTGAAAGAAAGAAATATAAATAAAAGAGAAACAAAATTATTAGACAAAAGAAAAATAATTTAATAAATTTTATATATATATAAAAGAGGAATAAAAAGAAGAGATACAGTACCTTATTTTTTAATTTAACAAGATTTATGGAAATAAATATATAGAATAAAAAAAATAATAAAAACTAAATATCTAAATTAATATCAAAAATAAAAAAGTAATAAAATAATGATAATCTATTATAATCTTAATCTTTTAATATAATTAATTAATAACAATATAATTAGTCTACCATAATTTTAATATAATATTTTAATATAATTAATTCTAATTAAATAATCAAATAAATTGAATATAAATATGTCTAATCTAATCGTACAAAAAAAATAGTAGATTTTTTATAATTAGACGTATTATATATATATTGGGAATAAAATATCATTTTAAAATAAGATTATTATTATTATTATTAATGACATATAAATATTAAAATTATATTAATTCATTAATTAAAATATATTATTAGAATAAAAAGTTGTAAGAATAAAAATAACTGAAATTTATTAACTTTAATTAGTTAAATTAGCATAAAATAAGAAAAAGATGATTAATCGAATTAAATAAAATAGAAAATATTACTGAGTAAAGCAAATGTCACAATAATTATATTACTAATTGAAAAAAAATCAATTCAATTAATTCAAATTTTTATTTAAAATAGACAATCAAAGATCACCAATGAATAAAAATGAATGGGATATAATTAAGAATAATTTTAGTAGTATAAATAATTAAATTAAATTATTATATACCATTTTTATTTTTTACCTTATTATAATTTAATATTAATGGTAAAAAAATTAATTTTAAATATCCTCAATTTATATTTTACAACATAATTAAAGCACAATTCATAATTTTTTTTATTTTGTGATTAACCAATATTTTTTAAAAATTTTGGTTAAGTCTTCTGTATTTTATGATTGACAAATTTTTCTACAAAACAAAAATTTGTGATGGATTATTGTAATCATAATTAATTAAAAAAATTAAGAAAATAAAAAAAATAAAATAAAAGATACAAAGTAGAATAAAAATTTATTTCGAAACTAAAAATTTGTCAATTGTGCTAAAAATTCTAAGAATGTGTATCTTATTATATAATCAATTTTGTTACTTACTTCAACTTCATTCTCTTTGTATCCAAAAAAGTATATAGTGTCACACTTATTTCAAAAAAAATAAAACTCTTCAAATATATGGTATAATGTATAATTTAAGAACAATAAAATAAAAAATATCTATAATTTTATAATAGTATTTTAAATTTTCAATGACAATAATACAAAGAGTTTAAATCTATCAAAAGAATTCTAGATCTCAATTCAATAGTTGCCCTTTACACATCTTATTTAAATTTGAATTTTAAAATTTAATTTGTATCTTCTTTTTTTTTCTCCTAATAATATATATTATTTTTGACAAAAAATAGGAAATAAATCTATTAGACTAAAAAAATATTCTATAAAAGAATTATTATGAGGAGATTTATAATTAGAGAAGAAAATAATAAAAGTATTAATAATAATCAAGAATAAAAAATGAAGTTCATATTAAAGAATGTTAGAAAAAATAATAAAATTCATATTAATATCAAGTCATAAAAAAAATAAACAACAATTCAAGAAAACGAAAATAACAAGATCAATAGTAATGATACAAATCAAAATACATAGGAAAAAAATAAACTATTATATGATAAAACTATCATGAGTATATTTTATCATTAAATAAACAAAAGTTAACGCAAAATAAAATTATACGTAAAGAGAAAAAAATAAAAAAAAAGAGTTCAAATATCCAAAATGATAAAAAGATTATTTATACGATTTTATTATATTCAATTAATTAATATACATAATATTAAATTGTGTGATATTTAAATATTTAATCAAATTAATTAATTGATATAATTAATCCATCGTAATAAATTATATTTAATGAGTTAAAAAAAATCAGAAAACACTCTCATAAATATGCTACGTCAACAATTTTATCATTAAGTTTAAAAATCTAATTTGTATATAATAGAATAGATAGAATAGATATTGGATATTAAATGCATATTAAATGAATATTATATGCAATCAATTAATTATTACTATATAATAAATAGATATTAAATACAATCAATCATCAATTAAATAAAAATAATATTTATATTAATTAAATATATTACGAGTAAATAAAATCATCATAAATTTTAGTTAACTAATTAATATCGATTAAAGCTGAATCATTTTTTTCCTTATCCTCCTCTATAAATTAAATAGATAGATGCCTTGATATTTGGTAGCGATTAGTTAATCTTATTCTCATCCTCGTGATACAAGAAATAATGAAGAATCAGATTATGTCCACTTCTCTTATAGTTTTGTTTATTATTCTCTCTTTTGCCTCTAGTATGTATTACTAAGTAACATTACTTATCATATGTTTATGATTCATCTTTGTTATGTGTTCTAGAAATAATTAATTATTAATAAATAATAGTTTTATTGTTGCAGATGGTGGATTATTAGCAGAGGCAAAAGTAACTGTATGTCGATCGGAAATACCAATGATTCAGTGCATTCCGACGGAGTGTGAGAAAGTGTGTGATCATGATTATTCAAGTAACAAGGGACGTGCAAAAGGCATTTGCTTGGATAGAACAAGATGCATTTGTATTTACCCGCCCTTCAACGGACGTTGCTTTTGATTTGATTTGCTCCAATCATTATTATGCCTTCCGTAGCCCTTTTTTTATATTATAATAACAATCCCGTAGCTTTAAATACCACATCCTTGAATAAAAAGCATTTAATAAAAGAGCATATGTAGATGGAGGTGAAGATGGTGATGGTGAGATTTAAAGGCAATTGTTAAGGTTGCTTGTATTAACAATAAGTGAATATTCCAATGAAAATATTATAATTATCTTTGTACCAAGACAATTCTTTTATATAACGATAATTTTATTTATTGTTAAAAATATTAAATTAAATAAGTTATTATTATTTTTGATTTGGATAAATAAGATTAAAATCAGAAATAATATTTTATTTGGGTTTTAAATTTTAAAGAGTATCACATTCAAATATAAATAATGACTTCAGTCTCCAATCTATCAAATCTGCCTCTATAGCTCTTTTTCTAGCGTGAAATTGTGCGATTCAACCCTATTAAGAATATAAAAGGTTTTGGTTGACGAATATTAAAGAATTACAAGAGCCAAACTCTCTGATCTCAATCATGCTCTCAAATGAAGGGACGCTTTCGCGCTCTAAATTATATTTCTTAGTGATTTAACATGGATAATCTTGAGGTTGAGAAATCCTAAAATTTTCAAATAAAATAGAATTTTTATTTGATCAAATGGTGATAAATAATTTTATTAAATTAAATTATATTAATGTGATCATTAGTGATAGAAAATACTAGAAAAATAAATAAATAATATTTTAAGAGTATAGAAATATTAAATTATCATTTTAACTTATTTTTTTAATCAATGACAATAAATATTTTGAATTAATTAAATTTTAAAAAAATTTGTATACTTTAAATTATTTCATTTATTCAAAAATCTTTTGAACATATAATAGTTCAATTAGAGGTTGACTATTGAAAATTCAATATAATATTTTTAAATTCGTATTTTTAATAAAAAAATGTACTTAATTCTATCCATCATAAATAATTCTATATTCATTGTTACTTATCCAAAATTAAATGATAAAAAGATTATCTTTACAATTTTATTCCATCATCTTTATATATATATATATATATATATATATATATATAATAAAATTTTAACTAAATTAATTGATATACATAGTATTAAATTATGTGATATTTAAATATCTAATCAAATTAATTAGTTGCCAATGAGTTATATCTCAAATGGCATAGTCTCTCAATACTCATTTAAGAGGTTGCGGGTTTGAGTCTCTTATATTTGATAAAAAAAAATCAAATAATTAGTTGATATAATTGATCCATTAAAAAAAATAAATAAAAAAATACTGTCAGAAATATGATCTTTATCATTAAGTATAAAAATCATATTTTTATATAATTGATAAAATAGATAAATAGATAGATATTGGATATTAAATACATATTAAATGGATATTATATGCAATCAATTAATTATTAGTATATCATTTTTTCCTTATCCTCCTCTATAAATCAAATAAATAGGTGCCTTGATAATTCTATTTTTACACTAATATTTAATAGTGATTAGTTAATCTTATTCTCATCCTCATACACAATATAATTCTCGTGATACAAGGAAACAATGAAGAATCAGATTATGTCCACTTCTCTTATAATTTTGTTTGTTGTTATCTCCTTTGCTTCTAGTATGTATTACTAAGTAACATTACTTATCATCTGTTCATAATTCATCCTTGTCATGTGTTCTAGAAATAATTAATAGTTTTATTGTTACAGATGGTGGATTATTAGCAGAGGCAATAATAACTCAATGTCGATCGAAAGTAGCTATGCTTAATTGCACTCGGACGGATTGTGAGAAATTGTGTGATCATGATTATTCAAATAACTTGGGACGTGCAAGAGGCACTTGCGCGGATAACGTAAGATGCATTTGTGTTTACCCAAGCTTCAACGGACGTTGCTTTGCCAAACATCATTTGATTTGATTTCCTACAATATTGTTATGCCTTCTGTGTCCCCTTATATATTATAATATTAACTACCACATCCTTGAATAAGAAGTATTTAATAAAAGACAATTGTTAAGGTTTCTTATATTAATAAATTAGTGGATATTTCGATGAAAATACTATAATTATCTTTGTATGAAGACGATTTCTTTTGATAAGTAGATAGAGATTGTAGGATTTAATTGTATGACACATTTTGCATGTTGGCGGGATCTCACAACTAGAAGTGCCAGATCAAAGAAACGCATCACATGTGAATTTCTGCATCAAGGGATTAAGTTTAGGCACCTACTCAAATTAAGGTGTTAAAAATATTTTTTTATAAAGAACTTTGTGGTAAAAGTGTGCTTTGTTTGTTTGGTCACACTTTAAAAAAAATATTTTTATAACATATAAAATCAAATCCTACAATTCATCATCTAATAATAAAAAAAATACATCTTCACATAAAAATAATAATAAAATCTTTATGATAATATCCACCTTAAGTTTATACACCTATCAATTTTCCAGATCCACTGATTTCATACACCTCGTTGGTTTCATAAACATGAACTTATCTATTGTTTTATTTGTAATTAATTGCATGTTTTTTCTTCTCTTGAAAACCCATTATAGGAAGCTTCGGCATTAATCTGTATTGGGGCCATTACATGAAAATCCATTATCTCGCAGCCCATGTGTCCAAAAACGGGACCATATTGTAAATATCAAGTTTTTAACATGCTCATGTATATTATCTCTGGATGGTCAAAATTGAGTTAGACAAGACCTGTTACATAGGCAGTAACCTGTATCAAAAAGTACATGCTAACTATTAACCTTTCAAGTAAGGCTAATGCTAAAACTCACCCTTCAGATCATGTCATCTTAGAAGTTAACACTGACACGACTGAAATAAGCCTACCAAATTATAGAATCAAGCTCAAAAATTTATTTAGTGAAGAGTACAATTAAATAAAAAATAAAAAATAAAAATATTTTATCTTATGTATTTCACATAATAAATTTTTTGGACGAACATTTTTTTACCAAAAGAAAATCTTCACTCCATCATAACCATTTTCCTTATTATTATTTAAAAAAAAAACGTTGATTTGTGAATCAAGTCGAGATAATATACCATTCGTTAAAGCATGCAAGATCTCAAGTTCACTAATGTCACACAACAAATTGCCAACATACCGACCTCACAGTACAAATCCAAAAGTTAAGAGAAACTATCAAATAAAGAAATGGATTCCTCGTTGCAGGATGCAGTTTTATGTAAAATACGAGGCAAAAAAATGAGAGACTGAATGTTATAATACCGCATTAGCCGAATTATCAAAACTGAGCATAGCAGAAAATGTCAATCTTCAAAGATAAACAACGTTGTCAACAATACTTTAAAATAAATACTCTCCGAAGCCTAGCAATATGTAATAATAGATGATAGATTTAAGCACGCACACCCTTGAGGCTAACCATGCGCGATGATACATCTCCATGAGGTCCCCTCAATGAGGAACCACCTTGAGTCCTGCCTGAACCTCCATATGCAGAATCTTGATACCGGCCAGATCCACGTCCTGCTCGGTCCCTTGAATATCCAACCCCACCTGCTTGGCCTAAAGCCAATGGCCTTCCACCTCCACTGCCATATCGCCCACCACCTTGTCTTGTCTGAGAACCCAAGTCCTGCCACCTGCCACCCCCAGTGTTGGTTCCACCGGCAGCAGCAGCAGCATAATCCTGGCCATCCCTACGCCTCATAGGAAGATCCAGTCCACCACCACCTATTGTTGCCTCCATTGCTCTTTCATTACTCTCAGCAAGGATGGATAACTTCTCTGTTAACTGGAATGCCAATGCCTGCAACCTAGAGTGCTCCACATCCTGGAAAATAATGCAGCCAGTTGGCTGGTCCCAGCTTGCATGAAGCTCTTCATTGATCATCATCCTACTAACAATGCTATGAGTATGAGCAACAGAGAGATCAAAAATTTTTGTGAGTTGATCAATGCTCAAAGAATCATAAGATGATGAGAACGTAAAGAGATATGTCCTCAATGCCTCCTCCTTGATCTTATCTTTCAGCATTGCAAGTACAGTATCTCTGTTTCTGACAAACTTCCAAACGTCAAGAGACACAATGATGTCATAAGCCTTGTTGAAGTCTCCTTTGGCAAGAGCCCTTGTGGCAGCCATAACATGGTCTCTGACATTTTCAGGTGGACCAGTAAATGTTTGCTTGTCACTCACCTCAAGTAAGCGGCGGAAATTCTTACTAATGACTTTACGCTTTGCATCATGAACATTGGCTGCCATATTGGGAACTTCAAGAAGCATGGCCGTTGTAAGATGCACTGCCTCCAGGAGCTCAAGATTTATGTGCATATGATATGGCATCTGACGCCTTCTTTCCAACCTTTCCTGGAAGAGGGGAAAATAGGGTATGATGTCAAGTATAACAATGGAAGTTCTACAAATAAATAAATAAATGACGCCTTGGGAAATTAGAAAAAAAAACTATAACAATTTGCAAATATGAGCTTTTGAAAGATATAATGCAAGCGAATCATGCAGAGACAACAATGCCCATGTGTCGAGCACAAATGAAAAGCACTCATTAAAGGAAGTTTAAAAATTAAGCAGTTCTACTTTTAAATAAATAACTAAGAACTATTTCTCACAAAACAACTTGCTCATTTATTTTGGGAAGTGGGCTTGAACAAATATTTGTTGCCCTTGTTAAGTTTTGGCAGACTTATGCAAACACATCATGCAGTGCATATAATAGTTCAATAAAAAAATGGAACATAGAATTTTGCAGCTGAAAATAATCAGTTCTGCTTCTGAATAAGGAACTACAGAGCTCTATTTTTAACAACAAAAAAAACTAAATAAGCCATATGCAGAAAATAAAGAGGGGTAGATTGGGACCTGTTCTGGGGTCTTTTCATGATAACGACTCTGTGACACACCTTGTGCAAGCAACTCCTTCACCCTTCCACCAGAATAAAGTTCAGATAAACAGCCATGTGCTTCGGAAATCAACCCAACCCGAAAAGCACATAGACCCAACTGTGCCATAGCCCTGTTAAACAGTATCTGTGTTGATATGTCCATATGCTGAATGCTGTCTTGCAAGTGGCTCATGAGCAGCAGATCACGGGATATTGAGAACTCGTCAAGAAGAGCATGGTGGTATATGTCACAAAGCATTGCCCGTGCTTTAGTGCGCTCATCACCATACTTGTATATCAGGGTCACCAATATGTCCATTAGAGTCCTGCTGTTCTCAGGGAAGGTAGGTTTGCGGGGCACAAGCTCAGGAGTAGCAATAAATGGAGTGGGAATTCTTGTATCCTCAAACCCTTTCTCCTCGCCAGCCCCTTCATTATCCCCATCTTCAGCCAACTCGGCCAATTTTCTCATTGCATCATAAACCTCCTGTGGTTTGTAGTAAACGAGTTCAACCCTCCTCAAGGCCACCTTAGAAGCAGCTTTGAAATCTCCAACCCTTTCAAGGTATTCCTGGACATTCTGAGCAAGAACAAGAAACATTGGCTCATCCCTGAGTCTCTCAACATACTCACGAGTATGTGGATCTATGCACTGCAAACTCTTGAAAAACTCGGAATCTATTCTTTCCAAGAAAGCGACCAAGTTTCCCCAAATGCGAATTGGTCCATTATGGTCAGGGCCCTTCTGTGTTTCATTCTCATCTGGCTCCACGGCATCATCAACAACTATGTTAGAGTATTGCACTAAAGTGTCAAGAATGACCAGCATGTTATGCACACATTTTTTCCAAACATTAATGGGCATGTGCCCACTTAGGCCAGGGTTAACATCAAACTGGGCAGATACCACACTAAAAAGGATCTCCAACTTCTGTGCAGGTGTTTTAGCAACTTTTGTAAGGAAAGTAAGCTGCTCAACCTGCTCAAACCTTCCAGTTCCCTTCCTGCCCCTTGCTGCCACAACCTCCTTGAATTTCTTGTTGACTGTGTCCCAAGTGATCTCGCTAGGGTCTTTCATGAATTGCCTATCCATAAGTCTGTCTCTCTTGCTAAGTTTTTGGTCCCAGGGTCCATCACCAGCATCCACCTTATCATCTTCATAGTGAGAGACTTCAGAATCTGATTTCAGGTCATCTCTTCCCTTAAGCTGATCCGGCTCGATAATCTCACCATCACTCTCATACTCTTCCTCGGATTCTTCCTCTTCTTTCTCCTCCTCACTCTCAGGGCTCTCCCTGCATTTGTTAATCAGTTCCTCATATTGCTTATTGTTCTTCTTCAACTTCTGCTTCATCGAGTTCAAAGCCTTAGCATTGCTACTACTCATCTTCTTTTTGGCATCCTTATTGGCCAAAGCCTGAGCCAAAAAGTCTTCCAACATCACCAGGGCCTTGATGTAGAGACTGGGGACCTTCTCAGACTCGGTAACACGCATGACCTTCTCAAGCTGCTTGTTGATCTTATCAAAGCTCTCCTGCAAGCTCACCCAATCATTGATCTTCATGGCATTCTTCATCTGATCAACGGTAGAAGCCATCTCCTCGAATCGCTTATCCTTTGCCGACCGGACAACTCGCCGTTGGCTATCCGAGTCATCACTGTCACTCACCTCAGTTTGCAAATACTTGCTATTGGCAGCGGGATCGACCTCACCGGCCGTCGTCTCTTCAACCTCATCAAAGTCACTGCTTTCTTCCTCAGAATCGCTCGCACCCTAGTATTATAAAAAATAACGTAAGAAACGGAGTGTTCTTCAATCCCATGAAATTACAAATTAAACCAACGAGGCACTGAAATTCGAAACAAACCTGGGTCCAAAATCTTGACGCCATCGTTTGTCAAAAGCTCTGGAAAAACGAATCTATTAGAAAACAACGAAGAAAAGCGATATATGCATGCAGGCTTCCCTAAGTGTGTGCACACTCAGATGAACAGAAACAAGCGCTTACGGAATTTATACAATACTCGGATATTTATAACTGCGAAAACAGATTGGCAGGGAAAAAAAAGAGCGATTGAAAAATTAAGAGTGAAAGGATACACACACCTGAGAAATCCGGGGGAGATTAGGGTTTTGCTAGTTGATGGATTTCTGCCGCTGAAGCTCGACACAGTCGATAGGGGATTGCGGGAAATTCAGAAGTTGGGAGGAGCGGTTAGGGCACAATTTCCATTATATACGGATGGCTCTTGGGCTTCATCTTGGCCCAAAACTGTATTATTGCTTTTTTTATATTGTAACAGGGCCAGAGCCCACGAACAAAACGTAAAAAGGGCTTCTCTCCGACCCAGAAGTATCGGGTTTTGTAGACATTTATTCTGTCGGAAAGAGATAAATTGTGTATTAAAGAGTCAATTTAGATTCAACTCCAAAAAAATAAATCAATTTAGATTGGTGTATTGGTTTATTTAATTAAATATCGAAAATTCGAATCTTGACCTGTATATATATTACCTATTTGTTAACCTACTGAGTTAGAGAATATCGTAAAAAAAAAATTGCGCACTAACAATATTAAAAATAAGGGAAAGTATGGGACAATGGAATATTTGTACAATGCGTACAATGGAGGTTTAGAGAGTATTAGAAATATAATTATTAGTGTTACTTTTTTTCATTAGCATAAACTTCTGGGATGAGTGGTATCAGGATATAGTATTAGAGTTCTAGATCTAAAAGGTCAAAAGTTTTATCTTTAGTGAACCCCAAAATCAGTTTAAGTTTTTGGGATGAGTGGTTTTATTAGGGGTGTGCATGGGTCGGGTGAAATTAGGTTTGATGTGACTTAGACCCAATCTGAAATATATACCGTGCCTATTTATTAGATCCGAACCCGACCCTAGACCCGATGAAACCTATACACTTTCGGGCCACGATTATATCGGGTAAAAACCGGGTGAAAACCGGGCCGTTAACACTACATTACCTTGATACCTTCTTATAAGATAGCATGTGAAAATATCCAAATTTCCAAGACTCCAACCATTATTTGACATGGTAAAATTCACTTAGAAAAATATAACAAGAACCAACTATTCTCTAAAATTAAAGCATAACCATAATCAATACTAATATTGTCTAATAACACCAAATATTTAAATCAATATAAATAACACAATATTATGCATTAATCTAAAATCTTATGCATTTTAAATATAAAACATTAACTTATAGTCTTATAATAACTAATAACACAAAATATTAAGGTTTACAATACTTAAATTCCACATAAGAATAGCCATCATCCATCACTAATAACACAAAATATTAATTGTGTATGATGATCGGGCCACCGAGCCGACTTCGGGTGACCCGAGTCATGGCCCGGACCCGACCCGAAATAATGACCGGGTCTATTTTTGAGACCCTTACCCGATCTTAGACCCAATGAAATCACACCAAAATAGCCCATAAAGTGTTCGGGGCCGGGCCGGGCCGGGCCGTGCACACCCCTAGGTTTTATGACATCTCGATGAGTGGTTTTATGACATGAGATGTTTATTATCCCTAGTATTCGGATGATTATTATAGGTGATGTTCATTTTATAACTCATATAGCCCATTGTACACATTGTACAAATAAACCAGCAGGACTCTAAAAATAATACTACACATTCCAAGTTTTCTTGTTAACCAAGTCTAACCAAATTATTTAATATTTATCTTGGTTGGACTGGATTTATAAAAATATTTAAATCTGTATCTTTACTCTAAAATTAAATAATTAAGTAATTAATTAAATCTTTAATTATTACTTGTGCATTGAAATTTTTTTTTAATTTAGGTTAATATCTGTTACAATAAACTTGAAAATGTTAAATTGATAGCCATATAGCTTATTATTTGGTACTTATTTGTTATGCTGTTATCCAATTGACTCCGAGGACATTGCCAAAATAGCAAAAACGTATCATTATTAACATTTGCAAAACCTTTCTCTATATTTGTGCAACTTTCTTCCTTATTCTTCTCATTCATTCTTTGCACCTTCCATTGATTCTCTCACATTTTTTTTTCTTGGCTCTGGCTCTCGTAGAGCACATTTTCTTTTCTGCTCCCACCGGCACATATCAAGGTACGTTATTGACTTATTGCTATTCGAATAGGGACATTTAATTTGTTCTAGGTTTAGAAATGCCAAAATTATTGGTCTTATGATTGATGTATATATGCAATGTCCACCTTCACATTGTGGAATAATCTGCCATTGAAGATATTGAGCATCGTTTCTTATTATAGTGTGCAGGGAAGATGGTATTCAATGAATCACATATATCAAGATCATGCAGTACCTTGTCCGAGAAGAAATTCCAAACACCATCGCAAGTGTCGCGGAGCGAAATGGATGAAGCTGCGCTTAAGTTGCAGAAAGTTTACAAGAGTTTCCGAACAAGGAGGCAACTAGCAGATTGTGCAGTCCTTGCTGAACAGAGATGGTTAGTTTTGAACTTTTTGAGTGATAACATTAAATGATAAAGATGTCTCTCGTGCTTGTGTATGATACTAAAATTGAATTCATATAAAACTCAATACAGGTGGAAAGTTTTAGATTTTGCTGAGCTAAAACATAGTTCTATATCATTTTTTGAGAAGCAGGAGACTGCTGTTTCGCGTTGGTCTAGAGCAAGAACGAGAGCTGCCAAGGTAGCTTTCTTTCTTCCTTCCATTTTCTTTTTTTCTATTACTCTCACTTTTTGGGTATATCTATAAATCACTGTATCTATTATTGTGTTATTCTTGTGGTTTAAAGTTCAAGGATTGTTTTTGGCAGCTTGGAAAGGGTCTATCGAAGGATGAGAGGGCTCGAAAACTTGCTTTGCAGCACTGGCTTGAAGCTGTAAGTCTCATAGCTAATTAAAGTGATGTTGTTTAAACAAAGCTGGAAGTTAAGCTAACTAGTTGTTAAATTTAACAGATTGACCCGAGGCATCGCTATGGCCACAATCTTCAATTCTATTATGTTAAATGGCTCCAATGTGACAGTTATCAACCTTTCTTCTATTGGTAGGAAGAAAATATCAATAATGGATTATATTTTTCTCACATAGTTGATTCACTTTTTTCAACTGATGAGTATTTATCAATGTTGGTATTTATTTGTAGGCTTGATGTTGGGGAAGGCAAGGAAGTGAGTGATGAGAGATGTTCAAGATCAAAACTTCAGCAGCAATGCATCAAGTATTTGGGTCCAGTGAGTTCTATTAGGCCTTTTAATATATCTGAATGCAATTATCTCTAAATATATAAAATTTTCTATTACATAAAAGTTTGCAATTCTAAATGTTGCTTTTTGCAGGTGGAAAGAAAGATTTATGAAGTGGCTATTGAGGATGGAAGACTATTTTATAAGCAAAGTGGGGAATCTATTAATACAACAAGAGATATAAAGTGGATTTTTGTGCTTAGCACATCAAAGACATTATATATTGGGCAGAAGAACAAGGGTACATTTCAACATTCAAGTTTCTTAGCAGGTGGTGCTACACTATCTGCTGGTAGATTAGTGGTGGATGATGGTGTTATTAAGGTATGAAAAGGAAACTAAACTCTTGATTTTCATAATATGACTTTTTTGGACATGATTTGGAAGCTGATAGTGTTGTTGTTTTTACAACTCCAAAGGAAGTTTGGGCTCACAGTGGACATTATCTCCCAACAGAGGAAAATTTCCAGGAATTCATGTCATTCCTTGAGGAGCATAATGTGAAACTCACAGATGTAAAGGTAAAAGAATCAAAACACAGCATCTGTAAAAGAAATGCAAAAAGGTTCAATTAACATGTTGCATACAACAAATAATCCTTCACCTCTCATGCTAATATTCTATTTTCATTGTATCCAGAAACACGGAATAGACCATGAAGAAGAAGATAAAGCCAAAACGAACAACGGAATTTGCTTGGGAGACAATCCTTTAGAGGCAGAGTTAACTTCAGCCCAAGAACTAGTACTACCTGACATGGAAAATGAAGATTGTAATGCTGAGTTAAATTTTCATGCACCCTTGTCAAGATTGACATCAAAACTAGGATCAGAAATGGACAATGTGTCTGACAATATTGTAGAGCAAGTATACACGCCTAATGGCGACGATCCTTCTCTAGAAGAAAGTGGCTATGGGACAGCAGAAGAGTCCTTTACTGATGAGGAGGAATTCATGGTTCCGAAATCCCACTTGTTTGAAGAACAAGAAGAGGAAGAGAATGAAAGACATATCCCAAAAGAAAACATAATGAAGAGAATAGATTCACACAAAGGAATGAAGTCATGTCAATTGGGCAATCACTTATCCACTGAATGGAGAACAGGTTCTGGTTCAAGAATTGGTTGCTTGAGAGACTACCCTGCAAAGCTTAGTTTTAGGATTCCAGAGCATCAACATTTGTCTCCAAGGAGAGGAAGAACTACTCCATCTCATAGTGTCTTACAAGCATTTCATTTAAGCCTTGCACATCTAGATTTTGTCCATGCAATTTCTGCAGCTGATGTTGAGAGTCCTAATTCCAACACATTCAGGCCAATTGCTAGCCTATGAATTAATAAGGTTGCTTCTATTAGGAACCATCATCTGGTTAGAGAAACTAGAATAGGAATTCTTTGGCAATTTGAGGCCTCTGTTCTTTTTGAATGAGGCTATTGTAATGTTTATTAGTTTATAACTTTATATAGTTTCTGTAGGTCGTGTGAATGAGAAGAGCTTGCATATTATAATTCTCATTTAGAAGAGATTAATATACTCCCAATATCATTATTGTTAGAAACAATAGCCCAAACTGGAGAAAGGATTGTTTATTCTTGAGTTGTGTAGAATGATATAATATAGAAGGGTATTTATAAGTATTAAGATAATCGAAATAATAAAGATGTAATATCCTATAATAAATATTTAGATATGTTAAATAATGCTAATTGATCCTAATTATACTCTAACAATTATTAACTGAAATATAGGGTTTTCAAAGTATATTTTTTTATTAATGCTACATATTTAAGTTTTTTTATAAACCAAGTCCAACTAGTTAAATAATAAGACTTAGAATAATGCTAGTCATAACTAATTTTTGTTATGTTAAATCAACTTAATTGATCTTGGTTAACAAAAAGAATTAAATATATAATATTATTCATATTTTTTTGGGTTTGGATTTTTTATTTTTATTCAGTATTATTTTTATGTTGTGTTCAGATCATGTATTGGATAGACCTAACCTAGTCTGAAATTATGTTTAATCACTAAAATATATATATATATATATATATATATATATATATATATATATATATATATATTATGTTGATATTAATAATAAAATATTATATTTTTATATTTCAATTAATATTTTTTTTATTATAATGTATTATTTTTACTTTAACGTTTGTATTGTACATAATTTAAAATAATATTATATAATATAAAAAATTTAATATTTTTACTTCAATTAAATTATTTTTACTTTAAAATAAACTCTATCAATATTCACTATTATATATAGTTTAAAATAGTGTTATATAGTATTATTTTTAACTTTAAATACAATCTTTAAAAATAAGATTTTATTAATTATTATATAAAATTTATAAAATTATATATAATTGAATTGATTCATTTTAACCTGATTTATTTAAGATTAATATAAAACGAAATTTTAATTAAAAAATATTTAGATCGAAATCGAATTTAATTAAACTCATGTCCATATTACTACTAATTTACTAAAATAATTGCATTTTAGGAATCATTACAGATTAAACGATTTGTGGTTGAATTGACCTAGGAACAATTATATTGAAGTGTGAGTAGAAAACATTTTCCGTATGCAAATTGGCGTGCATCCTTGTGAACTAACAATCTAACATACAACTCCCATCAAGAAAAATGCTACCAAAACGTTGCGTTTATTTATAAGCATAAAACAATAAAGAAGGATGCGAAAAATACAAAATCACAGTTAATAAGTGAGATATAAACATAGCATTGTGTTATGAAAAATTAATTTAATATATTTTGTGTTATTTTTATAGAAAAATACAAAAAACATTAATAAGAGGCACCACTTATATTTTTATTTTTTTATTGTCTTTATTAAATTTTAATAATTATATTATTTTATAAATTTGTATGAAGAATAAAATGAAAATGAATTAATTTGATAGATAAAACATAGATAGAGACATTGAATTAGTGTATTTTGTATCTATCCTAATAGGAAAGATACAGAGACACTAAGGTAGCGTTTAATAGAGAGATATAGACAGAAAGACTGAGATTAAGAGACAGAGACTAAGAAACAGAGATTGAAATAAATTTCAGTATTCTGTTTGGTGCAAAATGGGAGATAGAAATTGAAATAAGAATAAAATTCTAATTTAATTTGTACAAAGGGTAAAATTAGAATTAATTAATTGAAATGAGGGTATTTTAGGTATAAAATGTTATTAAAGTTTCAGTCTCCATCTCTAAAAATTTTAGTCCCCTTTGTCCTTACTTTTTTGAGGTACGGAAATACTGAAGTTTTGGATATAGAGACATAAATTTTAATACCAATTTCTGAACCAACAAACATGATACTGAGTCTCAATCTCTCAATCTCTGTCTCAGTACCTCAAAACAAACGCTACCTAACAAAGACACAACTTATTTTTTATTTTTTCCTTTATTATTGTTAGTTTTTCATAATTATATTTTTCGTCTCAAATTTTTGTAATAAAAAAATGAGAATAAATTAAATTTTCATAATTTGTTATAGTTTATCACCAAACAGAATACAAGAACACAATTTTGTGTCTTTGTTCTTTATTTCTTGTCTTGTCCTGTTCTCAGAAAGAAACGCAGCCAACAGGTCAAAGACTAATCCGTTGCTGATTTGAGTTTTATTTAAGAGTTTGCCACTAGCTAATGATTTGCTGCATGCACAAGACAATATTCAAACTCCCCACACTTGCTTGATTTTTTATTACACATTGTTTGGTTTGATAGGAAATGGGTGGAAAGAAAATGGATGGAAAGAAAATGATATTTTTCTTTGTTTGATTATGAAGGAAAATAGGAAGGAAAGAAAATTTTTGTATGGGTCCCACTAAAAAAAATTTCTTTCCATCACAAGCAAGAAAATAAGAAGAAAAGTGCTATATTTTTGTGTTTCCAATACTGCCCTTAGTTATATTATTATTAGCAAATATTAATATAAATTTAGTTTTAATATATTATTATAATAAAAATTTATATTTAAATATTATATGTATTAGATAAATAATTTAAATCAAATATATAAAATTATAATATTTTATAATATTTATAAAATATAATAAAACATGAATAAATAAAAATATTTATACTTTATTTTATGATAAGGGTATTAATGTAATTTTATACTATTATGATTTTCTTTCTTCTCACTTTTCTTTCCATCCAAACAAAAGAAAATTTCTTTCTATTTTCTTTCTATCTATTTTCTATTCATCCAAACAACACACAAATAACTTAACTTTTCTTTTCATTTTCTTTCCTCTTATTTTCTTTCCTTCGATTTCTTTTCAACATCCAAACAAACCCTTAGTGTTACAAGGGTATTTTAGTGTTTTTCTTCTTTGGTTTCCAGTTTTTTTTTTTTTTTTTTGTCATTGAGTATTTTTGGTTTTTTATTTTTACTTGAATATTTTTGTTTAAAAATGCCATTTAACATGGACTAACCCTATGATCTTTTGGACCACAAAGTTAAATGGGCCTGGCCCAAAAACAGCGTTCGTGAAATGGGATCCAAAAAGCGATTATATAACAAGTCCAAAAAACAACGATTATATAAATAGCTGAAACTAGGGTTTATCTCACAACGGTGGAGCTGCAACAAGAACGAGAGAGCTTTGAAGCTTAGTGCCGCCTCCTTCTCCTCTTCCTCCTCCACCACGTTTGTGCGACAAGTTCGATTCTCCTCTTCCTTCTGTTATTCCTTTGATTTCTTCTTCCTTTATGGATACTATAGAATTTTAAATATAATCAATATAGTCTTAGAGTTTAATCCTAAATCTTGTAACATGAGAAAGCAATCTAATTTATGTTTGCAATAGCTGATCAGGTTCATTAGGGTTTCCGCTATTAATTCAGTTCTTTTCAAATAGATTGATCTTCCGTGAAATTTCTTTTTTTTTTTTTTTTTGCTTAGAAAAACCTGAATTACTTGTTACCATGTATAGAGTTAATTTTGCGAGCGCAATCGCTTCGAACCCTAATATTATGATTTTGCAGGATGGATTCTGGGATTAAGCATGCTGTTGTTGTGAAAGTTATTGGCCGTACTGGATCCAGAGGTCAGGTGACTCAGGTTAGAGTGAAGTTCTTGGATGATCAGAACCGTCACATTATGAGGAATGTGAAGGGACCAGTTAGAGAAGGTGATGTTCTCACCCTGCTTGAATCTGAAAGAGAAGCAAGGAGGTTGCGTTGAAGTGTTTTCTTTTGTTGCCTACAAATGCAGTCAAAGTAATGTTTTCTTTGATTTTTGTTAGTCAGTGAATCCCCAATTATAAGCTTTCTTTTTATGTTTTTATTGGACCTATTTTTCCATTTGAATTTTGGCTTAATGTGTATTAGATTTATATGAGAGTATGGATTAATGTGTTTTGATTTCTATATAGTGTGTTTTCATATTTAATTCTCGATCATACATGTGGCCTAAAGTCTTATATATCTATAACACAGCCATATAATGTAATGATTTTGTGACCCCCTGAAACAGTTCAATATCTTCAACCAGTTTGTATGGGTTTCAGTTTAGTAGTTCAATTTATTCTCTTATCTCAATCTTAGTCTTAACTCCTTACTATTCCTTTCGTGGGATTCAAGTTTTGAAAAATGGATTTGTCACTTAAGTGGATATAACATTAATTTGACAAAAGTGCTTTACGCATATTGATTTAAACAATTCTTTTGACTATAATCATTACCAGAATAAGTGAGAGTACAATAATTTAATTTGATGAATAATCAAACTTGATTAGAGTATCATAATATTTGTATGAGATGTCAATTTCTTCCATGTTATGATCTACATATCAATACATGCTTCGTATGCTAGTATTTTATATTTTGGGTAAAGTACTAAATTAGTTATCTACGTTTGAGCGAAATTCTGTTTTGGTCTTTAAGGTTTAAAGTGTCTTATTTGAATCTAAAAAAGTTTTATTTAACTTCAATTTAGTCCCATGAGGTCAAAGATAAATAATTAACAAAATGTCTTACATGGCAGTAGTATAAGAACAATGTTAATAATTTGGAGATTAAGTACAAGTTCTAGAGACACAAAATCAACTGTGATGCATCAATACATGTATTTAACATTTTTTTTAGTTTTATAGAAAATATTTCATTTTAATTATAAGAAAAATGATAAATAATGTATTGATGCATCCACGATTAATTTTGTGTTTCTGGAGTTTGTACTTATTTTCTAGATTATCGACTTTTTTCTTTTAGTTTGTACTTATTTTCTAGATTATCGACTTTGTTCTTTTAGTTATGTATGACATTTCGTTAATTATTTATTTTTGACATCCAGTGGGACTAAACTAAAACTGAATGAAACTTTTTTGGATTTAAATAGAACATTTTAAACTTTAAGAACTAAAGGGATTAATTTAATACTTTATCCTATATATTTTTATTTTCCTCCATTCCAAGTGTTAGCATGATAAATTGATAATAATGTTGCCTAGCTGGAATTTGTTCGAAGGCCTAAAGTGTTCAGGGTCAATATTGTAGAATTGGAATTAAAAATATAAGCGTTTCTTGTTTATTCCTTAAAAATATAAGTTGTTGAAAAATGTATTGTCATCATATCCGCCTAGTTACAATTCGGTTCTAACTTGAGATATAGTTAGGAAAATGGTTATATTTTAAAATTCGAAAACAGGAATCGAAAAAAGATTTATGTCTAAATAATGCCAAGTTATATATGTCTATAGGGTTGAATATTCCCAATGTTAGCTCGGTTTATAAAGATTTCCCCCAAAAGAGGATATAAAAATAGAAAAAATTTCAAGTGTACTAGGAACATTAATTTTTTAGTTGTTTTAACCGTTGATTTTAATTAATATATGATTTAAGTATCGTTTTTGTCCCCCAACGTTTGGGGTAAATCCTATTTGTGTCCCTAATGTTTAAATCGTCCTATTTGTATTCCTAACGTTTGTAAAAGTGATTCAATGTTATCCTGTCGTCAATTATACATAATGAGCGCTTGAAGTTAGAATACAAATGTCTGGGATAGAATCGATGATCTACTCCGAAAAATAGCTCATCAAATATTGAAACTAATTCCTACAACATTTACATAATTCACTTTTCTAGGGACATAATTGAATCTAAACACAAATAGTGTGTATAATATTAAAATCGAACACATTCAAGTGAGACTTAATTGAGAATGAATACATCCAAGTGAGAAATTGACAAATATAATCTGATTTGTTAGTATAATTGGTAGTAGGATAACATTGAATCACTTTTACAAACGTTAGGGATACAAATAGGACGATTTAAACGTTAGGGACACAAATAGGATTTACCCCAAACGTTGGGGACAAAAACGATACTTTACTCTTAATATATTATATATATTTTTTATAATTCAAATCAACAGTTAAAACAACTGAAATACGAGTGTTCCAATATGCTCTAATTTTGAGATATATCACTATATTCACTTTTTTTTATTTGAGTTAAGCGTCGTAATATCTTTTACAAATATTCATGTTATCGTGTTCAATTAGCTTACCGCTGAAGTATTCCTCAATAATCAATGAAAGAGTGACTATCTACCCTTTAATTTCCATTGTCTCACGACATTTTAAATTAATTTTTTATAGTAAAGTTTGTAATTAGATTTTTATATAATATTAAACTTTATAATACATCTTTTCTGGTTGTTATTTTTCATAAAAATACAATAGTTATAGAATATTTACTTTTAAAATATCCTATAATTCATCCAAACACAAAAACGAATATTTAAAAAGTATACATTCTTTTAGCAAAAAATAGTTAAAATGTTCTAATTAAAAATTCTAATATAAAAATTTAATTACAAATTTTCAAACCATAAAAATTTAATTAAGAATGTGATAAAACTATAATGAACTAGACAATAATCTTTTCACTCAAGAAGACCACCTAAACCCGGTAAGAAATTTTTAGGGTATAAGGTTGGTCTCTGTCTTGGGAAAAGCCATCTTATATGGGCCGACCCTATGATTTATCCACAAAAACAGTTGTTTGAAGTTTTTAAAACTTTAATGGGCCTAGCCCAAAAATGTTATTCCTTAAATTCTATACAGTTTTTGGGATTCAGAAAACGATTTTATAAATAGCTTAAAACTAGGGTTTATCACACTACAGCGGAGCTGCAACAAGAGCGAGAGAGCTTCGAAGCTTAGTGCCGCCTCCTTCTCCTCAAGTTCGTTACTCTTCTTCCTTCTCTGATTCCTTCGACTTCTTCGATTTATCTAACCCTAACTCACCCTATCTGTTGAACAATTTTCTCTTCAGCCATGGCTGCTGCTGCTGCTGCTGCTCCTCCTCCTACCGAAGTTGATTCCACACAGCTCGACGTTAAGCTTTTCAACAGATGGAGCTTCGACGACGTCCAGGTCCTCCATTCTCATTCCCTTCCGTTCTTGTTTTCCGTTTTCGATCTATTAGAATAATGTAGGTTCTGTAATGGCTTTTTTGAGTTGAATTTTGTTCTGTTATTACTACTATTTTGTATTTATAGGCATTAAACAATATCTGAAATGTTAGATTTGTTTTGGAATTCTGTTGTTGTATTCAGGTGACTGATATCTCCCTGGCTGATTACATTGGAGTCGCGCCGTCGAAGCATGCGACGTACGTTCCCCACACCGCCGGTAGGTACTCGGTGAAGCGTTTCAGGAAGGCACAGTGCCCGATCGTAGAGAGGCTCACTAACTCCCTCATGATGCATGGAAGAAACAACGGTAAGAAGCTTATGGCTGTTAGGATCATCAAACACGCCATGGAAATCATTCACTTGCTTACCGACCAGAACCCTATCCAAGTCATCGTTGATGCCGTTATCAACAGGTAGTGATTATTTGTCTGTAGATCTATGGATTTTTATTGCTATGGCTTACTGGATAAATTTGTTAATGGCTTAATGCTAGGCGAATGTGTAGTGCTGTGTGTGATGAAATTGCGGGAACTGAAGATAATTGTTCTTTATTTTTGCTGTTTTGCCTTAAAATTCTGCTTGGTATTGTGTTTTGGATTCGGAGAATGGAATGAGGATTATTTGTTTCCCTATTGGTTTGATTGCTTGAATGATGGCTATTTTGTATTAGCTCTATCTGACCATTCTCCTTGTCCATTATGCATCGTTTGATTTGAAACTTTAATGATATAAAATATTATCTTGTTAATTGACTGAAGAACAAAAGAGCATTAGTTTTTATGTAATGTTTTTCTCTTGATATGTTTTTATATGGACTGTTATAATACGTTTCTTTGTTTTAGTCTGATAGAATTGGGAGGATGAAATGATGTTTAGTTTTTTTCCCTATTGGTTTGATTGCCTCAATGATGGCAACTATGTATTAGCTCTACCTGATCATTCTCCTCACATCATTTGTTATTATTGCATAATTACTTAGTTGCAGTTGAAAATATATCTAGTTCTGAATTTGATGCGTTTTTATTTTAACTTTTTATGCAACTGGCCATTGTTTAAAATGGGTAATTTTTAAACAAAAAAGTTCAACCCGATATAATCTGTACTGCTGGAGAATCAAATGATGATTAATTATTTCCCTATTGGTTTGATTGCCTGGATGATGGCTTCTTGTATTAGCTCTATCTGATTATTCTCCACATAAAATTTGGTTTTGGATTTTGTTGTTATTACTTGGGAGATTGACTCTATTGCTTTTGTACTAGTGCATTCTGCTGTTATTTCTGTACTATGTGTAATTTTGAAATAAATTTCAACTTAATGAAACCTTTAGTACAGGAGAATGAAATGATGATTAATTGTTTCCCTATTGGTTTGATGGCCTGGATGATGGCATTTTGTATTAGCTCTATCTGATCATTCTCCTAAATTATACTAGTTCATGGGATTGTAGTTTTTCTCCCCTTGTCTGGGAAAATTTTTTGCTTTGTCATGATTGATTATGTAAAATTCTTCTGTGGAATACATTTTTTTTTAACTTTTAAATATGGGTTGTTGCTTGAATTTATTAAAGTGCTCACATTTCACCAAATTCATGTTTCAGCATTTTCATCAAAGAGAAATTCTTTGACACTATTAAAGCTGACTTATATGAATTCTATCTTCTTATTCAGTGGTCCTCGTGAAGATGCAACTCGTATTGGGTCTGCTGGAGTTGTTAGGAGGCAGGCTGTTGATATCTCGCCTCTTCGCCGTGTCAATCAGGCCATCTATCTTCTAACAACAGGTGCACGAGAAGCTGCTTTCAGGAACATTAAGACAATTGCCGAATGCTTGGCTGATGAACTTATTAATGCAGCAAAAGGTTCATCGAATAGGTAATCTATAATTTAAATCTATTAATATAATAGGTGCAATTCTTTGTCTGTGTAGTGACAGGAAAGTTACGTTATTACATTTACTCTTCATCATACACTAATGAATGCTGAAATTAATATTTCCATTTCAGCTATGCTATCAAGAAAAAGGATGAGATAGAGAGAGTCGCCAAGGCTAATCGTTAAGCCGCTTTTGGAAGTAGCCTTAGTGATGAGAATTATTTTGTTTTGTTTTTTCAGCATCATTTATTAAAAAGAGGTGTTATTCCCAAACAAGGTGGATATACTTTTGCGTATGGTCTTTACTCGCTATTATTTTGCTGGATTTACATGTCATGAACAATTTTGTTGCTTCGAGATTTTCGTTTCCAATGTCAGTAGTCTACTAGAGTTTCTTGCCCCTGCTTTCTTTAATTATTACGGAATTGTTTAGTTTATCCCCTGATGGATTTCAAACCTTGACCTAATTTTATAATCATAGTTGTTCCTGGAAAAAAAGTTCATCATTATATTGTGACATTAGGTGTGCCCATTGATTCATAATCATGTCGTTAGAATCAGAACTACAAGTTATAATAGCAGGAAACGAATAATCTCAAAGCAAATGCCTAATGACTTAACAATTAACTTAGTCTTTAATCTTACCACGTGTAACGAATTGCTCCCCAAGAGCACATAATAAATTTAAGTATCTAATCTGTTAATCAAAGTGGAAATTTAAAACATGGACTTTCAACTCAACAGATTGTTTTGTAACAACGTTTTCAATACAGGCTTATCGAGTGGTATAAGAAGTCTTTAAAAAAAGATGAGTTGCATAATTTCAGTTAAATTGACATTGATGTCATTTGATTGAAACTCATGTATAAATAAAAGTTGTCATATTTTCAATTTTTATTATTTATCAATAATTCAAAATAGTTTAACAGTAATTTGAATAATAAATAAAGCATTATTCCAGTGGTCGATGCTATAGATTAAAGTCTTAAGGGGTAAACTATTATTTTGGTCCCCTACGTTTGGGGTGAATTCTATTTTAGTCCCCAACGTTTAAACTGTTCTATTTAAATCCTAAAAAGATTTGATTTGCATCAATCAAGTCCTTCCGTTAAATGGGTGTCAAATTATTGACGCCGTGTCCGACGTGGCAAAGTTGGCAGTTTGCCTGTAGTTAACAGTTGGAATTGGAAGCAGGAAAAAAAAAAGAAAAATGAAATGCTGCCCAGTCCAATAAGTAAACCCTAATCCCCAAAGTTGAATCAAAATCGTCTGCTGAGAATGAGAATGGCTACCCAGTCGTCCTCCCAAGGTTCGCGTAGCAGCACCAAGAGTCGTGGGAGAAGGAGGACTTGCTTCTGTGGAGAGAGACCGGTATTGCGCACGTCATCTACAGCGGAGAACCCAGGAAGAAGATTCTGGGGCTGCGTCAACTTTCAGGTGAGTCTCATCTTTTCTGTCTCCTGTTTGAAAATAGCATTGGGTGTTAGTGTTTGAAGGATCTGAAGTGTTTGGTGTGTTCGTGCTGGTGTGTTCGTGTTGGTTTGGTTGAGAACAGATAGGAGATGGATGCGATTATTTTGCTTGGGCAGAGCCTGAAGGACAAGATCCACAAATTCAAAGACTGAAGAACAAAGCAAGCTCGTTGAAAGAAGAACTGCAGAAAGCTGAAAGGAAGTTTGCATTGGCACTTGGTGTTGGAATTGTTGGATGGATACTGGCTGGGCTGCTGCTATGTGATCGACTCAATTGATGTTTAGGGGGTTAGCATTTTGTTTATTTTTGCCATTCTGTTGTTGTCCCCTGGTTTGTAGGGAATGTCAATTGTTTAGGGATTGAAAAAATTGACATACAGTTGGGTGATAACAGTAATGTAAAGAGAATGAAATTTTTTTGTGGCTGTGTCTGTAAAGCCATTTGCTGTAAACATTGTAAGGTTTTTGATTGAAATGAATAGCAATGAGTTCCTGTATTGTGACATACATTATTTGGCTATGTACAAGTTTATTTCAGTTTTATCTACTAATAAAAACAAGGCTTAATTTGCCAATTCACATAACCTTTGCTGCTGAAAATTCATGTAATTCATTAGATAATGGAGAAGTCTTAAAGTAGCTTCTCTTAACCATAACAATATCCAAACAAGCCTTACATATAACCATGAAAAGGTAACAACACAAAAGAGATCAACATAACAGTAGTAGTCTTAAAGTAGGGTGTCTAAAGTATCACAGGGACATTAGTCCTTGGTCATTGACAGATTCATTACAAAACAGATGGAATCACTAAAATCTACTATGTTCTTCATCCCAATGCCTTCCAGGCCCTAGGTGGTATTTTTGCCATGAACCTCAGGGACCTCCTTGATGGGCTAGTGACTGTTGCTATTGATGGTTGTGGTTGACTGGCACTGCTGCTGCATCTAGCTCTCTTGGATGATGTCTGTGACTCCTGGCTTCCTCCAACTTGTGTACTGCTCTTCCTCTTTGGCTGAAGTCTTGTTGCTGGCTGTGTTGTTGTCTTGGCAGGGATCTTGTTGGATTTTGGAGTCCTAGTTGTGCCAGCCCCTTTCTTGGCCCCTTTCTTGGCTTGTGCAGTTGCATTCTGCTATAAACAGTAACAACAAATTGGGTTAATGGGATAGTATAAACATTCACATGTAAGGAATTGAAATCAAATTGACAACAACAACTTTACCTTTTTTGCTGCAGCCTCCATCTTACGTTTTCTAGGGCAGGTTCTTTTGTTGTGAGCAAGTGCAAAACAATATGAACATTTTTGTTGTTGTCCAGTCCTTGCTAACTTAGACAGTGGTCCATTGTTGCGTGGCTCATCACCAGTCTTGTTCCTCCTCAGTTTTGGGCGCCCTATTGGTTTCCTAAACACTGGTGGCAGCACATCATCATTCTCAGTCCGGGACCAGAGATTTGGTCCATTCAGTGGGTAGATTACATGTTGGTAGCAGTCCACGTAGGTCTGTTTCCTATAACACTTGTTGACATAGTTCTTAACATCTAGACACATTTTCCTAATGCAGCTCATGGCATGCTCACAAGGGTAACCTGTTAGTTAAAATTTTCTACAGGAGCACTCATGTAAGTTTAAGTCCACAACAAACTTGGCTCTATTACCCTGACTGCTAGACACTTCATATTTGTCCCTACCAGCATATATGGCCAGCCACTCCCCACCCTTATCAAACTCCCTTTCAATTTTCTTGTTTATTTTTGGCAATATTTCTCCGGCATATGTTACTATACTTTGCCTGTTATCAGACCACCTATTCATTAGATAAACCCTAATGTCTTCTAGCATGGAAACAATCGGTTTCTCTCTAGCCTCTACAATAACAGAGTTAAAACACTCACACATGTTGTTAACAAGTGTATCCACTCTAGGAAAATAATTAAACCTGGACTTGCTCCAATACTTGGCAGGGATCTCCATGAGATGATTATAAGCTCCTTGATCAACCTGCTGAATCTCCTTCATCCTCTTCTCCCATTCCTGGACATATGTTGCCTTTGCAGCCTTCCACATCATAATCTTTAGCTGAACACCTGGGAACCTTTTTCTGAAGTTGCTATATAAGTGCCTGACACAAAAACGGTGGTCTATGCCAGGCAGCAACTCATCAAAGGTTGGGATCAATCCCTTTGAAGCAGAATTTAAAAACATCACCAGTCAATAACAGCAAGACATGAATTAAAGAAAGAATTAATTACACAAGTTTAGGTTGAGAGTTACCTTTTGTTGGTCGCTCATGAATGTACACCATCTGATCTTATCAACTCCCAAATCATCACACAGATTCAACAAAAACCATCTCCACGAATCTTTCGTCTCTGCTTCAACAACAGCATAGGCAATTGGCAGAATCTGATCATTGGGGTCCCATCCAATTGCTGTTAGCAGTTGACCCCCATATGGAGTCTTGATGAAGCATCCATCAAGGCCAATCATGGGTCTGCACACCATGAAACTCCGTTTACAAGCTTCCAAGCAGATATAGATCCTCTGAAATCGTGGTCTCAGGTCCGTACCAGGAGGTGGTGTCTCTAGCTCAAATTCAGGAGGTCTCTCCACTTGTATCTGAACAGTGGACCCTGGATTAGACCTCAATAACTCCGCAGCATAGTCATAAATCCTCCTATATTGCTCTCCATAGGTACCATTTATTTCATCCAGGGCTTGCTGCTTCACTCTGGCAGCTTTGGTCATTGTGAGATCCACATTCCACTTGCTATGAGCCTTCTTTATCAAACTTCTCAACTTGATTTTCGGGTTTTCACAGATCTTCTTCATAAAAGCCTTACTTAGCCACTGAGAACTCATTATACCAATCTTGGTGGCCTTAGAGCATGTGTGTTTCTTGTAACAGCTTGTCAGTTGCCATGAATCCTCTCGCTTCATCTTATGGCAGTAAGCAAACCACTTGCAACCTTCTTTGCAAACAGCTTTGCACCGGTGGCTATCACACTTCGAGAACCATATTCCTCTGCCACTGTGCACGGCATAGCTCGTTACACATTCCTTAAAAGCATTCCTATCTACGTACATTGTCCCAACCTCCCATTTATACTCCTTCATATTCTTCAATCCCTTATACACCGGGTACCTCCTGAACAAGGGATCCCCTTCATCATCACTTACAGGGACATCCCACAACCCCTCACTGTCATACCCATCATCCTCATCCCTTAATCCAGCAGCCACCACTTGCTCTTTACCCTTATTAACACTGCCACTTTGCTCTCCTTGTTCTCTCTCAGTTGGAACACTCTGTTTCGGCCTTTGAGGATCTTTTGTAGTTGTGACTTCAACATCATACAAACCCCCATCAGCATTCCAATCATCATCGCTGTCATCAAATGCAACATGCAGATCAGTATCTCCAGAGCTATTTTCACTCCATTGTTCATCACTGTCCCCCTCATCATCAATTCCTGGCTGGTAGTCATCATCCTCAGATTCTTCATCACCTGAGAAATCTGACCCCTCTGACCTCTCTTCATCACCATCCTCCAGCACATCATTCTGGGCTTTTGTCACCACATTGGGCTTCTCACCCACCTTGGCCTGAGCAACAGATTGGGCCTTGTGCAACTGGGCCTTGTGCAACACAATTGGACCAGGCCCAATAGTGTCTGCAGTGGGTGCAGCAGCCTCATCACCATCTATCTCTTCAATTTCCTCAATAGTGCAGCCTTTCCTAGTAGTAGCAGCAGCATCTTTGTGAACAACAAAAAGCTCCACCATGTTGTCCCTCATTCCAATTCTAGCCATGTCCATGGCATCCTTGTCTGTGTGAAGCATCCTCAACCCTACATCTGTTTCATCGTTCAGAGACTTATACCACATTGCAGCGATATTCTCTATCACATATCCCTGTTCGAGCACTATCTCCATAGCCTCGAACCTGCTCCACCTATCTTCATCACAGTAGTCCACTATCGAAGTCTCACCCCCCACATAGTGTAAAGGTTCACCATCAAACCCGAACTTTCCCCCATGGTGTATCTTGACACTAAAATAGCTCATCTCTCGACCAAACTGTTACACAAACACAATACACTTCATAAAATTCTCACATTGACCAACAACAACAGAAATGCATAAATAAAATCACTAGGGCAAAATAAAGACTTCCAAAACAGAACAAGAAACGAATATGAAACTACAAAACAAAACAATCACACATCAACATACATCATTACATATAAACCCGCATTAAGATGAAAACCAAATGGGTTCATAAGATTTGACAATGGAATACCTGACACGATCTTCTCCCGGAAAGCAACGGTTTCAAACTCACTGCTGCTGTGGAGCTTAAACGTAACTGAACGACAATGTCACTTCTCTGGCTGCGAATCGCAATCTTTCAGTGACTAGTGGTAGAGTTTCTGGCTTTTCCTCTGCGTTTCGTGCTTCACAAGAAGAAGAAGAAGTAGAAGAAGAAGAGTCAGGGTAAGCAGCATGCGTTATGTCCAAGGGCGGGAAGGCTTACACGTTTACTAACCACTATCAACTCTTCCTTGCCACGTCGGACACGGCGTCAATAATTTGACACCCATTTAACGGAAGGACTTGATTGATGCAAATCAAATCTTTTTAGGATTTAAATAGAACAGTTTAAACGTTGGGGACTAAAATAGAATTCACCCCAAACGTAGGGGACCAAAATAATAGTTTACCCAAGTCTTAAGTGTAATAAATGCTTTTTTCTTTTCATAATTAGTCTTGCTTTTATTTACCTCTTTCAACTCGTTTAGTTTGGTCGCTTAATTTTCCCTCTCTTTTGCAATGTAACTAACTTTGAGAAGAAAATTTCGCCCAAGATTTAGCAGTTGGCAAACCTCAGAATTCTTCTGTTTCAAATACACTTTTAAGTACCTATGTATTCAATAAGGTAATAGAAACCTGTTTCTTAAATATTGTCTTATGAGCAATGCTTAGCAAAATTATTGTTAAAAACTTAAAATTGTAAAAATTAAAATTCCTTGACTTGAATAAAAAGTTTCGACGAGTTTAATAAGGTTTATTTTCTTAAGACGAGGTAAACTACGATTAATTAATTTAATTTGCCTATTTGAAACATATTAGAAAGTTGGTAAGCGTACGAGGCTTCTGGAATTGTTTGCAGTTGGATCAGATCCTCCGTACGCAACCACGAAGCAAGGAATTGAATTTCACAGATTTGAGAAGCTGAATCACGAAATCAGCAACTGAACTCTACAAACAACTCAAACTTGTTTACTTTAGTGCATGCCACGACCCAGAAACATGCGACCCAATATCGTTTCTGAGGTTACCTCTTCTCTCTTCCATTTCTTCCTCTCAATTTCAAATGAATTAGGTTTTGATTTCAAAAATTATTAGCCAATGTGGTAGAATTTGTAAAATTGATATACTTGGTGGACGCAGGCTGGGGTTTCTACTAGGCTGAATCAATATTGGGAAAGCATTCCGTTCCTCACTTCTGCTATTGTGGTTCTTTGTGGAATTATTTACTTGGTTTGTTTATTGGTTGGATATGATTCATTTGCTGAGGTATGCTTTTTGCCGTCTGCTGTTGTATCACGTTTTCAAGGTAAATCATTTTGCTTCGAATCGTTTTGTATTTTATTGATTGGATAAAGCTTAGAGTCAGTTAATTGATTTAGTGGCTTTTTGAATTCTCAGCTTGAACATGTTAAATTCAATTCTAGAAGGTAGTATAGGCTTGGCTTTAATTCTGTTGCTGTAATATTGTTTCTCATTTGTGGTTGCTTACATGTTATGATTTTCGGATGGCTTTGCTTTGTTTCTGTTTTGCATGCAGTTTACAGGATTTATACCTCCATTCTTTTTCATGGTTCACTGCTTCATGTTCTCTTCAACATGATGGCCTTAGTTCCCATGGGATCTGAGATGGAGAGGGTCATGGGTTCAGTTCGCCTGCTATATGTCACGATTTTGTTGGCCACGAGCAATGCTATATTCCACATTCTCGTAGCACTGCTGGTGGCACACAATCCTATTCAATCGTCGGAATACTTCATGAATGAGTGTGCTATAGGCTTCTCGGGAGTTCTGTTTTCCATGATTGTTATAGAGACAAGCCTGAGTGGAGCTCAATCTCGGAGGTTGGTTATATAAATATTGCTGGTACAGGGCATTAACCACTATTGAAAAAGTCAGTTTAATATGTTAGTAATCACCTTTTCCTGTAAGATAATTTGGTTGAAACCACATATAGGGATATACTTATGCTACTTAAAATCAGATAGGAATATTATCATGGAGTAGAAATGATGCTAATGAGATTTAGATACCAAGTGTAACTATGACATCTATATTGTTTTATAAATAGTCACAACCAATTTAGATGGAAATGTTTTTTCCTCACTTGTTTTTCACCATAAAGACAGTATACACTTGATATATCATATATCTGATATCTTAACATCTGAACTTATTGGCGTTTGCTAGTGAATTTATTAACATTCTATTTGAATTCTGCAGTGTTTTTGGCTTGTTTAACGTCCCGGCGAAATGGTGAGCATGATTTTTATTTTTGGGATGATTGCTTCATCTTGTTGATTCACTTTTATGAAAAATTGGCAATTTCTGCTTTAGGTATCCATTCCTTTTGCTAGTGGTGTTCCAGCTTCTCATGGAGAATGTCTCACTTCTTGGACACCTTTGTGGCATTATATCTGGGTTTGCATGTCAGATTTCACTATTTCTTTTTTTAGCATAATGAGTGGTTCAACTCAGGTTTTTATATTGCTGTGTTTAAATTTTCAGATACATATGGCTTGTTCAATATCCTAATACCTGGGACATCTTTTTATTCTTCCATTGAAGCTTCATCCTTGCTTGTACGTATCTTTATATGTCTGAGCTTTTTGTTTCCATTTATTGCCAGTTTGCTGTCTATGTGTTTCTGCTATCTGTCCATGTTACAACAAGTTGTAACTTTTATGTTCAAGAGGAGTTGGTAATAGTTTTGTTATACCAGGTGTGCATGTATGTATTAGCTTGCATTATTCTGTTAAATGATTGGACTTAGCAAACTTATTTTTATTCTCTTGATATGTGACTTGCTTCCTATATTTCCTTCTATTATCGAACATGAAATGTGTTTGACGAATTTGTCTGGCACTGCTTTGCTTGATTGGTGAACTGATGTTGAAGATCTTTGGTATGCTAAATTAATTCATATAAACACAATGTTTCAGCAAATATTGGTTGATTCTATTGTAGCAACAAAAAGTACTCGAGTAATTACTAATGTAATTCTGAACCTTATATTGCCTCAATTAACTACTTGATTGAATTGATGACATGGATTGATGCACTGAGAAAGTTATGATGGAATTGTACTATAAAACATCTGCATTAAATCTTGGTTTCATCCATATTTTTTTGTTTTAAATTAACAGAAAAATAGAAAAAGCATCAAATAGACATTCACCTCATGAAAATATATGCGTACATGCGATATATGTTAACCTTTATTTGTGTCTATGTCCTATTGACTTTCAGTCATCGTGTGTGAGACGTCCTAAATTTATTGTTTGCACTGGTGGAAATACTTCGGGTTATATCCCTACACATACAAGCCGAAATTCAACTTCTGGGTAAGTACTACGGTTTCCAGTTTTCACATTGCACCATGCCAGTGGAACTGGTGTATACTAAGCCTTGATTTAAATCTATGCTTTCTTGGCAGTGGAATACTTTCTGGAAATGTTTGGAGAAACCTATCATCATTGATGCCGCAAAGAGAAGTGTCTGCACAGGTATGCTAGTTATGTTGTCTTAGGTGTGCCAGTGGACTACTTGCTTGTTGGCATGAGCTTGGTTGCTATCTGAATATAAGTATGAAGTTGTGCAGAGTTCATGTGTGCATTATGTAAAAACAATGCAGTGAACAATCATTGTTTCGTATAATACATGTTTATTATAGGCTTAACAGTCTGTGTCAAAACTAGTCTGACTTTATTTACTTCCCGCAACTCTTTCAGTCACTTGATTTTTCCTTCTCTTTTGTCGTGTAACTAGTTCTTGAGAGGAGAATTTTCCCAAGATTTAAATCAGCTGGCAAAACTCAGATAGATTCCTTTGTTTTCAAATATTATTTTTATCTTATAGTTGACTTCTGATTATATATAAGATGATTATGTACTTTTCTTATCTTCAGAAGTTTACTTCATTATTGGGAATGTGTGAAATGTTACATACTTGCTTGAATGAACAATTCTAATTAGGAAGAACTAAATTGGGTTTCTTCTCTCATAAGAAAGAAGTTATTTTGTTGGGGCTATGTCAAATTGGATTGTGATGTTGAAAGCTTAAACTGTAGTATACCTGACCACTTTCTCTACCCTCAATACAAGTTGTTGTCCATTGCTAGTTTCTCTATCCATTCATGGCCATGTTATTCTCAATAAAATTTAATTGTATTCGGTTGATACCTTGAAGCCAACTGAGGACAGTAGGTTCCCTGGGAGGGGAAGGGCCCTTGGTTCTGGTCAAGGTCAAGCAGCTTCTGCTCTAAATTCAGATTCAAGTCTTCAAGCTAGACTCTTGGATAATAGCAGCCCTGATCAACCTTTAGAGTCATCTGCTCACAGCACTGCTCAACAGTTATCAGGAGGAAGGTATGAGAGATAGTGTTGAGCATACTTGATAACTTATGGTGGTTGCTTTATAAGCAAAATTTCAATATGCTGACTGCAATCATTTTGTGTCAATACTAAGATGCTTATGGTGTTAAATGTTTGATAATTTTAATATTGCCCTTTACTCTCAACATGAACAATTATGAATGTAAATGGGAACTATGCCAAAATCAAATTACAATGTTTCTCGCTTGGGCCGATTAGTGATTACTATTCTATATTGGGAAGTTTGTGTTGTTGAGTGTTGACCTGTTTGAATGTTCACTTTATTTTTCCAATTCAATTCAGGAATTCAGCTGGTAATGTAGCAACAGTGGCTGCTAATGTTCCACAGCATCAGGTCCCTTTACATTCCATTGTTACTAATCCTATTTTCTTGTGCTTCATTTGGGTATTTGATATTCATTATGTGGTTCATCTGCAGGGTGCAGCTGCTTCAGAAGAGGAGATTAAGAAACTGGTATCAATGGGCTTTGACAGGGTAAAAAACTATTTCTAATTCTTTTCCAAGATCAAGAAAATAACCTGAAACTTTGTGGCATAATTATATTCACACGTCTGAGAATAAGGTTATGAGATCAATTGTTTAATGTTATCTGTTGTTCAATCTTGGTCTGCCTCTCATATTTATTGCTGGTCTCAAAAATAAGTTCAATCTACTTTTTGACCTAAAGAAAGAATCTGGTTGAACAATATGTGGTGCTGTTGAGTGTTGTCAGGTCATATATGTAATTAAATAACTAACCATCATATTATATTCTCAAATTTGATGAGGTGTGATTCGGATTATGTGCACCAAATGTAGATTAAACCCTACAAATAAGTTCTTTTTATTCATGCATTTGTATTTGGCTGCTTTCAGACACAGGTGGAGGTAGCACTGGCAGCTGCTGATGGTGATCTTAATGTGGCAGTGGAAATACTAATGAGCCAGCAGGTCCTAATCTAATTCACTAATTTAATTTCCTGTTTTATTGAACTTCTTGATTATTTTATGGACTCCTCCATTTTCAAATTTCAGGGTTAAAATTGCAAGGCTGTTTATGTTGGATTCTGAGAGAGACTTGGCTAACACTGTTAATTGATTATCTTACTTATCTCTTTTCATTTCAAACACTCTGTAATCATGGACTCTACTACCACTAACATTTGACTGAAAATCATGCTAACACCAATTAGCGGAGTTGAACATATGTAGACAGTATACAAAGGTTGGATATGATGTTTTCCTTCAAGAGAAGATTGTTTATAGCCAAATTATGAGCCAGTCTTTTTGTACAATTATGATTTCCATTTCAGTGAATAGTTTTACTTATCTAAATTAAATTAATAGAAGCAGAAACTAACCTATTAGTAAATAAGTTATTTACCATTGTTGAACATTTTGAGTTTTATTTATATTAGTTAATTAGTATTTGAGTTTGGCCATCTCAACAGAGAGCTCTTAACTGTAAAATAAATAAATAAATAACAAACCATAGAGAGCTCTTAAAAGATGTTGGTCTCATAATATAATGCTTAAAGTTCTATATGGGAAACTACAAAAATAATATCTTGACAAAATTAATCTCCAAATATAAAAACGACAAATAAATTTCTATAGCTGATTGAATGAGAATTACTCTATGAAGCAAGGACACTTTACTGAGTTGTCGTGTCGGTGTGTCGGACACATTTTGGATACGACATTCGCCGACACTTGTCCGATACACGTGTCTGCTGTATCCAACCGTATCTTAATAAAAAATAAAAAATTTTTTTCCGGACACACTTGGACACACCTAAATATTATCACGTGTTGGCGTGTTCAGTCTTATTCTTAACATATATTCTTGAAATAAATTTAGATATAGTATATATTGTTATTTATTAAAACAAAAAAATATTTTATATTTTATATGTATGCGTGTCTCCGTATTTTATAAGATTTTAAAATTTACGTGTCAGCGTGTCCCGTGTCGGTATCCGTGTTGTGCATCATAGGAATTACTCCTCTTCCAGGTTTTTGGGATCTTCAATATACTGTTAATCAGCTTGATGTAATTTCTAAAGCATGCTGCAGCCGGCAAGTTCCTTCATTGAAATTTCCTTTCTCTTTTAATTATTCTAAAAAAAAAAAATCTCATTTGCTGGACCCTATTTATGATGTAGCAATGGTCCCATTTAATTGTGGACAGACATGAATCTCAAGTTTCAATGTAATTTTACTACAAAAAACGTCATTCCTTACATTACACGATGATGTTACAACACGGTTGACTAGACTTACATTCCCATTCTCCATTCTCCATTCACCTTCTTCTCATTCCACTTTCTTTTCATATTTGCCTTTACAGTTTTCATATCCTTTACTTACTCACAATATGAGTATTAGTTTTGAGACATTCACGTGGAAAATCCAAAACTTCTCTAAACAGAACACCAAGAATCTACAATCCAAGGCTTTCCGTATAGGACATCATAAATGGTAGTAGTACACTTCTTTAATGTTAATTACTACAACTCTTTTAATTTCGTTAATTATGGTGTGCTTCTTAATTATCTTAACAGGAGGATCCGTTTGTATCCATTAAGGAGGGACGTTAACCATTTCTCGTTGTATTTGATGGTTGCGGATTCTCTACCGGCTTATGGTTGGAGCAGAACCACATATTTCAAGTTGGTTGTTACAAATCAGGTTGATGCCAACAAGTCAATTGTAAAGGGTACACACATCCCTTTGTTTTATTTTCTTGTCCAACTTTTTGATCCATGTTATGTGCTTTGTCACTATATACCTACTTAAGAGTGGAACAACTTTGGCTATTTAGTGTGAATCCTTTAGTTGGAATACTTGAGATTTGGGAGATAGAACAATAGAACTAAAACGGTAACAAGAAAGATTAGAGAATATAATAATGCAACTCTTCAAGGCGCGTACTACATGCACTTTTTTTTAGGCTTAATTCGTCCCCACCAGTTTAATATGGTGTGCAAAATGAGTTACTGGTGAATTTCTTGCAAGATACAATGAAGAATACTTGACTTGTTTTTGTACTCACACCGTCAAACCTTATATCAAATGATAATTTACATAATGATATTTTCTATTCTTTCTTCTACGTACAAAGAAAGCGTTGAGATAGAGTTACACAAATAGTAAAAAAGGAAAAGTATAGGTAGATAATGAAAATACTAAACAATGTGAACAATGGATATGTCAGATGTTCAATTCAATAGGTATGCAGATGATTATGTTCATTATTTTTAATTGGATGGTTATTTCTTTTAATTCGATTTACTCATGCACAATTAACAATGGCTGGATGTTCAATTCACTGGGTGTGCAGATGGTTAAGGTTTAGGAAATAATTGGGGGTGGAGTATTTTTTTACTTTATTAGGTCAATTCTAGAGCTCATTGTTCACATTGTTTACAAAAATCATTGTCTACCTAACAAAACCGAAAATAAGATAAGGAGAATTTATGGGCACTAAGTATAAGCAACATGCAACAACCTACTTATAAATAAAAACATTTATTTCAGAAGATATAACTATTCAATGAGTTACAATCTCTTAATAAGTTGCAATTTTTGAATAAGTCACAACTTCACGAAGAGATGTAACCTTTTAAACATAGCTTTTCACATTTAGATTTCCAAACTTTGTTGAAGCAATTTTTCAAATTGGGATTGGCCATTTGTCATCTTACAAGAAATATTTGCTAGACTCATTCGTTTGTGTACACTCAACAACAGAAAATGTATCTATCACTCATGATGTTATTTTTATTGGATCATGGAAGTTTAACACCAGATGTTTGTAAAATTTCCCCAGAGACTCAGCAGAAGTTCAATGGAGGAAATCGCAGTTGGGGCTCAACATTCCTTACCCTGAGTGACTTCTATGATCCTAACCAAGGGTATCTAGTCAATAACACATGTATCATTGAAGCTCATGTTTGTGTCTCCGATGTTCCGCCTCATGCTATCAAATTAAGAAAAACCAGTAGTAGCATTAGTCCAGCAAGTGACTCTATCTCTATCTTGCTTGATGATCAAGAAACAGAATCAACAGATGGGAGCGAGACACTTACTTCCGCGACCTGCAGGTCTAGTCGAACCGAAGATGAAGATGAATGTTCAGATTTAACACTAAAGGACATCATAAATTTGGACAGTTTGGGTAAAGAAGAAGCATCTTTTTTTCCATTGGTGGAAGATGCCTGCATGTGGCATCCTGATCTAATACAGAGCCAGAGGAACCGAAGCGAACGATTCAAAATATGGGCATTCACATCTTTAGGCCAAGTTCTGCATTTCCTCAAGACAAGCAAGGTGAAGGACATGGATGAAGATGGATGTAATTATCTGAAAGGTTTATGGGAGGAGCTTGTTAGGTCCTCAGGATTCAACTTAACTTGGTTGGAGCCTTATGTTCAATCTGCACTGGGAATGAAGTCTCATTTGGAAAGAGCAGCGGGTATGGATGATTTAAGGGACAATGTGGTTGCCATTGAGATCAAGATGAAGAATCTGAGGGGAGAACTTGCTGCTGCAGAAGCTGAGTTTGTGGAAGCAAGGAAAGCTTTGGCTGAGGCAAGAAAAGGTTACAAAGAGATAGATATGAATGATGTGTTAGGCTATTCCATGTTTTAGGAAAACAATAGTGTTATTTGGACCCTCTTCATTCCTTATTCATCCACTTTTAGTCCCAAATCATGGTGGGAGATAGAAAATTTAGCTGCCTATTTCCTTGTATATTGTATGATATGGGATTGACTTCTACATTCGGATCCATTTGCACCAGGCGTAATCAATGTCGAAATTTAGAAGCCGGACTATGGTGGTTCCTGCGTCAACAGGACCGCCATAGAAGCCGGACTACCATTAACCATGTAACTTACCTCTGGCATGCTGAAAAATACACAGGACAATCTATTCTTAATAAATAAAAGTAGATACATAAGTTTACTCACATTACTTTGAAGCTATTTCTCTTCTTCTACTAACGCCATGTCAGCAGCAACATTGCTTATTTGGCAAAATGTTAGAATCAACTACTCAAAACTTGTCAAATCAACTATTATTTTCAAATCAACAAAAAATAAAATATACAAAAAAGAAAACTAAAAAATACAATACAATAAATTTTTAACGTATAAATACATTGAATCCATATTCCTATATTTATTATATCTTACCGTTATAAACAATTATAATCCCAACAATTAATTTATTAACTTACTAAAGGTAATAAATATTCATACTACAAATGTCATAATAATATTATTAATTATAATAAATTTTACGTTACAAGTATTCAAATTCCATACTATTTGAACTACTTATATAAGTCTCTTAGCACTGTTCTTTCAAATAACATCAAATTTAATACAAAAAATTTATTTTTGAATTAGACATCTCAACTTATTCAATGGAGCATCATTCTTTCAAGGCAAAATGATTAGAAATCGAATAACTATCCAAGATCTAATAGCCATGCAACGAGAATCTGATGATCTGGTATGACAAAAAAAACACTCACAACATGCATCATACATTCATACTTACTCAAATACCGTATACCTAATGAATACATAAATTGAATATTGGAATAGGAAAAGATCTTCACAATTTTAGCAACTATAAACGAAATTGATGACAAATTTGTATGAAACTGTGTTGAATGTGAAAAGTGTCCGAAAAAAGCATATAAAAAAAACAACTACATTTGTGGCACATGTAATCAAACTCTACAATATCCAACAATAAGGTAACTCTATATACTTTTGTACTATTTCATGGCGAAGCAAAAAAATTATTGGGCACAATTGCTTCAAATCTAATGACACTCTAGAAAAGTAATGGCATTGAAGTACCACTCCATTAAGAGATTAAGAAGAAAGAAAACTATACAAATTTAAGACATATCTTCGGAAAAAGAACATACATGCAAAGATGGAACAAACAACACAATAGAAAGTGCATCCAATTCAACAATTCATAAAGAACATGCCTTCACAAGAATCTACGACAGAAAAAAAGTAACAACTCTAACAACAACCAATAAAGAAAAAAGAAGACGAGCGCTACATAAGAAGACTAAGTCCATCAACTAAAATAAATGTAAAAATTAAACCACCAAATAAAAATGTCACTTTGTACAACTCCTAACATCCAAATCTTTTGTACTATAAATTATTTTAAATAAAACACCTTTTAAATTTAACTTTAATTTACACATATTTAATTTATTTCTACAAAATATAACAATTTTTAATTTACTGTCTCATTCTAGTATTTATAATGACAAGCATAAAAATAATCTTCCAATTATTATGAACATTCTTGGTTGGTTATGTATAATTTGACTTGGTCCAACAACTGCTATGAGGAACTCTCAATAAAAATCATGATATTCATTAACTGATAATCATGTCATGTGATTATTCTAAAATGTGAATTTGAACAAATTTGTATTTCTTTATCTTAGTTTAGCTTTGTTCATCAAATAAATGTTATCCTTCCTAAGTTATCTTTTGTGCATAAATAGAATTACTCATCTCATATCCATGTCCAACCGATAAGTAGACTTTTTATAAATGAAGGTAATACTGAGGTAGTAGCATTCAAATTCAAATATACTTAAATGACATATAATAGTACTAGTATGACTTTTGTGGTGCAAAACAATTAATTCAGCACCTACTCTTCATTTTAATTTATGCACATATAATTCTAATTGATTAAGATATATTTTCTCTCAAGTCAAAACAATTAAACTAATGCTAGAAATATATATAGGCAACTTCCATAATATTGGAAGCACTTTTCTCAGAAATTTCATTGAAGTAATACTTCGGATTATGAAACCTTTAAATTCGTTTGAGGTTCATCAATTATTTCATAGGCCCAATTTAGTTGACTTTTATTGATTTGTTGATAGCTATTGGGATTATGGAGAATTATCAGCAAGGAAAGGAGATTGAGAAGTTCACATGGGTAATTGAAAGTTTCTCAAAGAAGAACACCAAGAAGCTACGATCCAAGTCCTTCCAAGTTGGTGGTTGTAAATGGTAATAGATACTTGTTAATTGTTACATATGGTTCATATATATATATATATAGTTTGGTTTAATTACTCTGTTGGTTTTTATAATTTCTTGAAATTTTTAATTAGGTCCCTATACTTTTTTCTTTTTAATTGGGTCCTTGCACCAATTCTTTTTTAATTAAGTCTTTTTTAGTAGTAATTGGCTTAATTTTATAATCTAACTAAAAAAAATTTGGTACATGGACCTAAATAAAAGGAAAAAAAAAGTGTAGAGACCCAATTAAAAAAAATTGGTATAAGGACTCGATTAAAAGAAAAAAAATATAGAGACCTAATTAAAAATTTTGCGAAACTATAAGGACCAACAGAGTAATTAAACCATATAGTTTTATTTAATTGGAGATATTATATAGGTAACTCAATTTAGAGAAATGTTGATATTTTTTGTTAATCTCAGGCAGATACATGTGCATCGAATAGAAAAAGCAAAAGGTATGGAGTATTTATCGTTGTATTTGAAGGTTGGAGGTTCTGTACCATCATTTGGATGGAGCAAATATGCATATTTCAGTTTAGCTCTAATTAATCACATGGATCCCCAAAAGTCAGTTGTAAGAGGTATGCATGTTACATTAATCAATTACTTTTAATTTTCTTTCTTTATATGTCACTCTTGTTATGATTATTAACCTTGAATCAGAATTCATATTATGATTTACGGTAATACTAGGAAGACAAAAAAATATCCAGAACTTACTTTATTTAGTATTTATTAATTATTGAAACAATTAATGAATGTTGTAAATTCTAACCAACATTTCTATATGATTTTTCAAAACCAAAATTGTTGTATTTGGTGAAACGTCTTTTTGTTGGGGGGAGGGGGAGAGGGGGGCTGAGTGTTCACAAATAATTTTATTTTGGGTGTTTCAAAGTAAAAAAGTAATTATATTATTGTGTCTTCTCTATCACCGTTCATAATTTATGTCATTTCAATGATGTTAATTTAAGAGAATATTGACTATTTAATTTGTAGAACAAAGAGTACTCACATAAAAATAATAGCTAAAATGTAGACGCATAAATATCAAAAAATTCAATGAATCATAGTTTAATTTTGATACATTGATCCTGTGGTATATTTACATCTGTTTTTTTGAATAACCATTCATGTGGTCAATATAAAAGATTATTATTTTTACTAATGTGATATCACATAATTTAATATACGTATAAAACTATTTTACATTGATGGTATATCAAAATTAAATTCGTATATTAAATCATCTAATATTCATCTTATAAAATACCATGTAGATATACTCATCCAATAAAATAGTAACATTTCAAGATATTATTCACTATTAATTTTTTTTTTTATCTAAAATAATATTATCTAATTGATTTTGAATATAATAATACAATTAGAATAAATTATTTAGCACATTTTAAAAAGATGACAAAAAGGAATAGCCGAATAGAAAGGAGAATACTAATCATATATTGATAACTAAATAAGCAGTTCATGGATTAATTAACAACTTTTTATATAAAATAAAATAAAAAGAAACATTTTTACTTCTCTTATGAAACTTACTCCTCTTATCTTAATTTCTTCCCTCTACATATTAAGGTATGTAAAAACAAGTTCGAAAAAATATAGTGCGACACCATAGATCATTAGATCTTTCCCCTTTAATTTGTTACGAGTGTTTTTCAGCTAGCTAATAAGCAAATAGAATTTGCACGCATACCCTTAATTCATTTCTAAAAGAAAATTGCGGTGTATGTAAACATAATTATGAGTTGACTTTTCACGTGAAAATATCTTGGTATACAAACATTATGTAAAATAAAATATATATTGTATTAAATAACTTAATTAAATATATTAAATCTTCTTATAGTTTTTAATTATCATCTTTATATGAAATATTAGAAGAGTTTAATTTTGATATATTAACAACGTAAGACATTTTACAACAATCGTGTAATTTTTTTAGATGACCATTCAGTTAATGTAAAAAGTAGTTATTTTTGCTGATACGTGGTTATACAATTAGATTTACTTGTAAAACTATTTTATAGGATCAAAATTAAATTCATATTAAAATGTATTTAATTTCTAATGTTTGCAATAATATATAATATTGTGCAGAGACACAACAGAAGTTCAATGCTGGATACCGTAGCTGGGGTTCAAGCTTTGTGGCTCTGAATGACTTCTATGATCCTAAACAAGGATATCTCCTCAACAATGTTTGCATCATTGAAGTCCGAATCTCTGTCTCCGATGTTGCATTTGACACCAACATTTTTAATATTAATAATAATGTCTCATCATCTACTCATCACTCTAATAATCAAACTTCAAATGAGACACTGAGCCGTTCAACTTCAACCACAACCCAAGAAGATGATGTTAATGGAATAACAACATTACAACCTAATTCAGATGATGTAGTACACTATGTGCCTACAGCACCACCTCTATTATATCCTACTATTATATGTGATGATGAACCTTTAGTAGTGCCCTTAAACACTACTACTCTTAGTGAGATTCTAGATGTGAAAAGCTTAGGAGAAGAAGAAAAAGCTTATGTTCCCTTGTTGGAAGAGGTATGTTCATGGCACCCTTCGCTGATCCAAAGCCAAATGAGAAAGAGTCCGAAATTCATTCAATGGGCATTCATAGCATTAGGTCAAGTTCTACATTTCCTCAAGACAACAAAGGCAAAGGACATGGACGAGAATGCATTCAACAAACTCCAATGTCTTTGGGAGGAGCTTCAGTTGTTCGGATTCGAGCTGAGTTGGTTGGAGCCCCATGTTGAATCTGCATTGGACATGAAAGCCTACTTGGAAAGAGTGAAGACCCTAAAGGAGAATGTGATTGGTTTGGAGATTGAGATGAAGATGCTCAAAGCCAAAATGGCTGTGACAGAAATCGATCTTGAGTTGGCAAAGAGAGACTTGGCAATGGCAGAGGTACAAATGGGATTTGAAGAAAAGGACATGGATAAGGAACTGGGTTATGGTTATGGTTATGGTTATGTCATATCTTAATTACTTCCATATTGCACCCACCATACACAATAATTTCGTTCTGCTTATGTATCAATCTATTATATTTATAAGATAAATATTGCATCTGGTATTAAAAACAGGAAAAAATGACACAGCTCAATTAATTTACTAGTGTATTAATAGGCACAAAAACTAAAAGGTGATGAGCTTTCTCATATAAATGCTTTCTAATCCTATCGACTTCTGTTATTAACAATGTTCAATAACAAATAGCTACAAATACCTTTATCGTTACAAAGAGAAGGTATATGCAGATTTTACACTCAAGCTTCAAATGGGAATGGATCACAGAATTTAAAACCTCAAAGACAGTTCATTGAAATTACCAGACTTTTATAACTAGCTATGTGCTTTCTTCCTGTCCTCTTCATGAAACACAGTTCTTCATTGGTTTTCACATCTACAATACTCTGTACGATAGTATTCCATCAATTGTTTCAACAACCAACCGGTTCATGCGCACCAAAACCAGCAAATATGATCTTGCTTTAGGACCTGAAAAGCGAAAAAAAAATAAAATACAATGTTGGTGGAAAATGTTAATATAAATTTATGATAACGGATTTTATGGAAAGGCTAATGCATTTTAATGGGTTCAATAAGAAAAAGAAAAAACAGATAAGGGCAGAGATGTAACAGTTTGACTACCTAAATCAAATGAAGGGATTTCATCTTGCCGGAAGTAGTTGCCTCCATTGGTTTTCTTCCTGAGGCTTGAATTGATTTTATCAACAGCTACAACTAAATCCTAGGAGATCAAGTTGAACAAAGAACCCCAAAAAAAAGTGTTAAATAGATCAAGTATATGCACATACGACTGTGAAGACAGACAAATTACTAGAGTTTAAAGAACACTAAAGAAGATAATCCATGTAAATTGTAAAGAAACATCTAGTTAGACACAAAGAACCTCACCTCCCATGTCGCTAGACCCTTCATGTAGCCAGGAAGACATTCAAATTCTCTTTCCGATATCTTTATAAGAGAGCTGGAAGGTTCAGCTGACTCTAAATTCTCCTTGTTTGCCTCTAAATTTAGTTTAAAAATAATACATAAAAAAAAAATCTCTTTGTGGCTTATGGTGGGATTTGAAGTATTGAAGCAAGAAAGAAAACTATTACCATCAGATAAGAAATTCCTCCCCTCAGATGCCACTATTTTGTCTACAACAGGTTGCTGCTGCTGCTTAAACTCTTGTTCCCTGTTCAACCATTGCTCAGAAAATGAGAAACTTGCAGCAATCATCTACAGAAATGTGGAAATAATATTCACAACTTTTAACTTACTTCTCAGGTTCTTGTGGAAATAAATCAGCAGCACCGGTGCAAGAAAATAAGATAGTGGTACAAATAGAGTTAGTAACAAACAATTAATCAAAGCAAAAGTTTTGTTTTCATGAAATCAACATCAACATGACCACAAGACCAGATCAAGTGACACCCCTTTTAACCAGAAAATGAAGAATATTGGAACCAAAACATATGCATGAAATTCTCACAACCAACAAGAATGCCAATGGAGGCAAGTGGCATATCAGTATCACTAACCTCCAGATGCTAACGTGGCCAGACAAGCATCTGAGAGTCCAAGTTGTTTCAAACTCATAGATTCATCAAATCTGAAGAGAATTAGATTAAGGGACAGACACCAATAAAATCAAACGGGATGAAAATATCGTATCGTCATCTAATCTTTTCAGTTTTCATAGCTTCAATACAGAATTTCTGAAAACAAAGTACAGAAATAAATCAAATGGATGAAAAATGTAAAACACAATCATATGTGAATTGATTTTGGTATCATTCAGGGTGGCAGATCAACATAACTTCACTATTTCATCTACAGAATTTTTTATTTTCATTTTTTTCAGTTCTATGTTAAAAATTGTCCAGGAGCCAAAAATCGGAGAAGGATACAAATCATCTTCGTTGAAGCTAGAATCCGGCACAGGAGCTAAAATCTCTCCTTCTTCTTCTTCATCATCCTCTTCATCCTCAAAATCTGGAGCTAATTCCCGAAAATGGAAAATTCTCAATCCAACAAAACAAAGGAAGGAAAAAAATGCAAAGTAAAAATGGAAAGAGGAGCGAGAAGAGGAAGTAAGAAGCACCTGGAACGTAGCCGTAGCTGCTCTTGAGACGATCTTCGAGTTCAAGTAGATCGGAGTGGTTTTTCTTATAGAGTTCGTTGCAGTGACCTAACAGCTCTTCGAAGGAGACGGTGCCGAACGACATCGAATCCAGGAGCTCGAGGTCGGCGGCAGAGGTGGATACGCGGCGGTTAAGAGATTGAACGAAGGTGGAAGATGCAGAATCTGCGATGAACAGTGCAATTGAAATTACAAATTTCAAGTGCTGAGATGGTTGGAGATTGATTTGAATTTGAATTTTGTGAGAAAGATTTACCGAGAGGAATGGGGCGGCGATCTATAGATAATTTGAGAGCATCGGAATTGGACTGAAGATGGTTGCAGAATGATGCCAGCGCGTTGCAGAATTTCCATATTGCATCCTCCGACATCGTCTTCTTCTTCGTTTCTCTCTCTCTCTGCAACAATTGTGAATAATGAATACCCCTTTGCAGCTCCTTCTCGAAGAAGAGGAGTTCGGCGGGAATTTCAAATTTCTTAAAAAGAAAGTAGTAAAGTAAATTGAGTGCTTCAGTTCGTGAAGCGCCTGTAGCTCAGTGGATAGAGCGTCTGTTTCCTAAGCAGAAAGTCGTAGGTTCGACCCCTACCTGGCGCGACTTAGTTTCTTTTTTCTTTTTATATTTAATTAATTTTTAATAAATTTAAAAATTAACTAATTAATCAATTTTTAGTAAAATATTTTAAAAATAAAAATAATAAGCTGTTTTATAAGATTTTGAATTTATTTTTTAATATTCTTGTGTTGTTCTTGAATATCATTTTTAATTTATTATTTATTTGTATTTAATAGTGAATTTTTTATTACCATAAGTTTTTCTATTTCTCTTTTTTAATGGATATGCACTATGGACTACAACCGTCACAACTAATTAAAACTATAACTCCCCATTATTAATTAATTTATTACATATTAATAGTCAATAAAAATATAAAACACTAACTAAATATAATAAATATCTACATAAAAATATCATAATAATAATATCAATCATAATAAATTTTAAATTATAAATATTTAAATTTCATGCTATTTTATCTATTTACATATTCTACATATGACTCTTACTACTAATCCACTGTGATTTCATTCTCAATCAATTTTTTTTAACTCTAATTTTTTTTTTTAATTATTTCTGAACTATAAAGCATCTCAAAGTTACACAATGAAACAATTTTTTTAAACAGTATTGCCAAACAAGCAGATAATTGATTTATCAAAATTTACGTAATTTGTTTATAAAAAATATTTATACCAATAAATGAAGAATAATTTATCTGCTTAAAAATAATTATATTAGATGATAAGATATAAAACAAAAATACTTATTGTATTTTTAAAACAAAATTTATGAAAAGAAAAACACTTTTATTACTTTTACTATTGTTCATACCCTATCCAAGTAGCAATAAGACAGACCCAAAGTAAGCTGTGAGGTCCAATCTAAAAGATTGGCCTTCACTGCGTGTCTGACCTCCTCAAAGAGATCGGAGCCAACCCCAAGCAGACAGTCCACGTTTATCCACAAACATAACTGCTTCCTAAAATCTCTTACCTACTTCTGGAGGAGATATCACAACAACCCTAAGATAAAGGAAAGGTTATCCACCATCAAAGATGGAATGACTCCAACGGTAGTTATTGGATTCCTACTATAGATACACTGACACACTTAGGTAAACCTAAGTTCCAATACACTAAAACCTGTTTAACCCTTTGCTGACTTAGGAATTAGAGTGTCTTTGCAGGTACCACCCCCCCATTTACTGCCACGCGTACGAATCACTTCGAACGGAGGCTCTCGCGCTACAAGCCAGAAACCACCTTCCTCCTCCATTTGGGCCTTCTGTCCTAGTCCAATCCATCTATTTCAGGTACCTACATAACAACTATTTATACTTTTTTTTTCATTATTAATACTTTACATATGTATATTTTAAGATCTTTATAATTATACTTATCTCAATATGCTATTGGTTGCTTTTTGCAATAACTAAAAATTAAACATTAACAAGTTTATTTACTAATTTTTTACTATATTTTATTAAAACAAATGTGAAAATAAAATCAACAAATAAAGATATAACCTTACACAACTTTAATATAAAAAAATTTTATATTACAAAATATTTTAAATAAAAATACATCAAATTTAATATTAATTTATATATATTTTAATTAATTTTTAAACAATATAATACTTATTAGACTAACGGGCGAATCTCACTCTAGTTATTCACAAGAGCAAAAGCACTGACTTGCTATTAGAAACGCCTAAGAATTTCTCATGCTGTGTTGTCACTTCACTTGGCAGGTATGAATAATAATTAATAGAGAAAAACCTAAAACAGTCCCTAACAATTATCTCGAAAGACAATGAGGCCTTTGACAAAAAAAAACTCCAACCCGACTCCTGACAATTACCTTGAAAGGACAACGAAGCTCCTGTGCCAAAAAAAAGTCAATGTTGTTTTTTTTGGCACAGGGCTAATCAGTCCCAAAAAAAAATAAAACCAAGAGCCGGATTGGATGTTTTTTTTTCTTGGAGACCTCGTTGTCCTTTCGAGGTAATTGTGAGGGGTCAGGTGGGGTATTCACTCTAATTAATAAGTGTCCAACCATAACAAAAACTGCTTATATACATACATAAGAGTATATGAAGACATAATACATTAACCTCCCCCTTTTTGAAAGCTAATGTACATTTATAAGTGTCAAAACTATTGGAGTGGAATATTTACGAGCAACTCAAAACATAGAAATGGATTTGCACGAGTTAGGTGAATTCTCCTTTGAGTGCAGAAGCAGCTGTTTGAATGGCTCTTGCAACTCTCCAGATTTCATGTTGAATTGCTGCTACCCTTTCTCTTTCACTTGTTGCCTTTGATGATCCCTGTGTTATTGAATCAGCAATCCCAGGGAAGAAATCTAGCTTGCTTTCTTGGTCCCTTGGAGGCCCAAATACCTATAACAAGCATTCATGGATTGGTGATCAAGTCAAGTTTAGTAACATGAAAGTGATTAACTAAGTCAACTAACACAAGCACACTCACAAGATGCTTGAACCACTTTCTTCCATGAAGACCATCTGCATCAATGAAGCCTTTTTCGGCAAGGATTAGTCTATCGTTCAACGCTCGCTTCCTCATATCTACTATATCACCTGCAGTTTCTTGCAATCTCAGTTGCTGCAATTCAGAACAAAGATGAGTATAAATTGGAATTGAAATGGAATAAGAAGAGAAAAAAAAAGGGATTCTAGCACTAAAAGATACATCATTTGCAAGCATTGTTTGGTTTACCTTTGATTCATCATCAACTTGCTTGGCAGCAGAAGCAAATTCTTGAATTGACATGGTTAATGGATGTAGAGAAACTTGCTGATCTAACAAGTTGCTCAACTTGTTCTTGTAAAACTGCAAAAGTAACATCAGTGTTAGTCTTCTTTTCTTCCATATTAAATAGAAACAATTGATTTGTTAAAGAGATAGTAGCTATCAAGAATTTTTAATAAACTACTAGGTGATTATGAATGCATACCAATAATTGATTCGCATAGGAAATGTAATTGAAGGGAAGAATGGAATCGTCGGCCAGGTGAAGGGCCAGGAGTCCCCAAATTCCAGTAACTAATACAACAAAGAACAGAAGATACATCTTGAGATTACCATGAAATTAACAATATTTTACCAATAAGAAAATCACTCAAAATCGCCAGGAATTAGATGAGAAATCTAACCGGCAACATGTCGCTGAAAAAATGGATCTCCATACTCTGTCATCCAGTTATACGAGTCGTAAGCCGTGTGATAGACAGGAAAATCTGGGGGAAGTGGTGTAGGATTATTACAATGCATTTTATAGAACATGACATATTTAGGCATAGTGTTAGAAACAATTAATTTTGTATTACAAAAATTAAAGAATCTAGGGAGTGGTCTTATATATTTTTAGCCTCTGGTTATCAATGTCCAAAGAGATACAATAACAAATGGTATAACCATAGTAAATGGCTCCATAAGTTTAAAAAGAAGTACCTCTTCCATAATAAACATCAATAGATGGAACCCCTGCATGTTGCACAAATGGAGCAAAATCAGAATCAACTGCACTGAGCCTTTGAATCTGCAATCCACCGAAAAACCACACTTTTTAAAACAAACCTTGGCAAAATCCACATTAATATGATACAATATATAAAATTTTTCATCATTTGAGTTAGCAAATGCAAATAAATACTTGGCAGTAGTAACAAAAGCTTTACATTGTAGTCTTCACCAGTGACAGCCCAGTTCTCATATATTGATGCACCCTCAGAATCAGGATCCTTGACCTGAAATCAATGCAAATGCTAAGTGATGTTCAGGTATTATGATATATAAGTTTATTATGTATGCAAATGCATTTATAAATTACAGTGATCGAAAGATACCTTCTTTGTGACCTCCACGATAAGATTGTCTAGCTGAGGAGTTGAGCCAACAAAGAGGCCAGGCCCTTGAACAGCACAGTCCACATTAAGGTATGCCACAGCTTTGGGACTCAGATTGATAAGGTTTTGTTCAACCCACTCAGTGGATCCTATCTACATAAAACACATTAACCTCATTCATGATTCCAAATCATATTATTACAGGAAGCAAAATTATTAAAAGCAAAGAACTTGACCATGTTTCGGTTCATTCTTCGAGCTGGAAACATCCACAAACTCAAGAGGTTGCTTGCTTAAAGGGAATCATAGTTAAAATGAGTGAATAAGGAATTACTACTACCTACCATTCCGAATTCCTCAGCATCCCAGCTGCAGAGAATGATAGATCTCCTCGGAGTCCAACCGGAACCTAACAGAATCGAAAATCTCCGGGCAATGTCGAGCAGGGCAGCTGTCCCACTGCTGGGATCAACAGCACCAAAAGTCCATGCATCTCTATGGTTCCCAAGCAACACATACCTATCAGGTTCCTCACAACCTTTTATCACAGCAAACACATTCTGAATAGTTGCCACTTTCTTCTCTCCCTGCAAAATACACACACACCAAACTTCATCATAAGGCTTCCCTTTAAAGAACTACTAAGAGAACTTCATAAATCCAACACATGTCTAAAACTACTTTGACAATGCATAAAAATTAAGGTAAGAAAAACATGTCAAATTTCCTGATTTGTAGAGAATGAAAAAAAGTCAATACTCAAAAAATGACACTTCTGAAGGAAGACTCAAAAGTGAAAAAAAGTCAAATTCCAATTACAGTTATGAAACAAAGGTACAAACAAAACAGAACACCAACCTGGTAAGAGAAATTGAGCATGGTGGGACCAGGACCAACGTGCCTGACCTTAGATCCTAGGGTACCCCTCCATTCAAGGGGCACCGGCGCACCACCCAAGGACCCCAAAACAATCTCAGCAACCTCAGCAGACAAGGGTAAAGATGGAATTTTGGGGAACCTCTTCGAAACCTCACTATCATCCAAACCCAAGGTTTCACCGCCATCAACACCAGCCCAACCAGGACTCAAAGGGTCCCCCACACCCCTCATCACGTGACCTCTCTCGAACCCATCACGCCACGTGTCACCGTCCCCGTAAACCAGAACTGCCACCGCGCCATTCTCTTCAGCTTTCTCAACCACCGCTCCCCTCCCTAACCCGTCGCCTTTACGAACCACAACGACGCAGCCGTTAACGTGCACCCCCTGCGCCCGAAGCGCACGGTAGTCCCTCTCCCTGCCGTAGTTCACGAAAACCGCCCTCGCATAAGCCGAACCGGACGGCGAGTAAGCGTGGTAAGGTTGCACTACTGGTTGTCCGGTCTGGTCGCTGAAATGAACGGGTTCGGTGAGCGGAAGGTTGAGAACTGAACCGTTTGGGAAATGCAATGAAACAGAGGAGTGAAGAGGGTAAGAGAGGAGTGTGGTGTAGGTTGTTGTGTGGGTTGGAAGGTTAAGGGACCTGAAGTGGTTTATGACGAGGCGAGTGGTATCGGCGGCGAGCTTTGTTCCGGCGAGGTGAGGGTGGAGGGTGAGGCTGCGAAGGTAGGAGGAGATGGTGGAGTTGGAAGCAGAAGAGAGAAAGAGATCAATGGCGGTTGAAGTTGAAACAGGGTAAGGGTAATAGAGGGTGTAGAAACCCAGAATGCAGAGAACGAGTATGGCCACAAAAGTTTCTAAAGGTGAAGGCTTTCCGGTGATAGTGTTGGTGGGCAAGGGAATAATCCGCACCATTTTTTGGTGGAAAAACAGAGTACACAGAGAAACAGAGGATGCTCTGTTTTGTTTTTCTTTTTATTTTTATTATGGAGAAAGAGAAAGAGAAAGAGACTAATAACTAGTTTTTATTTTAATTTAATAATAGATTCGAGGATAATGGTCGTGCATTTTTTTGCCTTTATGGTGAAAGGGTTTGGGGAAATGAATGAATGATGATGATAGGCTTTAGATGAGTCTAAAAAAATGGTTATAAAAGATTTAGCTTTTAACAAAATTAAATTATTTTATCAAAAATGGTAGTTTATTATTAGGTGGAAATTTAGGTGCAGTCGATTTCACATAAAGTTGATACCTGAGAGTCGTTAAATGATTTAACTGATTTGATTAAATTTTCATCTAACGGCTTTCAGATATTAAGTTCACGTGAAGCCGATTTCACCTGGATTTTTACCTTATTATTATTTATATAAAGATGGGAATGTGAAGAGGTGGATGACAGTGAAGGGTGTCTTCTTTCTATAATTCTATGTGCTATGTCCATGCACGGTGGAGATTTGAGTCACATTGTGAAAAATATTGTAGGCAGAAAAATCCAAAAACTCATCTCATCTAGGACAAGAAGCCTCTGTCACTACTCACATGAAAATCTTTGTTTTTGTGAAAGGACATATCTCTTTTTTTATAGATGCTAAGAATAAATAACCCCAAATCGTGGTGGCCATAAATAAATGAGATAATTTAATTTAATTTTCTTATACTATATGCCTGGTCTGGTCTCTGGTATGAAAAAGAATGAGAATCTATGTCTGAGTTAGTGTTAGTGACACTGAAGCATGCCAAAAGTAGGAGTGGATGTCCACGCCTGGGGTGAGTGGGGAGAGCATTAACTAACTGAGCATCCATTATGTCTCTCCCTCCAAAAACGATATCGGCTCTCATACTACCTGTTCATACCCTGGCCCAATAAATAGGGCCCAAGATCTAAGCAAAGAAGCCCAACCCAAAAGGTTGGCCTTCCTCCAGTACCAGCCTTCGTCCCAGAAGTCGGTACTAAACACGACCTGCTCCAAAGAAGTCGGATACGAGGGTTAGCTGGCAGATAACACTCATTCGAATGAGTAACTGCCCCTAGAAACTCTCTAACCACTTCATAGAGCCATATCTTAACCTCCCTAAGATATGGGAACGGTTATCCGCCTAAAAAGGTGGCACTACTTCAGCGGTGGTTATTGGTTCACCACTATAAATACCCTGACTTCCCTCAGGTATCACGAAGTCCAATACATTCTAAACCTGCTTATACCCTTGCTAACTTAGGCATCGGAGTGTCTTTGCAGGTACCACCCCCCATTCTTTCACACGTGCAAGTCGGACGGAGGAACACCGAGTTTCGGGCAAACGCGATAGTCTCCTCCCTCACACGTTTGGGCCTACCAACGCCATCCGGCCCACCAATCTCTGGTTACCCACAGTAACATTGGCGCCGTTGCCGGGGACCCGAGAGATCAACCAGTGATGGCGGAAAGATCCCCTGAAGAAGGTCATGTGGAGACAGATTCTGATCAAGAGAATTTGAACACCGGAAACAATGAAGCAGATCAGAACCTCCACCAGGAAGCGAATGATCAACATAGGGAAGGCACCTCCGGAATCAAAAATCCGAAGGTGAACTCCTCGGAGGGGCGCGAATCAGAAAAAGAAGGACCCTCCCACACTAGTGAGCTTATGGGATTAATCCATAGCCGCCTCGAGCAGCTAGAACAGGAGCGGGAACGACAAAAGGAAGCTGAAAAGAACCTAAAAGAGGAGATGGAGCGACGAAAAGAGTTAGAAAGAAAACTCTTAAAATTAGAATCCTCCCTCAAAAGTCGGAATTCCCACGGCGATAGAGAAGATTCTCCCTTAGGAGAGAAAGATCCGTTCAGCGAGGATATAATGAGGGCAAAAGTTCCGAGAAACTTTAGAAGCCCCGATATGGACCTCTACGATGGAACCACCGATCCAAAGCATCATCTGAGCAACTTTAAAAGTCGGATGTATCTGACCGACGCTTCTGACGCTACGCGATGCAAAGCTTTTCCGACAACCTTGTCAAAAGCAGCGATGAAGTGGTTCGACAACCTCCCTCCGAGGTCAATTACCAGTTTTGAAGACCACTCAAGAAAGTTCTTGATGAGGTTCTCCATCCAGAAGGATAAAGTAAAGCATGCACCAAGTCTCCTGGGAATAAAACAGGAGGTCGGATAGTCCTTACGGGCCTATATGGAAAGGTTCAACAAAGCATGTTTGGAGATTCAAGACCTGCCCACCGAAGCAGTCATCATGGGGCTAGTCAATGGTCTTAGAGAAGGTCCCTTCTCACAGTCCATATCAAAAAGACACCCCGCCTCTTTAAATGATGTACAGGAAAGAGCCGAAAAATACATCAATATGGAAGAAAACGCTAGGCTAAGAGACCCAAGTTTGCGACTCGGGCACCCTCCCTCAACGAAAGAGAGGGAGAGGGAAGCGAAGAAGAAGGAAGAGCTCGGCCTTGATAGGCCAAGAAAATATCACTCTTATACTCCATTGAAAGTCCCTGTAGTGGATGTATACAGAGAAATTTGTAACACCGAAAGGCTGCCTCCCCCCAGACCTATTAAGAATAAAAAAGGGGAAGTCGCGGGGATTACTGTGAGTACCATAAGATATATGGGCACTCTACAAACGACTGTTACGACCTTAAAAATGTGATAGAAAAGCTGGCCAGAGAAGGTCGGCTTGACAGATACCTCATAGAAAGGTCGGACAGTCATGGAAAAAGAAAGCGAGATGATATGGACAAAAGAGACCCACCACCGCAAACTCCGGAAAGACATATCCATATGATCTCAGGAGGGTTTGTAGGAGGGGGACTCACGAAATCCTCTCGTAAGAGACACCTCAAGAGAGTGTACCAGATTGAAGAGGGGTCCTCCGACCTCCCAACCATTTCATTCACAAAGGAAGATGGGCGAGGAATAATCCCTGGGCACGACGACCCAATGGTAATCACCATGATCCTGGCAAATGCCCATCTACACAGAACACTAGTAGACCAAGGAAGCTCGGCGGACATCTTATTCAAGCCCGCCTTCGACAAGCTAGGTTTAGATGAGAAAGAGTTGAGAGCCTACCCCGACACCTTGTACGGACTAGGTGACACGCCAATAAAGCCACTAGGATTTTTGCCCCTCCACACCACCTTTGGAAAGGGGGAGAAATCAAAGACTCTGAGTATAGACTTCATAGTCATCGACGTGGGGTCGGCCTATAATGCTCTAATCGGCAGAGCTACCCTTAATCGACTCGGAGCGGTGGTATCGACACCCCACCTTTGCATGAAATTCCCGACCCCAGCAGGGATAGCAACGGTGAAGGGAGATCAGAAGCTAGCAAGAAAATGCTACAACGAAAGCCTAAACCTGAGAGGAAAAGGCAAAGAGGTTCACACAATAGAGCTCGGTGGAGCAAGGATTAAAGAAGAGCTGCGACCCCAGCCCGGGGGAAAAACCGAGGAGATTCAGGTCGGCGAAAAGGAAGGAAAAAATACTCACATAGGAGCCAACCTAAGGGAAACCTTAAGACAAGGGTTGACTAAGCTCCTAAAAGATAACTCCGATCTCTTCGCCTGGAAGGCCTCCGACATACCTGGGATAGACCCCGAGCTCATGTCTCACAAGCTCTCGGTCTACTCAGGGTCCCGACCTGTGCAACAGAGAAGACGCAAGCTCGGCCCAGAACGAGCCCTAGTAGTAGAAGAACAAGTGCAGGCGCTCCTAGAAGCCGGCTTCATCAAAGAAGTCAAATACCCAACATGGCTAGCCAATGTAGTGCTAGTCAAAAAACAAAATGGCAAATGGAGAATGTGCGTCGACTACACCGACTTAAATAAGGCATGTCCCAAGGACCCTTATCCACTACCAAGCATTGATGCCCTAGTAGACTCTAGCTCGGGTTATCAATACTTGTCGTTTATGGACGCCTATTCGGGATATAACCAAATCCCGATGTACGAACCAGACCAGGAAAAAACATCATTCATCACGCCCAGAGCTAACTTTTGCTACGTGGTCATGCCATTTGGATTGAAAAATGCAGGGGCCACATATCAGAGGCTGATGAACAAGGTGTTTTCCCCTCACTTAGGAAACTTAATGGAAGTATACGTCGACGATATGTTGGTAAAGACCAAGAAGGAAGTCGACCTCTTGTCTGACCTCTCACAAGTCTTCGACACCATAAGGTTGCACGGGATGAGACTAAATCCTGCAAAGTGCGCCTTCGCAGTGGAGGCAGGAAAATTTCTAGGATTCATGCTAACACAAAGAGGGATTGAAGCCAATCCCGACAAGTGTAGAGCTATCCTAGAGATGAAAAGCCCGACTTGTTTGAGAGAGGTCCAACAGCTGAATGGCCGACTAGCAGCTCTCTCCAGATTTTTGGCAGGATCAGCACTAAGATCCCTTCCGCTGTTCTCCCTACTGAAAAAGGGGCATCAGTTTGAGTGGACTCCCGAATGCGAGGAGGCGTTCCAGGAGTTCAAAAAGTTTTTGAGCCAGCCTCCTATCTTGACCCGACCTATAGCCGGAAAAGACCTCATCCTATACCTCTCCGTGGCAGACAGGGCTGTCTCAGCAGCCTTGATAAGAGAAGAGGAGGTCAGGCAACACCCAATCTACTTCATCAGTAAAGTTCTACAGGGCCCTGAGCTAAGGTACCACAAATTAGAAAAGTTCGCCTACTCCTTAGTAATAGCCTCTCGAAGGCTACGGCCTTACTTTCAGGCTCACACAATAAGAGTCCGCACGAATCAACCCATGAAGCAAATCCTCCAAAAAACGGATATTGCAGGAAGAATGGTACAATGGGCAATAGAGCTCTCCGAGTTCGACTTAAAGTATGAAACTCGGACGGCGATTAAAGCCCAGTGCCTCGCCGACTTCGTTGCCGAATATGCAGGGGATCAAGAGGACAAACCGACTACTTGGGAACTCTATGTGGATGGATCCTCCAATAAAACAGGAAGCGGCGCAGGCATAATATTGGTAGATGAAAGGGGAACCCAGATAGAAGTTTCCCTCAAGTTCGAATTCCCAGCTTCAAATAATCAGGCAGAATACGAAGCCTTGATCGCAGGATTGAAGCTGGCTGAAGAAGTCGGTGCTACGAAAGTGATGGTATACAGCGACTCCCAAGTGGTGACCTCTCAAATAAGTGGGGAGTACCAGGCAAAAGACCCAACTATGAAAAGGTACTTGGAGAAAGCCTCGGAACTCTTGGGGCGCTTTGCGGAAACCGAGGTGAAGCACATAACTCGGGATCTAAACAGCAGAGCAGACGCCCTATCCAAGCTAGCAAGCACCAAGCCAGGAGGAAATAACAAAAGCCTGATTCAAGAGACTCTCCAGGAACCTTCAGTGGTAAAAATGGAAGACCCACTAGAAGTCCTTGAAGTGGTCGGATTGAACCTCGGATGGATGAACCCCTTAGTCGAATACCTAAAATTCGACATCCTCCCTAAGGAGGAAAAAGAAGCCCAAAAAATCCGAAGGGAAGCACAACACTATACCTTGGTGAAAAATGTTCTCTATAGAAGGGGGATATCAACACCATTGCTAAAGTGTGTGCCGACCTCAAAAACCACCGAGGTGTTGGAGGAGGTACACAGTGGAATTTGCGGGAATCATCTCGGAGCCAGGTCATTGGCCAGGAAAGTGATCCGAGCAGGATTCTACTGGTCAACCTTGCAGAAAGATGCCACAGAATTTGTGAAAAAGTGCCAGCCATGTCAAATGCATGCAAATTTCCACGTGGCTCCCCCAGAAGAGCTCATTAGTATCACTTCTCCATGGCCCTTTGCAAAATGGGGAATGGATCTGTTAGGTCCTTTTCCCCAGGCGCCAGGACAAGTTAAATACCTAATAGTGGGAATAGATTACTTCACAAAGTGGATAGAAGCAGAACCACTGGCCACCATCACTGCACAAAGAAGTCGAAGATTCCTCTACAAAAATATCATCACAAGGTATGGGATACCTTACTCCATCACTACAGATAATGGGACCCAGTTCACTGACTCCACCTTTAGAAGCCTGGTAGCCAGTATGAAAATAAAACACCAGTTCACCTCGGTGGAACACCCACAAGCCAACGGGCAAGCCGAAGCAGCCAACAAAGTCATACTGGCAGGACTGAAGAAAAGATTACAAGATGCGAAAGGAGCTTGGGCTGAAGAGCTCCAACAAGTACTATGGGCTTACAGAACAACACCCCAATCCGCCACTGGAGAAACGCCCTTCCGACTAGTCTATGGCGTAGAAGCAATGATCCCCATAGAGATCAATGAGCGAAGCCCAAGAGTGATTTTCCACGATGAGATCAGGAATATACAGGGGCACAAAGAAGAGCTCGACCTGCTCCCTGAAGTCCGAGAAGAAGCTCAAATAAGAGAAGCAGCGCTAAAACAAAGGATGACTGCAAGATACAACAAAAAAGTCATTCGAAGGAATTTCACCCCTGACGACTTAGTCTTAATCAGAAACGACATTGGAGTCAACAAATCTGGGGAGGGAAAGCTCGCTGCTAATTGGAAAGGACCATACAAGATCGAGGAGGTCTTGGGAAAGGGCTATTATAAGGTGACCGACTTAGGCGGCACCGAGTTACCAAGGTCATGGCATGCTTGTAATATGAAAAGGTACTACAGCTAAGAAGCGAACTCTACTCCCTGATGTACTCTTTTCCCAGCTTCATGATTTTTTCCAGAATCAAAAGGTTTTTTCTGGAGAAGGGTTTTTAACGAGGCATCATAGTAGGGGCTAAGGGAAATAAATTATCAAAAGCCCTTAGTAGCAATAAGGTACCTCCTCAATTAATAAAGATCTTTTTTCATTTTAAATATCTCTTTTAAATTCCCTTTTTTATTTTTCCTTCTACGAAACGCGCCGATTTAAGCTCGACAAAACGTGAAAATCCCATGAACCGACCTAGATGGTCGTCAGGATAAAACGATGAGGTACAAGTCGGCGTAAAGAGGCTATAGAAGTCGATCATGATAAACTCGGAAGCAATCCGACTCATAGGTCGGAAAACGAAGCCGAGTAAAGCTAAAATGAATCGCAAAAGTAGCCTAAGTCACGAAAAACTCAGTAAAACAAAATTGAGTACTAGGAATAACAAAAAGAGATAAGGAAAAACTACGAAAGAATAGCAAGGCTGCCTTAAGGAAATTCAGAAAAGCAGGCAAGCCCCAAAGAAAAGGTTTTTTTTTTCCTAGAAAAGATCAAGGAGTCAAAAGAACCACGAACAGAAAAAGCATGCGCACATAAGGTAACTCAAAACCCTTATCCAAAAAAGGGGTACTTATTTTTTAACTTACAATAACCCTTATAAAAAGGGGTATCATAAAGTGTTTTGTTTACGGCCCTAAAAGGCCAAAAAATTGTTCAAACACTACCAAAATAAATAAAGAGTTTAAAAAGAGGGGCCCACAGGCCGGGCCCCAATAGCCAAAATCACTTCTCAAGAGGATCACCACCAGCAGAGTCAGGAGGAACACCAGCAGCAGGAGTCGAAGAGGAAGTCGGAGGAGCGGTAGAGGAACTCGGAGCATCCTTGGAACGAGGAGGGGACTCTATGATCCTCTGACCCCGAGTCTTTAAATCAGACTCAGACTCCACCACGGGGACAGGAGGATCCACGATGGCACCATCAACTACAATCTTATCAGGGTCCAAAGGAGAAAGGTCCAAGTCAGGAGCAATAACCCCGACCTGTTCCTTGAAAATCCTCCAAGCCTCGTCAGCACCATCCGCAATAGAGTCCTCCAACTCGGTATAGGCCTTCCGAGCGTTCAGCAAGTCATTCTTTACAGACACAAGATCAGCAAACAAACTGTTGTAGCTGGCTTGCGCTGCTTTCCTCAAATCCATCTCCATGTTGCACTGGGATTGCAACTTCTTCCCTTTCTCCCTGAGGCTGTCCCTCTCCTCCGTCAGTTTGGCGACTTTCCCCTCCAACTCCTTCTCATGCTCCTGATATATACGAAGCCTACCCTCCAGCTCCTCGACCCTCGAGGTCGTCCCTAAAGAGCTGATGGGAGTCTTCTCAAATATATCCAAGAGTTTGCCACAAACCCCCGCCGTCTTGAGACTCTCCTCAACCACAGTAGTGAGGTAGTGCCGAACAGAGACATCATCCATACTCATACGAGCATGAGGATAGATGTTCTTTCGGACGAACGCAAGAGCGTCCGCCTCACCAGTAGCGCCAGACTCTAAGGTCTTGCGCTTCTTTGGCTCTGGTTCAGGAGTAGGTCGGACGGGAGGGGGCGGCAGAGAAGAAGCAGAGGAAGAAATTACAATAGGTTGAGAGGAAGTCCCGACGTTCCGAGGAGGAGGAGGGGGAGAGACAACCATTCTAACACCTCCAGACCTGGCTCGAGACTTTGCCTTGGCTTCCTGAACCCTCTGGTAAGACTCTTGAGCATTTTTCTTTGCCATCTCTGCAGAAACAAAATGATAGCTAAAATCAGACAAAGTCGGTAAAAGAAATCGCAAGTCGGAAATAAGCAACAAGTGCAAAAAGCTACCTAATTGTGGCTGGACAAAGGCCGGCGACCCCTGAAGAAATTTTTTAGTATCCAAGTATGGGGCCCTCCCCCACACTTCTCGGAGGAACCCCACAATGGCTACCTCGACCTCATTTAGGTCATCTAGACCATATTTCTCGCAGGGGGAGGCCTCCAGCCAATATAAAGGAAATCGGGGAGAGGAATGCTCATCCAGGAAAAAGGGGTGGTGACCCTCTACAGCTTGCACTTTGAAAAAGTAGTTCTTGAAGTCGTGAAAGGACTCGTCAAAAAGGGTAAAAAGCCTCCGACCTTGAATGGCTCGAAAGGACACCCACTGTTGCTTATTGTTTAGCCCACTGAAGGGTTTGGTCATATGGAAAAGGTAAAAGAAAATCCTTAGAGAAGTCGGAAACTCTAGAGCCTGGCTGATAAATTGATAAATTTTTAGAAAACCCCAAGAGTTGAGGTGAAGCTGGGTGGGAGCCACTCGGCAATGACGCAATACAGACATTTCAAACTCTGAAAAAGGGAGGAAAACGCCCAAACGAGTGACCATACTCTCATACATAAAAAAGAAATGAGGGGCCGTCTCGTCAGCCCTCCCGAAACAAACCCGGTCTTCTGGACCCGGGACTACCAACTCGTACTTGGGCTCATCTTCTTCAGAAGTACAAATTCTATAGTGAGTACGAAGGTGGGTGATAAATTCAGTGTCAACGGAGGGCTCCTCCCCTAGAACCGTAACGTCTACCCACTGGGAGAGAGCATCTACGGAAGCCATTTTCTTTTCTTAAAAAAAGGGGGTGACAAGAAACCTACAAAAGAAAAGAAAAATCAACACACGGTCTCTAAGGGAAGGGGCACGGAACTAAAGCCTACAAACCAAATCTACCTACAAGATAAAGGCACGCAAATAGAAAACATGTCACAGAAGGGAAAAAACTAACCTTTGAGTCTGAAATCAAGACAGGAGGAAGTAAGAACCTTCGAAACGCAACAATACAGCACGAACAAATGCAAGGGAAATTTGAAAGATTGCAGAAACGAAACAACGAAAGAGAGGGAAAGTATTTATAAAGACGTTAGGGGCATAATGGTAAAATGGGGGCAGTCATTAATGAAGATGCACCGTTACCAAGGCCATTAAATCTCTACGCACACCCAACGGACACGACGCTTGATTAGACGTAACTGTCAGAACCGAAAGGTCAAGAAAGATCACGTCGGTTCCTAAACCATCACGTCGGTCCTCCTGCAAATCGGCCAAAACCCCGAGTTGAATACTCGAACCCAACTCTTAAAAAGAAATTGGGCTCGAGTAGGGGCACTGTTCATACCCTGGCCCAATAAATAGGGCCCAAGATCTAAGCAAAGAAGCCCAACCCAAAAGGTTGGCCTTCCTCCAGTACCAGCCTTCGTCCCAGAAGTCGGTACTAAACACGACCTGCTCCAAAGAAGTCGGATACGAGGGTTAGCTGGCAGATAACACTCATTCGAATGAGTAACTGCCCCTAGAAACTCTCTAACCACTTCATAGAGCCATATCTTAACCTCCCTAAGATATGGGAACGGTTATCCGCCTAAAAAGGTGGCACTACTTCAGCGGTGGTTATTGGTTCACCACTATAAATACCCTGACTTCCCTCAGGTATCACGAAGTCCAATACATTCTAAACCTGCTTATACCCTTGCTAACTTAGGCATCGGAGTGTCTTTGCAGGTACCACCCCCCATTCTTTCACACGTGCAAGTCGGACGGAGGAACACCGAGTTTCGGGCAAACGCGATAGTCTCCTCCCTCACACGTTTGGGCCTACCAACGCCATCCGGCCCACCAATCTCTGGTTACCCACAGTAACACTACCATTTAACATGAATCTGGGGTGTAAGTCACCGAACCGAAATTTACCGTAAAACCGAGCTGAAATTTATAACAATCGAATAGAAAAAAAAATCAGTTTTTTTATTTTTTTTTTTGAATTAAACTGATTGGTTCGATTTAATTTTCAGTTGGTTCGGCAAAAATCAAACCGAACCAAATTGAAGAAGTGGCTTAATAATGCATTGAAATATAAATTTTAGACTTAACAAATGTGTTTGTTTTATGTTTAGTTGTTGGAATGAGTTGAAATTATGTTGAATTTGAATGTAATGTAATGTTATTTCAGTTTATTGATTGTTTTGAACATCATTTTATTGAGATTAACTTTCTATTAGTTAGGATTTAAAAACCGAAAAAACCGACCGAACTAAACCGCTTTTAGTTTAGTTCAGTTCAATTCGATTGTTGTACAGACAACAAACCGATTGGTTGGTATTCTGTGAAAATCGAATAAATTGATTTGATTGAATTTTAGTCTAAAATTGAACCAAACCGAACCGATAATACTCTTAATGAATCATGCTAGATGAATATTACAGTGGACTACTAAAATTTAAAATTTAAAATATATATTATAAATGAAATAAACTTATGCTTTTATATATATACAAATATAGAATGATTGATTTGGTTATTAATTTTTGATGTGTACGTAATATTTTTGTATATCTGAGTTGCTTTTTACTCTAAATATATACTTACTTTGGTCACACCCTAGTTGTTTCCTTTTTGATTCTCCAACTCCAAGTTTAAGCACAAACCTTCCACGTGCGATATATTTTGTTTTTATTTTCATTACCAAAATACTTAGTAGCTCATCACAATGTGTTTTATATTAGGTTCAAATACAATTTTACAAATCAACTTCCCCAAAATTGGCACAATGTATAGAAAGTTTGAGTCCAAATACAAACCACCTTGCCCAAAATTGCAAGATTGTGGAGTGTGGGTTCAAATACAATTCACCTTGCCCAAAATTATACCATAATCGCATAAAAGTTTGGATCTAGTTTCGACTTTATTTTATTATTATTATTATTATTATTATTATTATTATTATTAAGACAAATATTGATGATATATGCTTTAAATATTAGTGATATTAAAAGTTTAAATGTTATTTAATAATTATTAATTTATATTTGTAAGCAATAGTATATTTAATTTAATATATTTTAATTTTATTTATTTAGTTAATAAATTAGACTTTATGTTAATGAATTTAAGAGTTTTTTGTAATTTTAACATAATATGAGGTTATAAATATGATTAAGTACGATTTTGGTCTTTAAAGTATAAGCCGAAAATTTTTTTCGTCCTGAACCTTTATTTGCATACAAAATCATCCCTAAAGTTTAACTTGGTTTTAAAATTGTCCTTACTTTAGGGACCAAAATCGTACGAAAGTAGCGGTGGAAGCAAAGACAGAAGTAGATCGTGGACAGCTTTTTCTTCTTCCCTTCCCTCTTTTTCTTCTTCCCTTCTCCCTTCGCAAGAGCAGAAACACTCTCTTTCTCTTATTTTTTCTTTTTTTATATTATAATTTTTGAGTAAATGCCCAAAATGGTCCCTGAAATTCAAATCGGTATTCAATTCAGTCCTTTATTTTTCTAAATGACCAAATAAATCCCTAAAATTGAGAAATGTGCGTCCCCGTTAGTCCCTGCCAGAATTGCCGTCTTAACGTTGCTGATGTGGAACGTTAACTGCCATGTGGACATTCTATTAAACGACGTCGTTTGAGTTGTGGGTGCCCTAAGCCTGTAAAACGACGTCGTTTGAAATAACGTATTCTCCCCCTTTGAATAAACAATTGTTGTTGGTCCCCCCTTCCACTTCAACGTTTCCCACCAAAATTTCAGAAAAGCTTTCTCTTCTCCTACGTCCCTTCATTCTCCCATACTTCCCACTCAACATTTCATCGGCGAGGATCATCCTTAGAATCTGTTCTCTCCGGTCAGTGAAGAAGTCATCGACGAAGCATCACCTTCGTACACTGCCGACGGTGAGAGGTAACAGTTCGACTTGATCATTCTCTTCCATTTTTTTGGTTTTCATTGAGGGTTGTTGATACTTATGTGTGAATGCGTTGTTGTATATGTAAGGGAGTGGTTTAGAATGTTGTGGTTGTTGATGGCGCAAATGTTAGGGTTTAGGGTTTCTAATATGAAACTTGTAACCACATAAATCATAATCTTGTTTAAGTTATAGTCAGTAGGAAGTAAATATATGCATCCTTATTACAAATATAGTTTGATTTCTAGTTCTTTGCAATATGGCTGTTTTGCGACAAAATGAATAATCCTGTCTGTTTTGTGCATTGTGCTGTAAACTTCAGATGCCTGATCGATTGAGACTTGTTTTCCACCATGGTGGAGCGTTTGAGACAGATCCTAGGGGAAATTTTATCTACACTTCTGACTTGTATGAAGAATGGGTTGGAGTTGATGAAGACTATCTTGACGTGTTTGCGGTAACAGGTTATTATAAAGAGTTGGGGTATGATAAGGCTGAAGCATGTTGGTATCTGGAGCCTAAACATGTGTTGGAATTTGGTCTTAGGAGATTGAAAGTGGACCAGGACCTTGTTGATATGATCAAGCACTGCCATGAGAATAACAACGTCATCCACATCTATTTTGAGCACGGAACTTCGATTCCTGAGATAATTGATGTAATGAATTTGTCTGAGGAGGATGGTGATATAGGCCAGAAGGTCGGAATGGAAGGCATGGAAGAAGATAGAGTAGAAGGTGTTGAATCTGTAAAGAAAACCAGCACAATATTAAGTCAACTTGAAGAACCAGTTACCTTTATCCCAGTTGAACTGAAATCCACTGCACCAAGTCCACTGTCCACTACCCACTGCCCCATCTCCACTGCTCCCCAAGCCACTGCCCCCCAAGCCATTGCCCCCCAAGCCACTGCCCCCCACCCCACTGTGACACAGCCCGTTGCTCCCAAGCCCATTCCCCCCCCCCAACCCACTGCCTCCCAGCCCAGTGTGACACAGCCCGTTGCTCCCAAGCCCATTGCCCCCCAGCCCACTGCCCCCAGCCCACTGCCTCCCAGCCTACTCCCTCGAAGCCCAGTACACGAAGTTCAACTGCCCTGAATTTTAATGGCGACAAATCATGTTCACAGGCGAAGTCCCCTAAATCTCTATCCCAACCAAATCCCATTACATCCAAACCTGTATCTCAAAAAGTTTGGTCTCAACCCACTCCTTCAACCAAGAATGCACAAATTAAAAAAAAATAGCGCATCAAAGAAACAATCCAAGCCTATTAACTTTAAATTCAACACGTCTACCAAAATGCCTAGAAGGTATATCACAAGATCACAAGGCTGGAGAAAACAAGCAAGCAAGGAGCCAGTTCAGTTGAATGTTGATAGCTCATCTGATTCTTATGAGTCTGCAGAGGACAGTTTATACAAGCCACACATGCCACTTGACTCTCTCGACTCAAGCAGTGACAACAATGATGATGTTAGTCCTAGCAGCGATAGGAGAAAAAGGAAGACTGCCAGTGACAAAGACAAAGGCAAGAAAAAGGTTGTTAATGATGAAGATACTTCTCGTCCCCCATCAATGGATGCATCTGATTATGAGAAGGAGGTAGATGATGATGAGAACGAACAAAACTTGCAATGTATGTACCGCATATTATAATTAATGTGCATATGTATTGATTTTATTCTGTTTCTGTTGGTGATGTAATGTATGAATTTGTATGGCAGTGTCTTTCTCTGATGATAGCTGGAAATCTGATGAACTGAAGACTCCACCAGACTCTGAAGATGAAGCAGACCCAGCTGCGAATCCCATCTTCAATGATGCCGCCAAGTTTGGACATGTGAGATTAGAGCTAGGTATGGAGTTTACCACTAGGGATGCCTTTAAGAAAGGGGTTAGAAATTATACATTGCAAGAGGGTAGGGGTGTAAGGTACAAGAAAAATGATACTACTAGATGTAGGGTGGTATGCAAGAATGAAGATTGTCCCTGGATGGTGTTTTGTTCTTATAGCAAACCGAATGGATGTTGGCAGATTAAGACCTTTAATGATGATCATACATGTGAGAGAACTTTCAAGAATAGATGTGCAACTAGGTCTTGGGTAACTGACATACTTGTTAAGAAGGTTAGGAAGCTCCCAGCTTTTAGACACTGTGAGGTGTTTAATTACTTTAAAGCAAAAACTGGAATACAACTGTCTAGGACTACAATTACAAGAGCTTTGGGTGATGCAAGGAAAATAGTGAGGGGTGATGAAGCTGCTGAGTATGCTAAACTCAGAGATTATGCGGAGGAGCTGTTGAGGTCTAATCCGGGCTCAACTGTCAAGTTAGGTGTTAGTCCAATGCCTAACGGAGAAGGTGTCTTCGAAAGGTTTTATGTGTGTTTGCATGGATGCAAGAAAGGTTTTGTGGGTGGCTGCAGACCCTTGGTAGGACTTGATGGGGCTTTTTTGAAGACCTATTATGGAGGATGGCTGCTGTGCGCCATGGGTCAGGATGCGAACAATCATGTGTATCCAATTGCATGGGCAATTATTCATATTGAGAACAAAGACAACTGGAAGTGGTTCTTGGAGCTCTTGCAGGAAGACATTGGAGATCAGACAGAGCATGGTTGGTGCTTCATCTCTGATATGTAGAAGGTAACCTAACCTATATGCTTTAATTAGATGCACGATAAATTATTTTAAGGACCATTTTGGATTAATGAACCAAATTTGAAGGACTATTTTGGAGAATTGCAGAATTTAAGAATTTAAGAATTTCAGTATATAGTAACCTATATACTATTGTTATGGCAATTGCAGAATTTAAGAATCCTTAAGCGCATAAGTTCAAAATAGAACCTGTTTTTCAATTTATTATTATATATCTGGTAAAAATCAAGAATCTGTTATTTGCTCAGGTTTGTAGGTGACTACTTTGTTATCTTGTAGGGTTTAATCCCAGCATTGCGTGAAGTTATGCCAGGTGCGCATCACCGCTTCTGTGCGTGGCACCTTTGGCAAAACTTTCAGAAACAATGGAAGGACTCACACTTGAAGAGTTTGCTTTGGAAGTGTATTAGAGCCATGACTGTCCAGGAATTCAACGGACATATGCAGTCTATAAAGAGGGTGAATGAGAAGGCGTGGGCATATTTAGACAAGTTTCCTAGGCATGCATGGACCAGGGCTCACTACAAAGACTTTCCAAAGGTTGACAATGTCTGCAACAACATGTGTGAGGTATTCAACGCTGCCACCAAACCATACAGATGTAAGCCCGTCTTGACTTTACTGGAGGAGGTTAGGAGGTATGCCATGACTAGTATGGCAAGGAACAAACTGAAACTCTCTAGCCATATGGGATACTTACCTCCGATTCAACAAAGTAGACTTGCAAAGGAAAGGCATTACAGCAGGTACTATATACCAATGTGGTCTGGAGATGCGGCTGAAGAGATGTTTGAAGTGCATGGTGAACCACATAATGTGGTGGTTGATTTGGGAAACCAAACATGTAGCTGCAGGTCTTGGCAGTTATCGGGTAAGTACTATTTTGTTTGATTGTTTTTATTTTTTTGTGTAATTGCACCGTAGTATACCTATCAAGACACTTAGTTACTCAAATTTTTTATGTGGTAGGGTTACCTTGTCGTCATGCAATAGCTGCGATTTCAGTCATGAATGGTAGACCTGAGAATTATGTCCATGCATGGCTAACAATGGGCTCATACAACAAGACTTATGAGTACCATATCAACCCGGTAAGAGGCCAACAGTTGTGGGAAACATCAGAATACCTCCATTGCTTACCTCTTGTAAGGAGCAAACCCCGTGGCAGGCCATCACATTATGCAAGAAAAAAAGATCAACATGAGGCACCTGTTCGGGGGAGCCAAGAGCGCACAGCAACAAAATTGAAGAGAAAATATGGCAAATTCACATGCGGGACATGTGGGGATGTTGGTCACACAACAAGGAGTTGTAGAATATCAAAGAAACAAAAGGCTGATGAGCTAGCAGCTGCTGCAAAGGCTGCTGAAGATGCTGCAGATAAGGGTGACACTGGTTCTAAAGGTAACAAAGGTGAGGTTGTTACTGAAGAATGTGAGGTTGGAGCTGAAGGAGGACAAATTGATACTCAAACAGAAGTTGCTGCTGAAGGGGGTCTAGGAGCTGAACAAGAACCTGCAACTAAGGTATTGTTGTTATTGATATTGTTGCTATTGATAAATCTGGAAACAAACAAATCCATATAATGACACTTGTATTGTTGTTGTTGATATCATAGGCTGTAAAGACTACAAAGACTGCAAAGAAAGGCCATCTGAGAACTAAATGTGAGAGACGCATAGACAAACTTCCTGTCAAGAGGACAACTTCATCCACTGCTGCTACTGCTGCGGCTGCTCCACATCCGACTGAGATTTCAAGAGAGACTATTCAGGGAGCTAGTGCAGCAACCTCTGAAAAACTTGCCTCCTTCTTGAAATTTGTTCCAAATCCAGGATTCAACCCACCAAGGAAAACTGTCTAACCAGCACAAAGTGTGGTGGCTTTTTGAGTTCATGTTGTTGTAGCTGAATGTTATGCTTAAAGAATTCTGCCTTTTTTTAATGTAACCTATCAAACTTGTATGTATGGCCTTTGAATGTTGTTATGGCCTATGATGCTTTGGGTTGTGATACTATATTATGCACAATGTGCTTTAGCACAAACAACACTTGTTCCATGTTCCAGTATTAGTTATCTTAAATTAATGAAGCTTTTGGTTTAGTTCATGTTGTGATTTATCTCTTTCTGGTTTAGTTGAACACAATTTTTAGCAGAATAAGTGCAGCATCAAGAGTTGAACTCATGTCAAATTAGTGTTTCATTTCATTTCATTCCATCTTCATCAAGACATTACATACCACTTAAGAAATTTAAAATTTCATAACATTATCATCATTTGTTGAATATAAACCCCAACAAACTAAAACCTAAACACACACCAAAAGTAACAACAAAAGCCAGCAGCATCATTGTCATCATCTTCACGGTCTTAACATCACTCTCCAAGCTTGTCATCCTCCAACTAAACTCATGCAAAACTTCTAGTGGAATGGGTGCTGCAGAAACTTGATCTTCACATCCATCAGCCCAGCGAAAAAAATTACAGTGAATTCCATACTGCAAAGTAAAAAATGCAGGTGAATCCAAACTCAAACTCAAACCATCTTAACATTTTCTTCACAGCCATAACCTTACCTCATAGTTCGGACAACCATAAAATGCTCTACCAGGATTTTCTGCAGTTGTTGAGTGCTTCATCACCGTTCGAAGCCCGCAATAACAGAAAACACCGTTCTTACCTCCCCTATTTCGCATTCCTTTGTTGCCATAAGGTCTGCCTGCAGCGTTGTTCCTACTTGAGCTACTTTGGCTTTTCTCGCCACCACCCATCATCACTCACACAGACAAGAAATCAATTTGGGTTTTACGGCGAAGAAGAGAGGTCGAACAGAAGAGAAGGAGAGTCGGAGAAGAGAAGGAGAATCGAAGAAGACAAGAAAATTAGGGTTTTATAATTGCAATGGACTAATTTGGGTAATATTAGGCAATTCCAGATACCAATTTGAAACAAATTCAACCTTGGCACACATCAGCATCCAGCTGGAATGCCCACATGGCAGTTAACGTTCCACATCAGCAACGTTAAGACGGCAATTCTGGCAGGGACTAACGGGGACGCATGTTTCTCAATTTTAGGGATTTATTTGGTCATTTAGAAAAATAAAAGACTGAATTGAATACCGATTTGAATTTCAGGGACCATTTTGGGCATTTACTCTATAATTTTTTTATTATGGGTAATTTGGTTCAAACTTTTAATATTTAAGTAAAAAGGATGATTTTAAAATTGGTTTTGAACCTTATGGACGGTTTTATATGGAAAAGAAAGTCATAAATGAAAAAAATTTTGACCTATACTTTAGGTACCAAAATCGTACTTACCCTTTATAAATGCCTCCTAATTTTTTGTAGTCATCATAGACAGATTAAAAAAAAGTGTCATAAGTATTTTTTGGTTTCATGATAAAATACCATAGTGTGAAAAAATGAGGTTGAGTGAATTTCTCTCTTATTGTATAGAAAAATTGAATAAAAAGTTAAGTGATGTTTTTTTATTCAATACCCAATCTATGATGTGGATAAGTTAAGTTGAGTGAATTATTTTTTTGTTGCATAAAAAAATTGAATAAAAAGTAGAATGATTCTTTTTGTGTTCAATTTAATCCATCTCTTTTATTTTTTATTTAATTTCAATTATTGTCTTTTTGTTTATTAGTCTTCCAGTCTCATTTAATAATAATATAAATTTTAATTATAAAAATATATTCAAAATTATTTTTTACAAAAAAATTTATTAAAATATTTATTTATCTATATATCAATTATAATGAAAAAATGAGATATTTTGACTAACTATTTGATATTTCTCTAGACATAAAAATAGGTCAGGTGAATCCTCACTTAGCTTTTAACAGGTCATGTCTTACCTATTAACAAATTTAAATTCTTAAAAACAATTTGGGCACAAGCCTATTATGTAAAAGGTTAGAAAAATAAAAAAAGTTAAAATTTATTTTATTTAACTTTTGTTAAATACACATGAGTGAATCTCCAATACTTCAAAATGACAATAAAATAATACATTGTTTGCTTATTCCAATCACTCTTTGTAACTATTAAAATGAGTGAGATTAAAGGGTCCGAGCAAAACTTAGCATTATAACAGAGTCCCTTTTTTACTATGAGAAATTTCCATGGATCTTATCCATGCCATTTTCTGATGAGCAGGATCCTCTGCAGAGACAATCTCAAAGCATACTTTATGGCATTGGATTGAGGAAGAAGGAAATAATACTAGCTAAGCTTTCAGAGAGAGAATGAAAATTTAGAACATTTTGTGAGATAGGAAAAGTGGATATATTACAATGTTTATTGAGATCTGATCACAAACTGAGGTGAGTTTCTCCTTTTATAGAGGTTTCTAAATAACATCGATATCTTGTGGAATCTAAACAAGCCTATCATACAATGCCAACTGGAGGGTAAGGATAAACCTTATCTCTGTATGGTCTTTCTTACACATGTGACAGAGGTCACTTTATTTTAAAGCACTTAATAATTATACATAGTGGGGTTACTGCTTTAATAAAGGGACGGCTTGAAATAATCTTCTGGAAGGTCCCATCACCATCTGAGAAGGATGATGTCTCATCAGAGGCCAAATTGACAGCTCTAAGGTCCATATCCGGATCTTGCAAATATGCAAGCGGGTCTTCAGTGTTTCCTTCATTCGGGTCTTAGGCATATTTTAGATACGGATCATATGGATATGAGTATGGGCCTTCAGTGTCATTGGGTATCCCTGCATCAACCCTTGTTGGGCTTGGTGGTAAAGCATATACTCTTCCATTTAGATCTTCAGAATTCAGATCTTCTTCAGAATTTCTATTTGGAATATGGGTAGACGTGCTGGGCTGGTCTCTTGGAGTATAAAAGGAGTATTGTCCAAATTGTTTAATTATTCCTGAAGTTATGGATCTGGACTGAAACTCCTGAAGAGTTATTGGTGGAACATCTATTTGAAACGGGAGTCCTTCAACTATATCTCTCTCTCTCTCTCCATATAATCCAGGTTGCCAAAGTTGACAAAGGTATTTGGCCAAGGCATTTAGGATTGTCTTCTCATCCGTGGGCCATATGGTAGAGTATCCAACAATATCGACTCTGTTCATGGTGTGAGGGTCTCTTCCAGTGAAATAATTCTTCTGTAGGGTGACAAAACAACAGAATTTCCGTTGTGTCTTAGAGGATTTATCCCATAGTTGGTGCATGTCAAGCATATTACATAACATTCCTCTCCATGCATCAAGTGGGGCATACATAGAGAATAACCGGACTAGATGAGATTGGGCTTGAGTGCGATTACACAGGATGTGATACACAGGAAAGAGTGGTATTATGATAGCACACGTATACATGGAGGAAAGAGCCCAGATATACCACATCATTTCTTCTGGTATAGGTCCTTGGATTATTGGTATAGTGCAAAAATGGGTATCCATGTTGAAATACCTTGGATTTGGATAGATTTGGGTTACGATAAGGAGCTGATGTAGCTAGTAAAACAAGGGTTGTCTGGCTAGACAGTCTATTTGGAACTCTGTCTGGGGTTTTGCTTTGAGTGGAAAAGGACCAACCTTTCTTCTGTAAGAGCTTCTGTGAAGTGGACAATCAGGGAATGAAATGGTGTACGGAGGATTGTATGTGCTCATGGTGCAAATGTAATGGATTGGTTTGGGGAGTGATTCTTTGGTAGGTCTGGAGAGGAAATCAGCAAGTGTATTTTGGTGTCCTTTGATGTGTTTCACCTCGAATTTATAGCGAGAAAACCAGTCTTTCCACCTTAGCAATTGAGAGTTTGGCAGAATTTTTTTCTTGATTTTCAGCATTGATGGGAAAGAGGTGTTATCCATTTCCACAATGAAAAGATAAGAACTGAGGTGAAAATTGAATTTTTCTATTCCTCTTTTAACATCAAGAATCTCTTTGTAAGTAGCATGGTAATGTTTTTCAGATTCTTTGAATTGTCCACTAGCATGCACACAGTAATGTCTTATCCCATCAATTTCTTCAAGTAGCACTGCTCTCCAGAATTCATCACTAGCATCTGTCTACAGTATCCTTTTCCCTGTGCTGGGAATCTTTAAAGGAGGGGGTCTTGTGTTATCTTCTTCAGGATTTTGACAGCTGTGGTTTGCTCAAGTCCCCATGGTGGGGGGCTTCTTTTCTAGTAGGGGTGTCCGCGGATCGGATCGAATCGGATATGGCCGAAAATTCGATTCGATCCGCACAATTTTCATCAGATCAGATCGGATATGATATCCACACTTTTTAGTGCCGGATCCGATCCGATCCGATCCGCAAATGTGCGGATCGGATCGGATATCGGATATCGGATATATCCGCATAATTAAACCTTCTCTTTTTAATCATATTTCAATGTAAAAAAATTCAATAAAAATATTTCTTTTATACTTTTCAACTTATTTATTCCTAAAATATTTTTAATCAAACTCTTTCTAAATAACAAAAATAAAATAATACAATATATGAATAATAATTACTAACTAAAACATACAAACAAGTAAATATAATACCAAACATATATATATTTATTTTTTTTTTAATTATTATTGTGCGAATTTGTGGATCCGCAGATCGGATACGCGGATGTAGAGCAGATATCCGCGATCCGATCAATTTGCGGATCGAATTGTATCCGCAATTTTCGGATCGGATGCGGATATTTACCGTAGATCTGCGGATACAATCCGATCCATGGACACCCCTATTTTTTAAGAGTTTTGACAGCTGACTGGTGTGTCTGGTCACATCTGGGATAAAGTCTCTGATGTAGTTGACGATTTCCAAGAATTGTTGGACTTGTTTGACTGTCATATTTTCATCAGGAAAATTGATTAATTCTTTGGCAATATGATCTCCTGGTTGAAAGAATCCATCTTCGAAGACCATCCCAAGAAATTCAATCCTTTTATTGGCAATAGAGCTCTTTTTTTATGATAGCATGATTCCCTGATCTTTGATAATTTGAGTGAATTGGGCCAGGAGTGCCTTGTGGGCTTCATCGTCTTTTGAGAACAGTAAGATATCATCAATGTAGATGAGTGTGGAGTGTAATATGGGCTCAAAGATTTTGGTCATTGCCTTTTGAAAGAGGAATGGTGCTACTTTGAGTTCGAATGGCATCATCGTCCACTGGTATTGGGCTTCAGGTATACAGAATGCTGTTTTGTACCTATCTTCAGGATGGAGCCCAATTTGTCAAAATCCAGCCTTTAGATCAAACTTGCTGAATATTTTTGCTCCACTTAATCTCTGTGTAATAACTGAGATTCTTGGTAGAGAAAACTTGTCATCTTGTAAGAAGACATTAAGTGGTTTATAATCAATAACAAGCCTCTTCTTTCCTCTATTCTGTTCGGCCCTTTTTTCAACATAGAATGCTTGGCACGCTCAGTTAGAATTAGTTGGTTCAATGAGCCCTTGAACAAGAAGGGCTGCACATTCAGCTCTTGCTAGTTTAAGATCTTCAGGGTTCATTCCTGAATGTGTAGCCTTTGTCGGGTTGACATCCTCATTCTTTTTGAAAGAGAGGCGAACATAAAATTCTGGATTCTTCCACAAAGGTGCAGGGTGGTTGAATTGATCATGACTGTCACAACAGACACTAAGGAGTAGCTGTTGGATCTCTTTATATTCTTCCGGAGCCTCTTGGATTTCAAGGATACTTTGTATTCCTGAAAAAGGCAAAAATTGCCCTCTGTAACTTAGGCCAGTAGGTTTGATATGCAATCCATGGGTTCGGAAGAATGCATCAAAGCCGAACAAAACATCTTTATCTGGGAGATAGCTTCCCAGTACCTTGAGTCAAGTAGTTTAGCCTGCAAATATTTCCAAACCAATGGATTTTTTGAAAATAAGATTGATGGTGAAGATCTCACTGTTAGTTGCTATAAACCTTTTTGAAAAAGGTGCCCACATTTCTTTTGGTAAGACATGTGGTCTTAGGACAGTGGCACAAGACCCAGTATCCATTAGTGCAACAGCCTTTGTTGGTTTGTCATAGACGGATGTCTTGACTTTTAAATCGAAATGAGGACGAGGAGTACCATCAATCTGTTTCAGTCCTAATGATCCAAGGTATCCAAGTTCTTCTTCTTCTTCTGGGAAGCTTGATCCTTTAGGAATTCTTGTTGTGATAGAGGCAATGGAGGATATAGAAAAGATTGACCTTCTTGGTGGGAGGTCTTCTTCTGAATCAGAGTCTTGGAAGACATATTCGGTTTCTCTATCTTTTCTTTCTTGTTCTTCAAGTACTGATTCAAGATCTTCTTCATCTTCGATGGAAGCTGCATCCATTAAAGACTGAAGTATTTTTATCTCATTTTTTTGTCTTATGAGGACATGATTTAGCAAAGTGGCCTTGCTTTCCACAAATGAAGCATTTGTTTGACTTAGTATGGGGTGTTCTTCTTTTGAAATAACGGTATTTTTGCTTCTTTCTGCCCCTTCTAAATGCCTTCTGGTGAAATGACTTGGTTGGTGGTTGCCAGTGTGTCTTTTTCTTTGGCTTACAATCACACGTGCTTGACTCCTTGCATTTGATCTTCAAATAAGATTTATTGCATGCTCCCTTGAGTTTGCCTGAATTTTTGTTGAGCTGTTTGAACATTTGTTGTTGTTCGCATAATTTGTCAAGAGCAGCTAGAGCCAATTGATATATTTCTCCAATGGTAGTAGTAGCTACTTCTTTGCGAAGAGCCATCATCATCCGCTGTAATTCTGGCTGGAGTTCATCTGACAAGAATGCCATGATGACTTGTTTGAGTGGCGGGTTATTATTTCCTCCTAGAGAATAATATTTAGCAACCATCTTCTTGTAATGCCTTTCCAAGACCTTTCTGTTAAGTGAACAGCACTTCATTTTAAAATATTCTTCAAAAATTTTTTTCTGGATAATTGTAATGTCTCCCAAGAATTTTTGATGTATTATTCCCAAAAACTGAGTAGGGGTACCATTAATGAGCTGGAGTCTTTCATACTCAGAAAGGTTGCTAGCCCATTCTCAGAGATTGCCAGTCATCCGATTTATGAAATCTGCAAGGACTTGTGTGCTTGAAAGATTTGGATTGGCCATGGTAGTTTCAATCCAAGCACTGAATTCATTTAACCTTTCCCTGTATCTTGCCAGTGGAATATCATCAAAGGTGAACCATTTGTTGGGTGTTTTTACTTTAAAGGATCCTGCAGGTGCAGGATTAGCTGAAGTTGCTGGTTCATCTCTTTCAAAGATTACTTCCTCTTCTTCTTCTTCTACAGGGTTAACCATGGCTATTGCTGATAGGTTTGCCTCATAGTCTTCTTCAGACCATTCAGCAGTTTCTTCACTGGATTCAGTAGTTTCCTCATCAAGATCAGATTCGTCAGTGATTTTCTCACTGCGTGATTTATTCAGAGTAAGGGTATTAATTGACCGTCCTGGAGCAGGTGACCCTTCCTTGATACGCTTATCTTTTGTAGGGACATTAAAAGGTGTTTCTTCTCTGAAAAAATTTTCTGGTTTTCAAGGAGGATGAGGCCTGGGTTGGAAAGAAGGCTGAGACTGTGGTGGTTGTGGCTGAGATTGAGACGAATAACGCCATCCTTGGGGAGAGATGGATTTTTTGGTGTTTACTTGTCTGGCTAAATGATATGTGAATTTGAAGATGGAGTCATAATTTGGGATCTCTGGTGGTGAATATGTCGAAGGAAACAAAACAGGTGAATATGAGGGATATGGTTTGGGATACATGGATAATGGGTCTATAGCCAGTGCTTAAGGTACAGCTGTTTTGCTTTTGTCCATCTCAATTTGTCGAAGTTGGGCCTTGACTTGATCCAGTTCTCTATTCTTCTTGTGGAATTATGGGCCAAAGTATCGATTATCTATATAGGCCTTGAGTTCTTGATCAAGTTGAAAAGCTTGTGCAGAGAGCCGATCTCTGAGTTCAGCCACTTGTTCTACCACAGAACCTAATTGTGCTGAGAGACCTTCAGTTTTTTCTACAAGAGCATCAAGAGTGTGATCTATCCAGAGTAGTACTTTATTTTGGCTGACTGCATTATCTGTATGCCAATTAAGCACTTCTTCTTGAGGAGTTGTTGCTTGATGTCCATGTGGAGTGATTCCTTGAGGTATCACATAAGGTCTCCTAGTGATTTTCTTTTCATCAGTTTGGGTCACTAAAGGTGGGAATTCTTCCTCATAAGATCTGAGAGTGGCAATGCATGGGATTGTACTAACTGGCTGATAAAGATAATCCATGGAGTCTTTTCGAGATAGTCTCGTCTTCCTGATCATTGGTTTCTTTCTGAGCATTGAAGCTGTTTCAGTCAAGGTTCTGAAAATCGGACCGATCATCAAACCGTTTTAGTCACTGGTTCATTGGTTTACTGGTCCAACCGGTCTAACTGTGGTTCAACCAGAAAAACCATTTTATAATAAAATAATAAATAAATTATAACTATATGAGCATAATTAAGTCACAAAATTGCATAACACAACAGCAGCATAAAAGTATTACTCTCCCAGCACTTAATACAAAATTGTGGAGTACTAAAATGTAGAATCCATCTCAATTTCCACTATAATACAAGATTGGAAAAGAAATTTTAAAGAGAAAATACAGCTACAAAGCACTTAATTAATATTAAAGTCAGGCAAATTGACAAAACACACAACCCTGAGCTAAATAATCAAATAATCATCTACAAATTTAACAAAAACACAAAGCAGCAGCAGCACAGTCGAACCAGAACCTAGAAATCAAATAACCATTCAATGATTTAAACAAAAATACAAAACAGCAGCAGCGCAGCAAAGCCACAAAAAATTAGTAGTTCGTTCCACTTGCTTCAAGTGTATTGCTATAATTAAAAATTGATACCACACAACATTACAGTTCGACATAGTCTAGTATTTCACATTATGGCATAACTAACTCAACAATAATGTAATCAAACACACCTCATGGACCTTCTCAGTCTCATAATCATCGTACAACTGCACAACAACTCGCCCGCAGTCAATGAGACCGATCATAGAATTAAATTTGCTTTTCTTTATCTCCTCACTGCAACAACCATGTTAGCGTGGAACAATCAATCATTTACTAGTTCATTGTACTTTCAAATGCAAACTCACATGGTTATCTCAACTACCGGAAGCTCCGATATCGATTCCGCTGAGTCAAGCGAATTCTCCACGAGCTTTCTAACAGTAGTATAAAGAGATTTTCCTGGCTGATATGAAATCCACATAATATAAATACAAACAAATCACAAAATCAATAGAAACATAAAAATCAGACACGCCACTCCTACATTATCAAATCCTGCAATGTTCTTGTTCTCAGCAAAGAATTCCGGGGACATTCTGCAAATTTGAACAAAGACACAAAACCATATAATCAATATAATCATTCAATGATTTGTTGATTTCAGAACAAAGAGTCAGAGAATAAAATGAAAAACGAAGAACAAGTGCACACCAAAGTCACTGACCATCAAGAGGGCGACAAGCAGGACGAATCCAATGGAGGATGGGGAGAACTTACTTTCCCATCAGGCAGTGAAATAGCAGACTCAGTTCCAGAACAAATAATCACCCTAACCTTCAAATCAATAACTATTTTAACAAAAATTCAGAAACATCATACTCAAAAATTAAAAAATGGCAGCAGCATGCTAGCAACATAACAAATCCATTTCAACAACATAATTTCAACAACACAAAACCAATGATTTACGTCATTTCAGATTCAGAAATCACTAATTATCATACATTCAAGTTTCAACACAGACTCAACAGAGCATAAAAGGGAATCACTAAACAGTGCCACTAACCTTCAACTGAGAGCAAGACGACGACGACGACACCACGGCAAGCATCTCGAACTCGAAGCCTCGAACAGCGAAGCTAGAAGACGACGCGACGACGACGTGCTGAGCTAGGGATTTGGTTTGGAACAGGGGGAGGAGGAGGCCGCGGAGGCGCCTACAATGATGAACAGCGGCGTCGAATCCGTTGAAGAGGCTAGGTTTTTGGTTTGGGTTCTGAATTCTTGAAGAAGCTAGGGTTGGTGAGTGGTGAGGGAATGAGGGCATTTGATTCGCGAAGGTGTTTGGGGGAGGGGGGTGAGTGACGCGGTGTGGGTTTGTTTTTTTAAGAACCGGCCGTTTTTCGGTCTGGCCCAACCGGCCGATTTTTTGTCAGTTTGCCGGTTTTTCAACGGTTTTGAAATTGGCGTTTTTAGGAGGAGAACCGGACCGTTTTTCTCATCGGTTCCCGATTTAACCGGTTCCCTGTTTAACCGATTCAACTGACCGGTCCAGTCCGGTTTTTAGAACATTGGTTTCAGTATCATCAGGAAGCTCAGGTCGCTTAAAGGAGCAAGGGGCCTGTAGTAACTTCTTCTTCTTTTTCTTGTTCCTCTGTCTTCTAGCATAATCTTCATCATCAGTGTCTCTCTATTGGTCAGCACAGTCACAGTCAGAATCACACATAGAAGGATCAACATCCCAAATGAAGTGGTCATTTATATGAGAAATATAAACAGTTTTCCGTTCTCATAAAAGTGCATAGGTGGATCATGTTGATCGTGAGTTGTTTGCACCTGAACAGGAAAAATCATATTAATCCTCCTAAAAGATGGTCTTCGCAGTGAAGTTTGCTAGAAAGAGTAAGGACTTGTAAGAGGGTATTCAGTGGCTGGGGTTCGAGAGTCTTCTGGAACATGAGTGAATTCTACTAATTGATCAATTTTATTCCCAAGGATTTTCTTTAAACTAGAGGGTAATAAAAATAATTTTATGTTTATTATATTATATAAAAATAATTAATAAAAATGAGACTTGACAAATATATTATTCACCAAGATCCTAGTATTAATAGTGTTAACGAACGTTTTAAAATTTAAATACATTATTAACTAAGCCCTATAAATAATCAATTTGCGTTGGTCGAGTGGTCAGCTCATTCGTCCGTTTAAATAAGTATCGGACAAATTTCATGATTTTCGATTCAATCGATTGAATAGGGTAAGTTTCTTTGAATGATGATCAATTCAATAATTTGTTCCGAATTCTTGGGCCGTAAGAGGACGATTTGAGCTTAAGAGCCTAGTCATCTTTAAACCGTTGAGGCCATGACTCGAATCCGTAACATTGATGAATAGCAAATAAAAAATTACTCATATAAATATATTTTTTTATAAAAATATTAATTAAAATATAAACACCTATTATGTCAATCAATTTAATGATTATCAACTATCATTTTCTTACATAAACATATCTTCACCAAATAAATGTATCACAAGTGTCATTATTCTTGTAGATCTTTGAGCTATTAAAGTGAATTATTGTGATTTGCTAGGGGAAATTTGGTTAGGGGATATGAGATATCTTATCCACTAAAGGGATTGGAATAGAAACAGTAGTGGGTTGCATAATAATGGTGTGTGATCTATTAAGCCTTGTTGAGTAAAGTCCATAAGATGACGAAAGAAGAATGATGAAGTGACCATGCACAGTTATGGAAAGGAAAATGACTTGATGCCATAGAAATGGAGTTATTATGTGGATAAGATTACCACAACATAAAACAACAACCCTAATGCCTATCAATGTGTCCCAGCAAAGTGCTGAGTAAAGCTATAAACCTTAGTCAAGACAAAAAACAAAGTTGCGGCTTCAATAGTAATGATGAATGCAACCAAATTTTGTTCTTGGTGTTTACTGTTTCACTTGTCAGGTCAAGTGTTATTGCTTTTGTTTTTATGGTTAATAATTGTTTTGTCACTTTCACTTTCATCTATAGGTGAACATAAAGTGGATAGTGGATCCTACCATGGTTTAATAAATTGCATTCGTGATTTCCTTTATAATTTGCTAGACTAAAAATTAATTTATTACGGATTAAAATTTTATTTAAAAATTTATTATTGATTAATAAATTGTTACATAAACAAAATAAAATTTAAATTTTTAATATTTATTTAAATAGATTTAATTATAATTGCCTTTTGATACAAGAATTATTAGAAAGTAATATATTTATAACTAAATTATTAAAAATTGATATTTTATGTATAATCGAAAGAGTAAATTAAGTACTTAAAACAAAATCATAACATGATTTAGTAAAAGTTATTTAAAATTGATTGGTTTATTTAAAATTATAATATAAAAAAGATTTTAGAAATTAAATAAAAAAATCTAACTATTGCATTTACAGCAGTTGCAATAATTACGAGTTAATTATTTTTTATATGATGGATAAAAGGGTGTATTACGTTGGTATGAATTAAAATGGGTGTATTTCACAAGTGTGATGCACAATACAAATCGTTACTTATGATTTGCATAACAAAAGAAATCGTTATTCACGATTTTATAAATCACATTTTTTTAAAATTAAAAAATTAAAATCATGACTCACAATTTCTTTTTTTTTTGTCTTATTTAAAATCGTAATTCACGATTTCTATTAACTTTTTTTAATTTTTTTTGTCTTATTTAAAATTGTTACTCACGATTTCTTTTTATCCTATATCACTGTATTACACCAAAACATCATAATATTAATGAAAAACACTAAAATAACCCAATATAAAAAAAAAATTAGCCAATAGTTACAATTAACAAAAATGTCATATATTTTTATATCATACAAAAATGCTAAAAAAAATAATAAATCAAATAATATTATGAATTTATGATCACAATTAAAGTTAAAAGATATTGCAGTTGAATTCACAGATATGTTGTTGCAATTGGACCACATAGATTCAGTGGAGAACTCTACAAAGCAAATCTTTAACTGATAGGGAATCAAATCAAATCCTAATTGATAGGGAATCATTCATTCATATTTTGATTATTTTCACATGCTGTCATATTTAACTGTCACAAAAGAGAAAGGTAACGTATGCTAACATTAACTCATGACGGCTTGATTTTAAAGAACAATAAAACGAAATAAAAAACAAAAACAAAACAACAAAAACTCACATCAATGTCTAATTAATGCCCCAAATAAACACCCCAGGACAGGTGTGCTTCTTTAATAGTAGTTTGCAATTATAGTGCTCCAATAAAGAAACAAGAATAACTTAACCCGTGCTTTTAAACACCTTTTTTCCCTCAATGTAACTCATGGTATGTTTGATTTTTGTTCATACCCTGCCCATGAGATTATAGTCAGGTCTAAAAGAAATGAAAGTCTACTTAATAAAAGTAATTTTTTGTAGTTCATTTTTTTAGATATTAGATAAGAATTGCTATAATTCTTTAATATTGGAAGCTATGGTGTTTGTAAAATTTTGGAGACTATAAAATTTATAGAAGGCGGATTGTTAGATCAGATTTATTTTTTAATTTATAAAGACAATACATAAATTGCGTATTGTATTATTTTAATATTAAATTATAATACACGAATTGCGTATTGTAGATACACAGACTGCATCAGTATAATACGTGTTCTGCGTATTGTGCTTGCACAGAACAGCGTCTCCGAATACTGTGAAACTCCATTTTTTATAATATTAACGTAAGACTATTCACTCTTCAATATTAAAATAAAAAATCCAAAAAAATAAAATAAAATAAAATAAAAGTAGCCTCATTCAACTTTACTTACTTAAATGAGCAACTAATACCTAAGATATCACCTGTCTTTGTAGGAGAGAGATCTTAATAACTTTTCTAGAAAAAAAGAACTACTCTAAAAAGTGGTTATCGATTCTACTATTCAATGACACCTTCAGATATATTCAGAACCTAATCTATTAAAAATCTGCCTAAAACTTTTACTAAATTAAGTATCGGAGTCTCTTGTAGGTATCACCCGCCACCTTCTCACGAGAAACTTGGACAGCAGCACCTCGATACCATACCAGCACAAGTCGGATACTGCCTTAGAAAGAATCTAAACCTCATGTTCAGGCCCAAATCACCATTTCAAGTAACCCTCGAAATAATTTCTATATTTGCTTTTAGTTTTTCTTGGTTACTAATTTTCTAATTTAATTTTCATTCACAAATTTAGATATAAAAAAGCCACTAAAGCTTTTTATCAAAAAAAAAAAAAAAAAACACTCATAACCATTAGTCAGAATATATGGGAACTATAAATCATGTTACTAACATACATGGATTGATCAGATGGTCACTTCACTCGTTCGTTTAAATAATCGTCAGAAATTTGAATTCTATCTTATATGTACAACAATTCATTGGCTAACACACTTCACTTGTTTGTTTAAACAAGTGTCGAAAATCTGAATTATATCTTATATATACAACAATTTATTAATTAACGGCAGACTTTTAAATAAAACTCAAATTCGCGACCGATTAGTTTTTAACATATTGAATTGAGAAATATCGTATCGAATAAATAAAAAAAGTTTATTGTAAGTATTCATCTAATTATGTATGCTACTTGTATTTGTTGAGTACCCATGGGTATTCTTTGATCATGTTTACAATAGAAAAATATGGTACAAATATAAATTATTTTTGAAATATCAACTCTTGAAGTTAAATTAATTATTTTAGCTTTTAATGAAACAAATTGGTGGCTTGAGAAGGAGTTGAATGTAATTTAAGTAAATATAATAGCCTTTTCTCTTTGGGATTGATAATTTTATAATCTAGTAGTTATGCATGGTAGAACAAATTTCCTTTTTTTTTTTTTTCCTCATCCATAGCCTCATTAGTTCATCCCAATGTGAGGATTTAGAGTGAAAACTCATTTAAACCCAACAAATAATTGGAAGACTAACAATGTCCTTTTTTCCTTCTAGATTTACAATCCTCTTTAGATATCTTTAGGTTAGGAGTATATGAAACACTCTACTATACAGATTAAAACTCTATATAAAGAGAATATAAATTCTTTTTATAATTATTTTTTATTATTTTATTGTTGTTCGGATCCTAGCTTTTTCAATCTCTCTTTCATCCCATAAAAGGAAAGATCTGTAAACTTACATCTTTACCGTATAATTCACCCTATAACATTTATGCTACAAGCAAATTACAAACTTTAAAACATCTTCAACCTCTAGAAGCATCAAACTCCAACCACTGTGTTGTAAGTGCCATAAATAGCAAAGAATAATCCACAGAGTAACACAATAAAATCTAAGGCTTTCTGCCAAGTGCTTAGAGAAGGGCCAAACAGTTTTAGGTGAAATGTGGCTGGCAATACAAATGACATCATTGAACATATAGTACTCCCCACAAATGATGCAAACACGCCGAATTCTGGCACGAAAGAAGCCAAGACTGCAAGCACAACCACCACCACTGCACGGCTGATGTATATCACAATCTTTCCTACTCTTGCCGATTCATCATTGTCCCTCCGGACGATTTTGTATTTACCTTCAACAATCTCATTAATTGGATGTAACATGATTGGGAATGTGAATACAAGCCCCATACATAATCCTACCTGTTATCAGATAAAAGGTTAGATGTCAGACTCTCCTTATAAGCAATGCAATCAAAGGCAAAATTTGAAGACAGAATAAAAAAGATAAGAATTTCCTGAAAACAGAAATATAAATTGGCCTTTTTATGCACTCTTTGCAATGCTTAGTACTTGACAAGCATGTATTAGGGATGAATCCTCAATGTGTACACAGCCAGTAAAAAGTACACAAGAAGATATAATAAACTTAATACAGACACAATTCAGGAATTGTGCTATGAGGTAAGAACAGATTCCTTGATATGAGTCATATGACACCAAGCACAAATACGAAATGAAAGTGATATCAATAGTTATAATTACTAGACACCAAGGAAATGTACAAGGATATATCCACAAGTGGATCAGGTATTATCCACTTCAAATATAAATTACTGGAGGAAAGAAAACAAAAATTGTGTGTTTTGTTTTAACTTTGTGTTTGAAAATATATATATATATTTATATAACTGTAGATGCACTGTTTAAGAATAAGCATTTTATGTCAAATATGAGTATGAGAGCTGTTTACCTGTACTGCAAGAGATGACCAATCTCTAGGGAGGTTGAGAGTCACAATGTCTCTGGTTTCTTCGCCAAAAGCCATGTAACCACAAAACCCAAAAAGAATGTACACAAATGAAATCCCACTAAAAGTTTGAGCCAGCAATCTTGGGAATTTGGATTTATCCCGCATAGAATTCTCTAGGGCTAGTGTCATTCCAAAACCCTCAAAACAAAAAACCGCCATGCCTGCTGCAAATGGCAATCCCCCAATGTTGGATGTGATTGTGGTCCTTTGTCCAAACGAAAATTCACCCTGTAGGATCTGTTGTATATCTTCCTTCACCACAATTCCAATGGCTAGGACATTGCAAACATCAGCAAAAATGCTAAAGGGTGCTAGAGCAGATAAGCTGCCTATCCACGACAATCCAATTTCAACTGGCACTAACATAAATATAAAGCTGCTCATCGCAAATCCATAACTTTGGAATACAGAATGGAGATTTTGTCCAATAAATACCAAATACGCAACCGATCCTCCACTCTGTGCCAGCAAAATCAAAATCTCTGTCATATAGCGACCCGAGGTTCCAAAGCTCCTATAACCCAGGTCTCCATAAGTTATTGCTTCCACTAGTGGTTCTTCTGAAGCCAACTTCCGTCTGCACGTAACCTGCACCACAAAGCATAAAGCAAAACTATCAGATAACAAGGCATGTGCACAACAAAAGCAGCAGCAAAAATAAACGACATATCATTGTATCATGAAACTTTGATTCATCCACTTGCATTGTGGTCTCTTTTTCTTTTTGTAATGATATCATCATATCATCAAAGCTAGACAAAGTTATTGACATAGGACCCCACCAGGAAAATTTATGAAAGTAGGCAAAGAAAGCATTCATTAGTAAACCAAATCGAAGAAAGCCCAAACCATCATGATGTACAAAAAGTTCACAATTTTCTTAGCTAACAACAATTTCAACATAAATATGATTATATACATTCCTTAAAGTATCACCAATCACTGAATTAGATCCATCTCTCCTAAAGATTAAAGTTGTAATTTAGATTCACTGGATCTAGCTTAACAAAGATCTAATAAAACATAAGATAGGTCAAAGCATTTACACAAACAGGTAGCATTCATTGTGCATTTTTTTTTCTCATAAAGAGTGGAGAAGAAAGATCACTGACAAGAAGGAGCATGCAATAGTAGGTGGCTACGCCGACGATTGCAACACCAAGCGACCCAGCAACCCATCCAGCGATCCGAAAAGCAAAGGGGAGACTTAGAACTCCAGTTCCAACAACAGAGACTATGATGTTCCCCAAAGTTTGAAGCTTTGAAGCTTTGGTTGAATGACGAGGCTCCAAAAGTTGTTGTGACACAGTTCCGGTGTCAAGATTTACCATCTTCTCGAACCTCGATTCCCCTAAAAAATTAGGGTTCCGGTGTTTATACGACAAAGGTGACAGTGGAGTTGGATGTGTGACCCCAAATGATTACGTGATCTCTTTTTGGATTTTATATAATTTTATATTGGGTAATTGAAAGTTACTTGGAAACGATTGGAAGCAGTGGAGAATGAAAATGGAAAGGAAAGAAGTAACAAACATGGTTACTTGCAAGATGGGAGCGTTGGAACTGAAGTGTGAACAAACGCGGTGAGACAACTAATTTAGCAGATCTAGACAAGTAGTCAATCATTAATAAGTTATGATACATGTACACCAAAATCAGCTACTAAAGTCAATATAAAATACATGTTAAAATATAAATATATATTAAAAATAAATTAAATCATATATATATTTATATATAAATATATTGGTGGCTGATTTTAATGATTAATTTTAATGTACAAATAATATTTTTGATAATATTATAATGCTCTTAGCTACCAACATTCATGAATTGTTCCCCCATCCCTACTCTTATTTTTTTTTTTTTTCATTTGAATACATGCTAAGAATATCAACTAAAAAAGCTTTTATAAAGCGTTGAATTAAAACGTGCCTAAAAATACATATTAAATTTTAGAGTTAATCCTTAACATTTAATTTTATAAGTTGAATTAGTTTTTGACCTACTTTCCTCTATCAACTCCTTAATAAAATTATTCTACATATCACTTTAAGTTGCCACATAATCACCTTAACGATAAGTGTTTTTTATATGAAGAAAATAAATTAATCTTTAAATAAATTATAATTAATTTAATTTCTAAAATATTCATTATCAGACAAATCAGTTTTTAAATTATTCGTTAAAGGATGAAACAGTCTCCAAAAATATTTATTATCAACAGAAATTAGGCTATTATTATTATACTGGCCGTTTCATTGCTAACATATCTCTCTCTTGTTCGTTTAAGAGCAAATTCAGGTACAATAAACTTCACGCGAAATTGAAAACTGAGAGCCGTTAAATGAAAATTTAGTCAAATCAGTCAAATCATCTAACGGCTCTCAGTTATCAGCTTTATGTGAAGTCGACTACACCTGAGTTTCCACCTTGTAAATTATTTTATTACTGCAGATCACATTAAATTCAATCGTTATGTAATCAAATGCTTCTCATGTGTTAAATAATGAGGCTGAACACGGAGCCTTTTCTCCAACTTGATTATCACCAAACTTTGATGAGCCAGGTTAGATTCAAATTTTCTTGCATAAGTGTGATTTGGATTATAAGTTTTGATTTGAAAGCAGTCTCTTATACTATTCCAAGCACAATAAATGAGTCATGGACATTCATTCCTTAAATCTTGTACATTATTGATTGCTACAGGATTTTGAAATTGAGGTCCTCCACTTCCAGCTTTCATGTGTTCCAGTCTCAATTACCATTTCATGTGCTTCAGTTTCATTTGCTTCTCCCTATATTCTTTCATTATTTTTTGGTGAAACTCCATTAGCATTATTTTGTCCAACCTTCTCATTTTTCCTTAGTCTTGAATTTTGTCTTCATCACTTCTATGTGATTGCCTATGCTATAGTAGATACTAGATACTAGATAGTGAGACCAATGAGAGCTAGAAGTGATTTTTGGAGCTATTGCAAGATGATTTAGGTAACTGTACTATCGAAGGGTGAAACTTTATCTCTATAAGTAAAAAATAGATATTATAGCTTAATTTTTTTTTATGTTTGTGGTAGCCTAATTTTCTTGATAATAAATATTTTTGGAACTGATTTGTCTTATAATAAATAATTTTAGATATTAATTTACGCAATAATAAATATTTTAAAGGATTAAACTGATTGTAATTTGTCTAAGGATCAATTTGTCTTCTTCATACCCTAATACGACAACTTAACATAACACGTAGGATAGTTTCGTTAGGGGTTAACAAAGCGAAGTGGGTCATTGACTAATGTAATTTGCAAAATTAAGTGTTGGGAACTAATAAACTAATTAATTTTAGTGTAGTCTAAAATTTTTTGGAAAGTAAAATGAATAAATACTCTCAAATTTATAAATAAAAATGTTGAAATTTTTTATTTTAATATACACACATTAAAAACTTAAATTTTATATTTTTTATATAAAATTAATTGATAACTACACGCATATTAGTTAAAATCTAACCTTGAAATCTAACCACTTTTATTTTTGGCAACTACTCAAATGAAGATGGCAAAAACATCTTTTTATGAAGATGCTTTGTTAAAAAGTGTGATTTATTTATTTAGCCACACTTTAAACAAAAACAACACTTTTATAAATATTAAAATCTAACCATTCAATCTATCATCCAAAGGTCAAAAGAGTATATTTTCACATGAAGACAATTATAAAGTCTTCATTATAGTATCCACCTTTATTTTTTATATACGTTGAATCAACCCTTTTTAGTTTCTACTTGGCGTTTTATTGAGTAGCAAAATTTATTAATAAATATATATTTTAAAGATTAAGATTCTCTAAAATGAAAAAGTTGATAAAGTAGTAAAATAAAGAGTTAATCACTCTTAAATTAAGATAGTTAAGCACATATTTTATAAAAATTACAAAATCCATCGTAATTTACATATAAATCATATCAAATAATCTCCTAAATTAAAAGGAAAGTGGACAAGATAGAATAAGGCAAAAATTAAGTCTCAATTTTTTTTTTCAAGTTTATTATTCTATAGTAGAATATTAACTTTGCCACATAGGTGCTTTCGACAAACAAAAACTATTTAGCAACTAGCAAGAGAACAATTTTTTTTTTTTATTTTACAGATTTAATAATTATTATTATCACACGTTTAATCCAATAACAATAATCACAGAATCTCGGCATTGTCATTTGTTGTCCTCATCCTTTAGCCATTTTCACTCGTCCTACCACATCTTATCTTATCACCAACACAGCCTACTTTTTCCATTTTCCACCAATGTTTTCCTCGAGCTTTTAGATATATGACCATCAAGGAACAATTGAGATATAGGTAGATCCTAAGTCTTGTGATTGAGATTCTGAGTGAAACACTGAAACCCAAGCAGGATGCAGTGAAATAGTAGGCTATGCTTACATTTATTTACAAAAGTACAAATCTCTGCAGATAACAAGGCTGGCCCAAGCATCCTCTTTGAGGCTAAGGTACTAGGCATTAGCAGGGGCTTACAGCGACCATGTTTTACCAAAATTAAAAATATCCCTACTAACTTCTATAACGCCTCAAAACAGTATGGTTGACAAACACAGTCGATGGCATGTATGAGCTTCCGGCGAGGGCCCACCGCATTGGCACCCATATCCTTGAGCTTCTTCATGGTTAAATTTACCAGCTGATACTTGTTGAGACTCTTCCCCTGAAAAATTCTAACAAACTGGCCTAGTCCAAGTGATGTCAGCCACTGAGTCAGCCCACCAGCTCGTTCAAGCTTTCTCTCAAGGTTCGATGCTCTCAGCCCTTGATTTAAAGAAATTACCAAATTGCAAGATCTTCTTGGTGCAAGCAATGTTCTAGGCTGCTTAATAGCTTTCGATGTATTAGATAATCCCAGTAACTTAGGTGACTTCATCAGACTCACTTGATGTGGATTTTGTGAATTGATTCTGTTAACAACCCTTGGCTGCTTGACTGAAGTTGCTTTAGGTATGGAAGGAGGACCACTTCTCACATCCAAAATCTCCTTTGGGGCGGTCAATAAACTTGTATTCTCAGGTTCATTGCCTGAAGGATACATGGTAGATGTCTCCATGGGTAGTTGCATGTGATTACTTGCTGTTTCGGGGGGCATAGGATGCATGTCTTTTGGTCCTGGGCTTGCCATTAAGGTTCTTTTGCTACAAGGTGCGGCAGGCACCAAAATATTGACTATCTGCTTCTTCACAATGATCCAATCACCATCCACATGCTGATTATCAGAGTCTGGAGAATGTGAAATACCACCTTTTTTACCAGGAACTTTTCCTGTGCGACTTGCCTTTGTCTTTGCCATTAGCTAAATACCTGATTTTTGTACAGAAGGATATAAGCATTAAGCCAAAACTCAAGATCTCATTTGATCAAACAGTGATGTAATCAGTTAGAATACTTCAAAATAATTTGAAGCCATATTAAACACACAAGCAAAACAAGTCGAAATTTCAAATTAAGATGGATGCAGAAATCAAGTAGAAGAGAATAATCATCTAGCATAAGGGGGCACAAATGTAATGCAGCAAAATCTTTATAGTTGTAGAGTACTAGTAAGATTCTTTCTTTCAATGAGAATATTAAAACTCACGAGAAATCATCTATCCTCCTGAGTCATCCTCCTGATTTCTAAATGACAAAAGCCTGTTAGTGTGTGTGTGTTTTTTTTTTTTTTTGCATTTGTGTTTTCCGGATATTAATGCATTTAACTTGCAAAGCTCATATCCTAAGTCGCAGCAGATACGCAAACTACTAGGAGTAGAAACAGTTCAATCCCTAATAATTTCACAAATTCAAAAGCCTAAAAAAAATAACAAATTAAAATTAGATAACAGTTTCACAGATTTAAAACTAACAGAAGAAAACGTAACCCTAAAAAGAAAACAATTAGAACAATGCTAATAACAACCAAAATTCACAAGCTATTACATCCATAAAACATCAGGAAGGCATGAAATCCAGATAAAAACAAGCGAAACAAGTGTATCAATAGAAAACTTCCAGTTAAATATAAATAATCAATTTAATCAACAAATACAAACCAGCAGGCGGATCGTGACCGGAAGATGTTGCTGCCGCGACGACGAACAGCATGGAGGAGCCGCTGTGGGATGCTGGCCGGGCGGTCTGGACGCTGCTGCCACGACAGCGAGCTGCGACGGCGGCGGCGTTGGTGGTTGGGTGATCTACAATATAAGAAGGATGCGCTTCACAGCGGTGAATCGGAGGAGCGCATCGGCCGGTGAAAGAGTCTGAGAGAAGAGAAAAGAAAGGGATGGTGTGGGAATTGGGAATTTGGAATGGCGAATTGGAAATTGGGATTAGGGTGTTGCTCTCAAATTATTAGGGTTTTCGAAAATATCAATTCCAGTTTTGGAGGGGAATGGACCTCGGAGTTAAAGAAATTCATTTAGGGGCTCTAGATGAATTTTTAGGAAAAAAATTTTTACGTGAATTTTTTAAAAAGAGAAAAAAATTATGTTCAGATATTTTATATAAAAATAGAGAAAGTATGGATATAAAAATAGAGAAAGTATGGAAACCAATCAATTTATTGTACAATGTGAATAATAAGAAATTAAATTAAAATTAACATCAAATAATAATTAATTAATTTTTAATAATTTTTGATTTAAAATTTAAAATAAATAAAGATTTGCAACTTTAACTCAAAAAAAAGGCCCCTCTCTCTCTCTTATCTAACATGACTTCTTTCTTGCCTAGTCTCCTCCTCTCTTCCCAAGTAAACACCAGCCGCAGTCGCCCATAGCTACGGCTGATGCCAATGTACGCACTGCAAACGCCTAACAGCACTGTCACGTCGTTTTCGCATTCTCGCTACACCCAACAATAATTTTGACATTTTAATTTCAAAAATGTCAAATATAATGGATGATCAATTTACTGGGTACAGATAGTTATTTTAATTCTTAATGGGATTAGGGGTGTCCATGGATCGGATAGTATCCGCAGATCCGCGGTAAATATTCGCATCCGGTCTGAAAATTGCAGATACGATCTGATCCGTACTTTTTGCGGATCGGGATCGCGGATATCTGCTCTAAATCCGCGTATCCGCAGATCCGCACAATAATAATTAAAAAATAAATAATATATATATTTAGTATTATATTTACTTATTTGTATGTTTTAGTTAGTAATTATTATTCATATATTGTATTATTTTATTTTTGTTATTTCGAAAGAGTTTGTTTAAAAATATTTTACGAATAAATAAGTTGAAAAGTATGAGAGAAATATTTTTATTGAATTTTTTTACATTGAAATATGATTAAAAAGAGAAGGTTTAATTATGCGGATATATCCGATATTCGATCCGATCCGCACATTTGCGGATCGGATCCAGCACTAAAAAGTGCGAATATCATATCCGATCCAATGGAAATTGTGCGGATCGGATCGAATTTTCGGCCATATCCGATCCGATCCGATCCGCGGACACCCCTAAATGGGATACTTTGGAGGAGAAAAGGGTATTTGGATAAATTCTTTTGGTAAATTAGAATTGAGATGGTTAATTTTTTGAAATAACTGGTTGAATTTTTTTTCTTGTATTAGACCAAATTCAAAATCTACTGTACTTCTTCATTATCTCCCTAGCGGAATTTTAATAAAAATATTTTTATTTAATAATTATATTTGAGTATAATAATATAAAAATTATTTTTTGTTTATTTTTTTAGTTAAGAATAAAACTCAAATCTCATAACTCTAAATAAAAATCGAATAATTATGCTATTTGAATTATAATTTATTGATTTTTTTTGTTTAGTAATTGTATTAAAAAATTTAAATAATCAAAATTTTTAAAAAATATATATAATTATAACTTCTAAAAGTATATTTTGTATGTTTTTAATAATTTTAATTTGATTCTTTATTTTTATTATTTAATTTGACAATAAATAATTATATAAAACATTTTAGTATGTAGAAAAATTAAATTTATATAAAGTTAATTGAATAACAATAATAATAATAAGATAAAATAGTTTAAGAAAAAAGATAAAATAAAATAAAAAGGACAAAGCGTGGTTGATTGACAAGTATTATTTTTTTTTTGTTACGTTGGGACCAAGAATAAGTGAATAACGAAAAAACAGAATTTTCCGAATAAAGCGCGCTTCTTTTCATTCTTTTGTGGCTTCGAATTCAATTCATTCTTACTTGCTCCGTTCTCTACTCTCTTATTCACATTCACATTCACATTCGATTCCTTATGTTTCTCACACCCAAACCCAACTATCATGCTTAGCTTCTTCTCTTTTCAACCATCAGAGACACACACTTTGCGATACGTAACCCTAAACGCCTTCACTTTTCACCGTTATCTATTTCCTCTTCTTTTTTTCAGGTACCCTTCACAAACAAACACGTTATTTTAATAATTTTGTTTCTCATAATTAATTAATTAATTAATCTGTTGATTACTACTGCGTGTTGTTTTAATTAATTAGCAGAGATGAAATTCGGGTGCTTGTTCACGGAGTATCTGCAGGAAGAGAGGGAGTTGTTGGATGAGAAATGCGCGCACATTGAATATGTGAGGTTGAAGAAAGTTCTCAAGAGCTGCCAGACCTGCAAACCATTGCACTCTTCTTCTTCTTCTTCTTCTCCTTCCCTTGTTTCTGATCTTCCTAACCATCAATTGTGCCAATGTCAATCCTGCCCAGGTCTGCAATTTTTGTTTTTTAAAGAATTTTCCAGGAGCATTTTACATACACTGATTTTTGTTGGCAATAAAAGTTTAGGTAGTTTCTGACACTTAGAATTGGATGCTCTTATAGAGTTTGACCATGCTTCTAGGCTCTTTGACCGCTTAAATATTGTACTTGTGGGGTAAAAGGCCGTATTATTGTTTATTTAATGAATAATAATATAGGAAGCAGAACTTTCAGATGTATTTTGTTGTTTGGCTTTTAACATTTTGTGGTGATGATGAGATTCAGGAATGAGTGTTAGTTGGGAGAGAGGGTTAGTGTTGTGCATATAGAAATTTTCTGATTAAAGCTACCTGCATCAAAACGTAGATGATTCTCTTGTGATCCTAATAATTTACTTGGAAATAGGTTTGAATTTGATTGTTGCTTATGTCAATTGTTAGCTGATATTTGTATTTTTTTTTAGTGAACATTTTACTCAGCAATCCTCTAATTTGGGTGTTCTATGATTCCTAATTTGTTGTTTTCCTTGTATTTGATCATCTTAGTTCTTTGCAATTGATCAGAGCTTACACTACATGCCATTGGGTTTTTAATGTATTTTAAGCAAAATAATACTTATTTAACATTATTGTGCGTCTTCTTGTTGATCCTGTGAACATTATTTTATTTTCTAGTAATTTATTTTCGGTTCCCATATGCGTAGTGTGTGATCAGAAGTTCTTCTCGGAGCTGATGAAGGAAGCATCAGATATAGTAGGGTTCTTCGGTTCAAGGGTTAAGCATCTTCTTGATCTTCATGTTGCGTCTGGAATGCAGAGATATGTATTGCGCCTACGACAGTGCTTTAAAAATGATAGGCAAGCCCTCGCACAAGAAGGGAGAATTTTAATTGAGTACATTGCAATGAATGCTATTGCCATGAGGAAAATACTTAAGAAATATGATAAAGTATGCATCACATTAGTCCATTGCCACATTACTGTCATTTCCCCCTTTCCCTCTTTTTTTTTTTTTTTTTTTTTTTCATTTGTACTTCTCTACTTGAGTGTTATGTAGTTAACTCCTGTCATTGATATTCTGTTCTAGGTTCACAGCTCTGTGAATGGAAAGAATTTCAAATCTAAGATGCACACTGAGCACATTGAACTTTTACACACACCTTGGCTAATTGAATTGGGTGCTTTTTATCTGAATTCTAGTGGACGAGATTGTTGTGAACTCAATGGAGTGTATGGTCACTTTAAGTGTGATCTAAATGTTAGTGACGCTGTAATGACGTTGATTCTTCCAGATTCTATCAAGCTCGAGTATAATCTAACTTGCGCAATATGTCTGGTGAGATCCTATTTATGTGCTACATTAGGGAGGCTGAAAAAAAAAAAGCAGCTATTTTGTGTATCATTATCTCTTACATATATGCTTGGATTGTGATATGATAGGATTTGGTTTTCAACCCCTATGCTTTGGGTTGTGGTCATATCTTCTGCAAGTCATGTGCCTGTTCAGCTGCCTCTGTGATGATGTTCCAAGGCCTTAAAGCTGCAAGTCCTGAGTCTAAGTGTCCCATATGCAGAGAGGTAAGCATTTTGCACTTAACTTTCAGTATTTCAAATGAAGACAAATGAACAACTCTTTGCATTGCCTTCGCCACAGATCATGATTGAAAAAAGGAAAATAAATAAATATTGGTGAAGGCAGAGGCAGAGGCATAGGCATAGGCAAGGCAAGGCAAGGCCTATTTCTTTAAGGACCATGGCTTCAATATATCTGTCTCTATCAGCAATTTGTTAGCCTGGTTTCCACAGTATATAAGATGATGAGAGATTGTAGCCTATATTGAAAATGTGGAATAAGGCATTCTGCCAATAACATAACCAACATTGCCTTTATTTCCTTTATACACAAAGCATGGGCACAATATGACTACAGATATATTGTGATTAATGTCACTTATCTTAGTTAGAATATAGAGCTTTAAACCATATTCCATTTGCTTTTGTGTTTAAATTACTTGCATTGTTTGTGCAGGATGGAGTTTATCCTAAGAAAGTACGCATGTTAGAACTTGGTCTACTAATGAAAAGAAGGTATCAATCCGTTTCATGGTCACATTTTATATCTTATGTGAACATTGCCATTACAATCACAAGAAAATTTCCCAGGTACAATGATTACTGGAAAGAGAGGCTACTTAGCGAACGAAACAACATGGTGAAGCAATCCAAAGAATACTGGAATATGCAGTCTGCATATGCACTTGGATTACACTAGGATATCATGCAATTGGATTCCTTAGATAGAATTCTAAGGGAATAGTAAATGATTCTGAGTTGGTCTTTCTGCTAGTGAGTTGGGATTGAATTAGTACTTAGGACCTTAGAATAAACAAGAGAGTTTTGGAGAGTTGGTTGATGAGTGGAAATTATTAGATGTCCCATGAAATGCGACTTGAATTGTGTTCATATGAGTATATCTAATGATAGAATGACATTTTAGGATATGATCTCTTTCATTTGAAATGTCATTCTATCCATAGTAGAGCACAATCTATGAGTATGTAAAAACTTTCTGAATTTATTAGTCCAATTTTTTATTTTTAGTTATGAATCTAATTTTTTAGTCTAATAATTTAATAACATTTTTAGTTTACTTATAAAACAGACTAAAAATAATAAATTCTGTTGTTTTTCTAATATTTTTCTTAAAAAAAAAAAATCTAAGTAGCTAGTAATTTTTATTAAAAAGAGAAAAACGTTGGTTGAGATTATTTATCCTATCAACCTCCTATTATCATATTCTTATTCATAAAAAGTAGACACTTGTTAAAAAAATATAAAATTATGAAATTAATAATAAATAATAAAAATTTAGATTCTTTGTGCTACACTATGACAAATACTTAATAAATAAATAAGTGGAAAAGCGTGCGTGAGTGTTTTGACCTCTTTCAAGTTTCAGCAACCATAACTCACTCACTCTGTAATGAATGATTCATATTCTTTGTTCTCTGAGTCTCGACCATGTCAAATTTCTCGTCGTGGTTCTCTCGCTTGCGCTCTTCTTCCAACTACTTCTATCGCACTATCCATAATATAACAACTCACTCGAATGCAACCAATGTGCTGACCTCACACCGTCCAAGGATGACGTGGACAGGTTCCGTGCTTCCTCTTGCGGTGGCTGTATGCGGTGCTTCATTTGCGCTTCATCCGCACTTCAATCCTTCCTTGTGTGACGCCTCTGTTCCCTCTGATGCCATTAACAACAGGTGTATGGATTCACTTTGCTGTAAAAATCTTACTTTTTTATGTGTTTGATGAAGATTCAGATAAAGTTAGGGTGCAAAAATCGTTTTTTTTTTTTTTATCTTTTAAATTTTAATTTTCAGGTTTTCACATATTATTTGCATTAGATAATGTAATTAACAAGTATGGGCATAAATTAGTGAAGTGCTTGAATAGGCTCCTCTGTATTAGTGATGAACATAAATTGATTCAAGCATTTTATAGGAGACAAGTTACATTATTAGTTGATTTTGTACTCATCATGTATTGCACAGTTTATTATGTTTCACATCAGTGTATAGATTAGCCTCTGAACCAAGCAAATAATTGGTTGACAATGAAATGCAATTTCTTGTACTGAATGTTATATTTGTTAGCTTTGGGGGCAAAGGTAGCACCCAGTATGCCGTTAAGGGATCACACAAAGAATTTCCGCAGGAGCTTCTCCACGAATTGAAACTCATCTGTCAGGTATGAAATCTAAAATTCTCTGATATCTCAGAAATTTGGATCACTGAAAGAAGCACTAAGAAATACTCGAGCTGGTTCTGATTTGCATGGCAGTTAGATGAAATTTTCTTTTTGCTCTTGCTAAAACTTACTGAGATGATTGGTTGTAATATCGTGTTAGAGAATTTTAGGAAAGCAGGCCACCCTTCTGAGTTAATTGGTTGTGTTTAAGAATAATATTTGTTTTTTACTGAAATAATAATAAACTCATATCATTTGCAATTTGGAGCTGCATCTGTGTGACTATCAAGCATTCAGCTTCAGCTTTTCACAATACTTATTTCTGCAGGATAACTTATCACTTGATTATGATGAAAGATACCACCATGGAAAACCACAAAACAGCTTTCATAAGGCTGTTAATATCCCAGATGTTATCGTTTATCCAAGGTGAGACAATCTCTGAATCTGTAGTTGACATTTTTGTTTGCTTCATCATTTGTATCCTCATAGTTCTTGAAATGCTGCCACAATTCAATGTATTAGCTTTGGACATTATTTTCAAGACGCAGTTTCATAAGGCTTAAATATATCTTTTTCACTCTCCTTGTTACTGTTGATTTCAAAGTATGCATCTATTTTATCTATTGTTTTGACTGAAACATATGTAAAAAATACATTTCCACAGAATCTAGAAAGGATGTGAATGAGCATTGGGGGGGGGGGGGGGGGTATGTGTGTGGCAAAATTCAAGGCATACATATAATTGTTCTCTTGCATTGTGCACTTATATGCAGATCTGAAGAAGAAGTTTCCAAGATTGTAAAATCATGTAACGACTATAAGGTTTGAGTTCCTCCCACACACTTTGAGTAGGGAAAATTGATTTCTTATACTATTTGGTTTTTGAAAAAAAAATATTGGGTGCATAAATGTTAATAATATTATAGTACTGAGAAATTGTTAATCATGGTTTACTTATTTTTTCAGGTTCCTATTGTACCTTATGGTGGAGCTACATCAATTGAGGGTCACACCTTATCGCCTCACGGAGGGGTTTGCATTGACATGTCATTAATGAAAGTATGTACATGTTCTGTTATGGTACCTGAATATCCATTCATAACTGTTTCAAATTTCAAGTGGGAACATTATGATTATTAAATATATAGGTCCCTGTCTACTCATGAATTGATGAATATACTTGACTTCATATGTTCCAGAATTCATCAGAAAGTTTATGATGCCCTTATGGGATTTGGATGGCGTATTTAATATATAGTTTTCCTTATCTTTCCTCCCATTTCAGTTCTCTCCACAAACTATTATGAGGATATCATATCCTTCCTCTTTGCTTTCATCACTTAAGTTGTGATAAAGAAATAAAAGATAAATAAGAAGACAAGGATTCAAACTGAATAAAAAGATACATTGAAATTAAAATAGGAACAAAAAAGATAAGTTGAAATTGAGTACAAAGCGAATCACTCTACTTTCTACCCAATTTCTTGACGCAACAAGAAAGGGACTCCTCAACCTAACTTGTCAACGCCATAGTTTGGAAATTGAATCGAAGGGACTCCTCAACCTTCTATTCAATTCCCCGATGTAACAAGAGAGGGACTCCTCAACCTCAATTGTCCACACCATGGTTTCATCACGAAACCAAAAAAAGGTTTAAAACCTCTAAATCATTCTATGCTACGACTACAATAGCTAAGGAGGTATTTATAACCTCTTATTAGGTTAAAACAAAGAAAACCCTAAAGCCCATAAACATAAGGCCCAATCTAGTAATTAAATAAACAAAATCAAAATACATTAAATAAAATATTCTAAAAATGTAAACTAAAATATCTTCTAAATAACTCTTGAACTCTTCATATCACGAACATTTGAAGCACGTATCATTCTCCTCCTCTTCAAAAAAGATTCGTCCTCGAATCTTGTAGGTGAAAAAAAATAATATATGAAAAGGACAATAATTATAAGGAAGATAATTTCTTTCTTTTTTTTTTTTGGTTTTTTTCTTCTTTTTTTTGTTTTTTTTTTTCACTTTATTCTTCTTCTTCTTTTTTTTTTTTAAATAATGAAACACAAACGAAAACAAGAACACAAGAACAAAATGAAAGACGCGACAAATACTGGACTCTTTTTTTTTTATGATAAAAGAAGAACAAATATAGATTAATAAGAATTAATCTAATACCTGAACTCTGATATCAAATGATAAAGAAATAAAAGATAAACAAGAAAATAAGGATTCAAACTGAATAAAAAGATACATTGAAATTAAAATAGAAACAAAAAGATAAGTTAAAATTGAGTACAAAGAAAATCACTCTACTTTCTACCCAATTTCCTGACGCAACAAGAAAGGGACTCCTCAACCTAACATGTCAACGCCATAGTTCGGAAATTGATTCGAAGGGACTCCTCAACCTTCTAACCAATTCCCCGATGCAACAAGAGAAGGACTCCTCAACCTCAATTGTCCACATCATGGTTTCATCACGAAACTAAAAAGGGGTTTTGAAACCTCTAAAAATTCTATGCTACGACTGCAATAGCTAAGGAGGTATTTATAACCTCTTATTAGGTTAAAACAAAGAAAACCCTAAAGCCCATAAACATAAGGCCCAATCTAGTAATTAAATAAACAAAATCAAAATACATTAAATAAAATATTCTAAAAATATAAACTAAAATATCTTCTAAATAACTCTTGAACTCTTCATATCACGAACATTTGAAGCACGTATCAAGTTGCTTCTCTTATGCATTTCTGCATTTCATGATTGTTAATGCAGTTTCAACTGCAGTATCGTTTTAATAATTCGGTTCATCTGTGCAAGTACCACTACTTAGACTCATCATCTACTGCAACATATTTAAACGTGCAGACTATGGTCCATGTGTTCATATAGGTACAGATTGAACATATCCTTTTGGTGTCATACACTGACTACTGGTTCAATATGCAGAGAGTGAAGGCATTACATGTTGATGACATGGATGTCATTGTTGAGCCTGGAATTGGATGGATGGAACTTAATGAGTATTTGGAACCTTATGGTCTATTTTTTCCACTTGATCCAGGTTAGTTGAATATACCATGGTAATTCATTTTGTTTAGGAAATTTGATATCTAAGTATACTTTTCTAAATAATGTTGTTTTACTTGTAACAACAGGTCCTGGTGCAAGCATTGGAGGCATGTGTGCTACACGCTGCTCTGGGTCTTTAGCTGTGAGGTGGTCAACTTTTGTTATATTCATTTTTTCATTTATCACTGGAAAACACATGGTTTAAATGTTTCATCTGTCTGGTTGCCAAAAATGTCGGAGTTCACAAGGTCTAATACTTGGCTCTAAGCTTTTTTGCTTGAGGCATATTGGTTCATTAATCATTAATGATTATTAGACTTGATTTGATGTAATTTATTGGCCAAATGTATGGAATTAATATGCAATATTTTTTTTTTCAGAAAAAACTTTAAAGTTCTTCTATGCTATTAGGCGTGACATGTTATTCTTACTAATTTGCAGATATGGAACTATGCGTGATAATGTGATCAGTCTCAAGGTTTGTTTTAGTCTCAGTTTTTGGTCTCTAATGTATTGATGCGATGATATATTTATTCTGCTGATTGTGTTTTCAGGTAGTTCTTGCCAATGGAGATATTGTGAAGACTGCATCTCGTGCTAGAAAGAGTGCTGCAGGGTTTGTTATATTTGTATCTCTTTAAATATTAAATCAATATCACTTGTAATTCTCTCCCCTTCATGATCATTTTGAGAGCTTACACAAAAGGTATAAGCAAACTTAAAGGCAAAAAATTTGGTATATTTGGAATACAAGACAGTACAGGAGCCTATTCTATACTGTCTTATCACCCACCTCTTTGCTGGCTGCACGTTAAATCAATATATTTTATCTTTGATCAGTTCAGTTTTGTGAAATTTCACTCATTATCCACTCTCAAATAAGATATCATCAGCAAAGATAATGCACACTTAACATTGAATCTACTTATTGAGCTGAACTTTAGTAATGAAAAAATGATGGGCTTCAATGTTGAACCATGATTAAAACCTATGTTGTATCAGAAACTTACACCAGTGTGTCTGAACATTGTCCCTGCTTCATCATAGATGTGCTTGATCATTTAAATGCGTGCTACACAACGTGTTGTTGAGGCAGACAGAAATGGCATGTTTTTTGAGTTATTTTCTTTAAATTATTGTAGGTATGACCTGACCCGTTTGGTGATTGGAAGTGAAGGAACACTTGGTGTTGTTACAGAAGTAACACTAAGACTTCAGAAAATTCCCCAGCATTCAGTGGTAGGTTGATCCTTTCTTTCATTTTTATACCTCTCCTTTTCAGATCCACTGACCCTTTTTACTTTGATCAATTTATGACATCTATATGTTATATTTCATTGTTATTCTATTTTCTTAGTGATCATTAAAACTTGCTGGTTCAACGGTTTCTGGTATCTGTGATGTAAAGTTTTTAATATATATAACTAGCTGAGATGATAATCAGTGCAGCCTGCAAAGTTGATGCGTCAATATTCTGAGCTGCCGCTTCATGTTTATCATCTAAGTTGTATGAAATTACATGGATTACCTATTACCTAACTTATCAAAGTACAGGTTGCCATGTGCAATTTCCCTTCTGTTAAGGATGCAGCAGATGTTGCTATTGCCACTATGATGTCTGGTATACAGGTAGGATTCTGACTTCAAATGTTTTGATATTTCTTGCAGTTTAATTGTGAAAATTCTGTTTATGCTAGTTAGGTGTCAAGAGTTGAGTTATTGGATGAAGTTCAGGTGAAAGCCATCAATGTTGCTAATGGGAAGAATTTCCCTGAATGTCCAACGTTAATGTTTGAATTTATAGGAACAGGTGACTTTATATAGATTTGATTGTTGTTTTATTTTCTTTGTTAGTAATTATTTCACACATTTTCTCAAAAAAAAGAAAAAATCATTTTACACGTCACTTTCCTTTTTAATGGATGTGCCAGATTTTCCCAAATACTGATAATTCCTAACCTACTGATGATATCTTTCAGAGGCATATGCACGTGAGCAAACACAAATTGTTCGGGGAATTGTTTCTAAGCACAATGGATCGGACTTTGTATTCGCGGAAGAACCTGAAGCTAAAAAAGAACTTTGGAAGGTAGTAACTTATTTCTTTTATAGAGAACATTTTTCATTTTATTAATGTATATGATGTTTCATCAAAGACATATCTACTTGTGATGGCATCTTACAATCTTTTGAAGTTAGTGAGATCCCTTCCCCGATTCATAGTTTTCAATCTATCTTGTTCCTTGAGATGTGTTAAAAGTTATCTAATTAATTGTACATTTAAGTCAATTCCTTGTTCCTGTGCAGGTAAGGAAGGAGGCACTTTGGGCTTGTTTTGCAATGGAACCTAATATGGAGGCAATGATTTCGGTGAGTTACTATGAAATATTTATTTTGATTTCTATATAGTTGGGTTATAATTAAATTTATAGGAGGGTTTCTATTTTGTTGTTATACCTTTTCAATTTATAGGAAGCAAGTAAGCAGCTTCTTCAAGCACTTACAAAAACATTTTGATTTGACTTAATATAAAGATAATATACCAAATGTGGATCTAGAATGCAATGTGCTTAATTTTTTTTCAAGACTTTTATTTTGTGTATTTTATTGTTTCAATTTTAATTTCTGCAGGATGTATGTGTTCCCTTATCTCACCTTGCTGATTTAATTTCAAGGTCTAAAAAGGAGTTGGATGCATCACCACTGGTTTGGTATGTCTGATCAATGTTATGTGATTCTGGATGATGAAGTTGATGATGATAGATGATCAAATAGATTGATGCTCAATGCGTGTACCTGTTGTCTCTTGCCAGCACGGTAATTGCTCATGCTGGGGACGGTAATTTCCACACGGTAATTCTCTTTGACCCTAGCCGAGAAGAACATCGGAAGGAGGCAGAGAGACTCAACAGCTTTATGGTTCATGCTGCTTTGTCATTGGAAGGTATTCATAAAACATAATAACTTGTTGACACATTCTATTGCATCATTAGTATCATGTATGAGGTGCCTTTTGGTATTCACTATATTGTTTGCTCGAATTTCTTCACCATGACATTGGCAAACCAGTAACTTTTTGTAAATTTTGATTATGATGCTTCTAACCAGGAACTTGTACCGGTGAACATGGTGTTGGAACTGGGAAAATGAAGGTACTGGAATGTTAGTTACTCATGAAACTACCAACATCACATAAGCTAACATTAACAAATGTTAAAGCTTATGGATATGTTATGTTAGTCATAATTTACATGCGAAGATTGGCAAGGAACAAACTTCTTTTATTGTTAATTAGATGGTCATGGTACTTTGTTTTCAAGTATGTTATGCCTTATTTTGAATTTATGAGTTCAGCTCTAGAATAACAAAATCTCATGCTTCCCCACTTTTTTTTTTCCTTTTTTGACCAGTACCTTGAAGAAGAACTGGGAGTGGAAGCATTAAGGACAATGAAGAAAATAAAACAAGTGTTAGATCCCAACAATATCATGAATCCCGGAAAGCTCATCCCTCCCCATGTTTGCTTGTAATGATATATCATCATTCACTCCAAGTATGTTCTTCTCAAATTCCATATCTGTAGAATTCGCTTTTGTACCATATAAGGGCTTTAGTTTACTCTATTGTTTTGTTCATAAGAAATGCTTCATAGGCCATTTGATTTTGTGGTCTTATGTTTCTCCTTTGTCTCAGGAATTTCTGTATATCTACTTTTCAAGTGAGAAAAATAAACATGAAGTTAAGAGCTTCTCTTATTTTGGGAATTTTTTTTGGTCCTTAATGTTAATTACGCCCAACTAAATTGGGTTGAATGAGCTTTAATATGATATTAGAATTGAGAAATAGCCAAAGTAGTGTAATTTTTTATTTGTTAGTGATTAGTGAATACATCTAGAAAAGAATGAAAAGAAATTAAAACAAATATATACTACATACTATAAAGACTTAATTAGATAAAGAAGTAATTTTTAATTAGACATCATTGGTTAATTTTTTTACTCTCAAATTAGTTTTTTCTTAACCTTCACTCCTTGGAGAGTTTAAGATTTATATGATTAGGATTTAGAATTTAAGATTTAAAGTTTATAATTTAAGATTTAGATTTTAGAATTGAGAGTAAAAGAAATGTTTGGTATTAGTAATATTTTTTCAACGTATAGCTTGTCAAGAATGTGATTCATATAGACATTAGGTTGATCAATAATATTTAATGTTATGACTTGTTTAGTCAGTGATGGAGCTTGAAATAAAATTTTGGGGGCCACATAGAAGATAATTGTCAATATACTTTTGATATGGATCCCATTTAAAATAAGTTCGCCTAATCTCATCTTTCTTATTTGAGTGATATTGTCAAATTTGAAGCCGTTTTTTAAGGTCTCGTTCCAACGAATTAAGGTTAAACTCATCAGATGCAACTCTTTGAACTTTTGAAGGTTATATCTTCTTTCTTCGTGATTTATTAAAGTAGAAGAACTATCTACAGGTGTTGATATTGTAAAAATTATGTGTTGTCTTTCTTGAATATTAGCCTTCCTCTTAAAAATGCATCAATTCTTTGATTTTTCATGATTATTTTATATAAAAATTTGAATATATATCCTGTAAAATATGTAAAATAAAAGTTAGAAGGACAAATATTAAAATTTATAATATTTATTGAATTTTTTATCAATTTATACAAATACAATAATATCAATACTTATTAAATATTCTAATATTTTTTATCATATAAAAAATAAAATTAAATAAACAGTAAAATATAAAATAATATTAAATTACATAAATAGAAAATACCTAATTTTTTATATTTGAACTCAAAGGTAGAGGGAGTATTACTTATTGAATAGAGAGCTACGAAATAATATACTCAGTTCAATCCAAATCCAACATGTTTTGAATGTTTAAAACTAAAAATTATTGTGCAATAAAAACAAGAGATGAAGATTGAACTTTGGTATTTTAAGTCATAATAAAGGATTTGAGCCAATTGAACTATTTTTTATTTTTTGAAAAAATATTACTAATTTTTTTAATAAAAGTATGGGACATGGCCCTTCTTGTCTCAACTAAGCTCCGTCCCTGTGTTTACTGTTTAGTCATTAGGTTGACAATGAAGATTAATAAAACTGTCGGTTACAAGTTGAAAAATAAAAATGAATGATAATTAGGGTTGGGTTATAATTCTTATTAACGAATCAAGGGTAATTTTTAAAAAGTTGTTGAAATTAGTTGAAAAATAGTTGATTCTTTAGTTAAATTCTTGAAATTTTTATTCTATTTAAATACTTGATTATAGATATTTTTTAAAACTATATAGATCTAATTAAAGATTAGGTAAAACTATAAAAGAGAAAGTCTAAGACTCAGTATTTTTATTAAAATTTAACTAATATTTAACTAGCAAAAAAGAGTATAATTTCACATAATTAGATGTAATTTCACATTATTAAAAATACTAATAATAACTAATTAATAATTATAAATCACAAAATATACTAACTCTCTAATACTACTGACTATAGAAACTTACGAATAAATTAACACCAATATATAAATAAAGATAATACTTTAGTTGTGGCTACTTCTGAGTTTATACATTTGTCGTGACTAATTACTTTGAGACCATGAAGTGTGGATAAGATTAGGAATTAAGATACTAAATTACTAACACAAGGTAGCTTAAAATTATAAACAATGGCGTAGGTAAACCAACTAATTAATAACTCGTTCATTTTTATTGTTTTCTTCAACAATGAATGATGAGTAGTTAATATGCATGTAAATTAATCTGTTGCCATATCATGACACACAAGACGATTCTATAAAGTTAACGAGGAATTAGCCACTTGCACAATTTTATTAATTAAGGAGACAAGCATGAACTACAAATTGATTCTTAGAATAATCCGTTAGGTAGCGTTTGGTGGAGAGACGAGAGATAGAGACTGAGAGACAGTGATTGAAATAAATCTCAGTATTCTGTTTGGTGCAAAATGGGAGATAGGAATTAAAACAAGAATGAAACTCTAATTTAATTTGCACAAAGGGTAAAATTAGAATTAATTAATTGAAATGAAAGTATTTTAGGTATAAAATGTTATTAAAGTTTCAGTCTCCATCTCTAAAAATTTCAGTCCTCTGTCTCTACTTTTTGAAGGTACTAAAATACTAAAATTTTAGAGATAGAGACAAAAATTTTAGTACCAGTCTCTGAACTAACAAACACGATACTAAATCTCAGTCTCTCAGTCTCTCAGTCTCTGTCTCAATACCTTAAAACAAATGCTACCTAATGCGCTCTCTCTCTCTCTTGTAATAAAATGCATGTGTTGTAATTCTCAATGCAAGTTGTGTCTAGATCCATTAACGTTGCATCACATTCACATTGGTTAGTAATCTAAATTCTAATACAGCTACTATATATGGTTGGTTAATTTAACTAGCCCAAAATTCAAGGGCTAAATTATCCGGTGACAATTATATATATGAAAATTTCGATTTTAAATTAATTATCCTTAAAGAAAAAAAAATTATTAGTAAATTATGGACTCATTATGTCCTTCTATCAATTCATTACATAAAACTTAACCGTTGTACTTATATATACTATTAATTACTGTGACGTCTCTATTTAAAAGAACGTTACGTAAATAACAATTTTTGGAACAAAATTTTTTTTTTTGGATAAAAATCATAATAAATAAAGAACCGTTGATAAAGATTATATAAAAACTTAAAAAATAATAAATACTTACTATTCAAAACTACATTATTTCTATATTTATGTGCCAGCAACAAGATATACACTTGCGTAAATAACAAAATCATAAATATACATATTCATCATTTATTATTATAAAAGACCTAGTTAATATTCTTTTATTTCACTCTACTCTAGATTTAATTGTATACACACATAACACGGACGCGAAATAAATTTCGTTGTGTATTTTATTTGAACTCGAACGCATATTATAATGCTTGAATTAAAATGTAATTAATTATCATATTGCGTTACTTCTACTGATCTTATAGTAATATATAAAACTAGTAAAATAGTTGCATAATTTTAAAGTACAATTAATTAGTTTATTAAACCTTTATTTTTGTCCAAACTACAATTTCGATTGATTAAAATTATTATTATTATTTCATATATGAAAACGTATAATAATACATTGATAGAAAATAATTTATCAGTCAATTTCTAGAATATATATATATATTAGAAAATGGAGAGTTATGTGGTTAAATTTACCTGCCATCTTTTATTCACAAATCCAATAACGACCTTCAATTAATTAATTAGTTATTGAATGACATAGCTTTTAGCGGCAGATCATGTTGGGCAACATATATTGGACTAATCAGGATCTTTTCTATTTTATCCTTCTTTTTTTTTTTCCTGTCCAATTCCACACATACATGGAACATGATTCTTCCACTTTTCTAAGACAAATTCCCTACGATAAAAAATTAAAATTAAAAAGAAAAAGGATCTTAGACTACAATATCGATAGGACAAAACAGGATCCAGCCGACCCCTATCCTCCTTTTTCTTTTTTCAAAAATAAATAAATGTTGTTAATTGAAGTTTAGTGAACTCACTTGTACACCAAAATATGTTGGAAGAAAAAGATAACACTATTGTTATTGTGGCTCAGATGCCTCATTGACCCCTTATGCATTGACATGTGGATTGTGCTTGTCTTCTTCTTGGTCCATAACCATAAGTCACATTGAATCTTTATGCCTATCATCCCATGTTATGTTTGGTTAATTTTGAAAATAGGTTACAAGTCTAGAGAAAAACAAATACAGAAAAAATATGTTTAACTATTATTATTATATCCTATCACTAAAAACAAACGTAGCCTAAGGCTGCCGTTGAATCAAGACGAGACAAAAATAAAAGTTGAAGAAAGTAGGTTTGAGACAAAATTTAAACATGTAAATTGCATATATATCAAGTTGGTTTTTTTAGTATGCTTTATCTTTTTGTTTTTCCACGGTATCTCTCCATCCGAAAAGTTAAAGACTAATTCGTCACGCATTGGAATTTTATTTAAGAGTTTATCGTTGGTTAATAAATTAATCCGCAGATATCGAACCCAATCTAACCCGGTCGAGTAGGGTTGTCAACCGATTCGTAGCGAATAGGGTAGAGTACGGGTTGTGTCTCAACCCTACCCGATTAACCCGTACTCTATATATGTATATGTTATATATTTATATAAAAATATATTTCAAGTGGATGTTGAACCAAAAACTTCTCAATAAATGCAACAGATTCTTACCCATTAAAAGAAGATCATTAATTGATAATTTGATACTTTTTTATCTAAGTTTTATAATAATGTTTCATCTTTTTTGTAACCCGCAGGTAAGATACTCGCAGGTTAAAAACTAGTAGGGTTAAAGTTAATATATTCTCAACTCGCAAATAAGATAAGGTTGAATTTATATAAAAATTTCAACCCATAAATAGTGTTAGAATTAGATCCAAACCTTACCCAACCATGTTCATTACCACTTCTACCACACACTTACTTAATCTAACTATACTGTGTAGTTATGCTTACAAGCAAGTTACATGTGCCTTCTCATTTATGGGTAGAATTATTTTGATTGAATATTTTTTATTAGAAGTAAATTATACTAAAAGTATTTTTAATGATTAATAATATGTTAATAATTATAAAAAAGAATGCCAAAAAATATTTAACTTTTTACAGTCAATATTAATATATCAGGAAGAAAAAATAATTCTTTGACAACACTTTTATTAATACTTTTTGGATTAATGTCAAAATCATCATTAAAAGATATAAATATAAATATGGAGTGAATTAGTTATTTTATCAGTTAGATAATAACATATAGTATAATTATTTTACCCCATATCATCATTTAATTAGTAGAATGACCAATTTAATTTATTATAGTATTTTTTAAGAATTAATTTAAAGTATTTGATCTTTTAAGGATTCAATTGACCAAAACTATTTTGTTAAATAAACCATATTTTTTTTTACCATTATTAATGGTAAGTTAAGTATATAAAAAATTGTAAATAACTTTTTAATAACCATAAAAAATATTCTTCTTACAATAAAACTTAACACCATCTTTACACAAGTAATTGGTTAGATTAACTTTTTGAATCTTGATGTAAAGTGATGCAAATATCCTTAATTTGAAGATAGGATGATTTATTATTGTGCCTATGTAATAAGTCATGGCAATAATAAATGCCACTTAAAGATATACTAATTAATTAAATGGCTTATTTCATTAATTAATTATTGTACGTTGGTAGTAGTGAGATCATTAGGATAAGCTATTTTCATGGCTACTACAGCAGCCACTAACAATAGCAATATTATTATTAGTATCACCATAAAAAATGGAACATACCTACATGGATCCAACTCCAAGCTTCAAAGCACCAATCACTATCTCTTTTAGTGTTTCTATCTGATCTAGCTAGTTCTAATTCTCTATTTTGGTTGAATCATCCTCACAATAATTCATGGATACATATATTATTCCAGTCCCATTTTAGTAGCAAATCATGACTGGATTTATTTTAATTGAGATTGTTATCTCTTCAATATATTTGTAAGTAGTAGTATTCATTATTCAACACTTCTTTTTTTCAAAAAATGTAATTATTATAAATACTTTAAGTAAGGTATCAGTTGTAATTATTATATTCATAAGATCATGCATGATATTTAATTTTATTATCATTTCTGTAACTATTTTTATTGATAATACTAAAAAGATAATAATTTAAAATTATTTTATTTAACTTAATATTCACAATTTTATATATTCTAGCGATAATTAAAAAATATAAAATAAGATAAGAGGTAATTAAAGAATATAAAATAAAATAATTTTAAATTATTTTAGACTGATTTTTTATTTTGTTTTGAATGTTTTTGTATTTTTATTAACTATAATGTTATGGATTGAGTACATGGATTGATATGCTTTGTGTTTCAATAAATCTCTACAAATATAAAAGTACGACTATATATAATAATATAGTAGTAGTATTAAGATTTAATGTAGAAATTAAGAATTAATTACCAAAGAAAAAATATGAGGAAATTAAAAGAATAATAACTAAACAAAAGTAGAATAACACAGCACAACACGGTTTGTCGTAAGAAAATTCCAATAACAAAACTTAGGAACTAGTTTAATTTCACACCTTTTTTCTAATATTGTTTTATATGCAAAAGCAAAAATCAAATCATAAAAGTTGTGGTCAATGTCAAGGAATATATATTTATTCAATCTTCTTAGCGGACAAACTGTAAATATATCCAAATAATGAGGCACTATCGTCTATCATTATCTTTTGGCAATTTATTAACTTAATTAAATTATATATACTTATTCTATGATTTCAAACCAATCTTAATTACATTTTGAATGAATCACGAGCAAATTCAGATAGTGTCTGACCTGTAGAGTATACAATAAATGTGTATATCGATTACGCAGCCACTTTAATTTGTTGATAAATTCTATACTATGATTTTGAATATTTACTTAAGGTGTTTGTTATATTGTTAAAAAAATTGGTACTTAATTGTAAAAAAAAATAAATAAATAGTATTTAATTTAAAAATATAAAAATTAATAAATTTTAATTATAAAAAAATTAAATAACTAATTTTTTTAGTCAATTTTTTAACTAATTAGCTAACTTTATAACAAAAAAAAATATTTGAAACTTAATAAAAAAATCTAAAATTATTAAAAAATAACCTTCAAAATCTAAAAAAAATATTTAAAATCATTAAGAAAGAACATCTGAATTTGTCAGAAACTATTGTATGCTAGAGGCAAGAACAACATATTCGATTGCGAGTGATGCTTTTTGTGCCACAGCAACGACTGTTGTTTTGGCGATAAACAACAACGCATTCAGAAACTATTGTATGCTAGAGGCAAGAACAACATATTCGATTGCGAGGGATGCTTTTTGTGCCACAGCAACGACTGTTGTTTTGGCGATAAACAGCAACGCTAGACGAGAAAAAAAATCAACTTAAAAAAATATTTAAAGTTATTAAAAAAATTTAAAATTTAACAAAAAAAATTCAAAAACTAATAACAAAGAACATCTAAAATTATTTTAAAATAGAACAATTCAAAATCTAATAAAAAGTAACATCTAAAACCTAACAAAAAAATATGTAAAACATAATAAAAAGATAATCTTCAAACAAAGAAAAAGATACTTTGACAATGACGCTGTGACAAAAGTCACTCTCACAAAAGTAAAAAAAAAAAGTTTTTAGATAATAATAATAATTAGACTATGTTGTTTACTTTTACCTTAGTTACTTAACGTAATTGATAAAAAATAAATTGGATAAAAATTTGACATTAATTGATAGATAATGTAAAATTAGTCATACCCGAAATAAATAGCAAGTGTGCATGTATAATTCACAAAATTTGAAGGAGGGCGATTTTTTTGACAAAAATAATTAACTAAAAAGATAAAGTATACAAAAAATTAATGTATATGATATTTCATCACGGTAGAATCTTTAAAAAGTTATGTATTTTTTCTTCACTATATAACACATAACTAATTGAAATTAGAATGTCTGAAAAAATAAATAACTATTCCTATATAATACCAGCATCATCACCACATACATAGAAACGTGGATCTAAGACAAACACACAGTCCCCTGAAATTGACAGCCATATTGCATGGTCATACTCACACATCATATTAACTAGTTTACCAACGTATATAATAAAAAGTTTTCACTAATTATGTTCATTTTATTAATAGATAATTTAGATATATATAAAAATATTATTAATATATTTTTATAAATAAATATAAATATAAATATAGTACTCAAAAAATACTTTTGTATATATTTATTATTAAAATAAAAAATTATATAATATTTTTATATATATTTAAATTATCCATTAATACATTCCATCCTCTTACAAACAATATTCAACAAATTAAGTAATTAAATATATAATATGACGAACGAGTATTCAACAAATTAAGTAATTAAATATATAATATGACGAACGAGTATCCAACAAATTAAGTAATTAAATATATAATATGACGAACGAGTATCCAAACTAAGGTCCATATTCAAAGCGAAGAAGAATAAAAATAAAGGAAATAAATTAACCAATAGCCATGTGCCACCAAAACTCAATAATAATACACTGAAATTATCAAATTGCCCTTAACATGGCATGGTAATAACAACACAATGCCCTACCTCAGATCCATTCTAGCTCTATAAATACCTGCCTCCTTGGTGGTTGCGGCAAGACCAGTGTTATAGGTATCAGACTCGAACCGGCAATTGATCTGGTAAAAATAATTAACATTATGGGTTCTCTTCCGAACATAGTAGAGGACTGCATGGGGTTCCTCAAACTCTACAGTGACGGTTCCATTTTTCGATCCAACGACATTAAATTCCACGAAACTCCAATCGAAGACGACACCGTTTCATTTAAAGACTGTCTTTACGACAAAAAGTTTAACCTCTTTCTCCGCCTCTACAAGCCTCAGTCCAACAACAACGTTGTTAGAAATTCGAAGCTGCCTGTGGTGATGTTCTTCCGAGGTGGAGGCTTCTGTTTTGGGTCACGCACGTGGCCGCACGTGCACAACTGCTGCATGCGCCTCGCATCGGGGCTAAAGGCGGTGGTGGTCACGCCGGATTACAGGCTGGCGCCGGAGCACCGGCTACCTGCGGCGGTGGAGGACGCCGTGGAGGCGGTGAGGTGGCTGCAAAAGCAGGCCCTGAGTGTTTGTGGCGATGCATGGCTGAGTAACGGTGACGTTGACTTTGACCGCGTTTTTATAGTGGGTGACTCGAGTGGCGGGAACATTGCGCACCACCTAGCGGTTCGGTTCAGACCCGGTTCGAAGGAGATTAAACCGATTCGAGTACGAGGTTACGTGCTGTTGGCGCCATTTTTTGGCGGGGTTGTTCGGACCAAGTCCGAGGAGGGTCCATCGGAGCACATGCTCACTCTTGACTTACTTGACAGGTCACTCTCTCACTCAAATTTATCATGTTTTTTTATTAGTTTAAATTAAATTAAAAAATAAATTTTTATATATTTTAATACGATAAAATATTACATATAAATTTTTTTAATTATTATATAATATTTTTTAAATAATTTAATAAATTTAATTAAATTATTATATAATATTTTTTAATTATTAATTTTATATAAAGATAATTTATAGGTAAATGTTAATTTTTTTAACAATTACTTGCATGATTTTTCGTTATATTAATATATGTTAAATTTTGTAGACTAGTCTTGTTCATTATAGCTTCTCACTTAATTTATTTTTTATTTTTTTATCTAGAGTAGCTCATCTCTAATTATATACTAATTATATGAATAAAATATTTTATTTAATCATTTATTAATTTTAAAGTTTTACAAATAAAAATTTTCTATTTTACATTGTGATGAATATATATAGAATTTGTTTGGGTGTTATTAAGTTGTTAAAAATTTTTTAATAAATTTATTTTTTTTATTTTGTAGTATGTATGACAAAATCTTAGTATAAAAGATAAAAGTACTCAAAAAATTTTAAAATATATATTTTTTATTAATTACAATTTACATTTTTTTAAATATATTTTTTTATTTGAAAAAAAGATACTTTTAATATTATAAATAAATAAATAAATATTTTTATATAATCGTACTCAAATATATAATTATTAAATAAAAAGATATTTTTTAAATCAAATATTTAAATATAAATTTATTTTTATTTTTAAAAATCTTTTTAAAAAATTACTTGAAAGAAGATATGTTTATAGAAATTCATTCAAGTAAGTACATAGTTTAATTTTTAATCCACTGATATTATAGAATATTTTATATACCTTGAGTGTGAAGACAGTGAATTATTTTATAATCTATTGATAATATCAATATTATATTTCAATTTGGTGTTAAATTATATATTATATCGTTTTGGTAATAACTACTATTTTTTATTGTAAACTTTAACTAACACACAACCCAAAATTCATACAAGTAATAAGTAGCATTATATTGTTTTGAATGTAAATACTCAATATGGCAGAGTTATTCATGGACATGCAATTATTTGTCTATATTGTTAGGGTTAAATGTGGGTTTTCCAAATTAGGTTTCAGATGAGCACTTTAAGAATATAGGAACTTGGAAGCTAAGTGGTTCCACTCCTTGTGGAGAAATTCGCTTTTACCATTAGTGAATATGGTTTTGAATAATAATGAAACTAATATAATTATATAATCCACTCAATTCATTAGTTTTGGACTCCTTGTAGGGTATATATAGTGATATGTGATCTTAAATAAATTTGGTGTTCCACTTAATTAATTATCAAATGTTTTCCACGTCCAATATTTAGGCAGCTAGATTTATACTTAAGACTATTTACGAAAATAAATTCTCTGAATTGTTTTATAAAATATAATTTTTATTATATATTTTTTAAGTAAGACAAAAAAATATATAAAAAAAATATTGAATAATAAAAAATTACACTTTATTAAAGAATTAATTTTTCTTTTGAAAAATTCTATTCCCAATGTATAAAAATCTTGTACGAGAATATTCATTTTATTAGGTTTCAGATTTTCGTATTAATCTTTACTTTTATAAAAATTTTAATTAATGATTACATTAAAATGCAAGTTCTGTAACTTTTGTTACCTAATTACATGTAAAATAATGATTTCAAAACGTTGTTACCTACCTTGACCTTGACTCTAACAGGTCAACTCATCATCTCACTGTTTCAATTTCTATATGCTTGATAAAAATAGTGAATATTCATATACAGTAATTTTAATATAAAATTAATAATTAAAAATTATTAGATAATAATTTAATTAAATATATTAAATTATTTAATTATTTTCAACAAATAATTTTACATATATAAATTTTTACTGAATTTTTATCGATAAAGAAACTGAAAGAAACTGCGTAATAATTGCACTTGAGATGTGATGAGTGAATCAAAATGGCAATGATTGCTTGAAAGGCCAAAATTCACGGACATGAATCATAGAAATTAAAGTGATTAGTGATAACATTTGGGCAGTGCCTATCGCACCCTTTTAAATGTTATACGGCTAATGGTGCCATTGTGCCTCGTGAATAATTCCAAATCAAAAGAAACTTGTCTATCACATTGTGGAGAAGAAGAGAAACGTCATTTTCAAAACCTTTTTCTTTTATATTTTAGGCTTTCATTTTTTATTCATTTTTCATTAGTGAGGTTTCCATTACTTTTGGGGTTACAGTCCAATTAGAAATTACAATGTCATCCAGAGAAAAAGTGGTAAAAAAAGGACAGAAAATAAAGCATAGAACATTAACTTTTAATTAATTAATATTAATTAATTTTTTAATTATAAAATTTTTATTTTTAGAGAATTTAAAATTTATAATGTAGAATTTACTTAGAATTAATAAAGATTTAAAATTTATATTCTAAATTTTAAAATTTTAAAATTAATTAATATTAATTTTAAAAAATTGACTTTGTAGTTGAACCCTTATTATTATCCACCATATGAGAAACAAAAAATAGGTATGAAAAAATCTATTACAAATATTAAAGTGAGCAACAAAAAGGACTTCAATTAAAATGTTTTGGAAGGATTTATGTTTCATTATTAATTTATATATATTATATAATACTAAAAGAAAAGTTATACTATTAACACTATTTTAATTTACTAAGAAACTGCTAATCAAATTTTAGTGTGGGCAAAATTGGTATAGCTTGAAATATTCTTATTTAGAAAGTACTATATATGGATATTATTACCATACGTGATGAGTCATTATTGTTATTCATACAATAAAAGCTTTAATTATATTTCTTCGAACTGATTTTGTTTTTTTTAATTAGAGTAATTATTTAATTAAATCGTATAAAAAATGAGATTATATATTTTCTATATACTTTATTAAATTTTAAAGGTATGAAAGTCATTATTTCATTATTTCCTTACAAACGAAATAATCCAATAAGCCATCATCAGCAAAAACTTTAGATTCCATTCTTAAATAACAAAATCCATTAGAAGGTTTCCCACTTTGTAGAGAGGATATACCTAATCCAACATATAGCATATAATTGTACGTAGTTTAATTTTTTATTCCGAACCTTATCCAATATGCTTCAAATAAATTCTAATATTATAAAGCTTACATATATAATATATTCTATATAGAAAGTGACAATGAAATCTAAAGTTAGCAATATAGATCACGGTGATTTTGGAAGAAAAAACAATCAAGTTATATTATTCTGACACTAAGAGTAGTAAAACTGTACAATAACTGAAAATCAGAAGAAAATAAAATGTCTAGTGCTGTACACATATATCTTTTAGATTAACTTTTCTTCTATTCAATTATGTAACTTTATATAAAAAAATAAAATTAATTTTCGTCCACGACTTAAATAATAATTATTTAAAATAAATATAATAATTAGATAATAATATAAATTTATTTGTACTGCATAAAAATTTTAATTTTTATTAGATATTATACTTACTCATATTTTAGTTATATTATTAAATATTAAATAAAATATGAATATTTACTAGAAGAATGCCTCTTTCAGCATATAACTTTTGAGGTTAAAATATAAAATTCAGTTAAATGAGTATTTAAAGTAATTATTTATTATTATTATTATATTAGTCTCTATAATTTTATCAAATTTTTATTTAAATTTTTATATATTTTTTTTAATTAGATCTTTATATAGCTTTTAATTTTATAATTAAGTATTTTTTATGTCAAAAATATTAAAATTAATAGAATATTTTAAAAAAAATGTGATAAAAAAATCTAATTAGATTTTTAATTATAGATAACTTTAATTTTTACGCTAATATTTTTTACACCAAAAAGGATCTAATTATAAAATTAAAAATAATGTAAAAATTCAATTAAAAAAAACTAATTGAAATTTAGTGAAATTAGATTAATAGAATAATTAAATATTATTATTATTATTATTTAGTATTGTGTTATGATGAGTCATCAGATGTATTAAAGTGATAATGATAGTGTTGATAATTTTTTACTCAATAATTAAAAACAGATTTTGGAGGCTTTCGCTGCCTGTTGGAGAGAACAGAGACCATCCATTTGCAAATCCATTTGGAGTTTGTGGAAATAATCTTAGAGAATTGAAGCTTGATCCTATGCTTGTTATGGTTGGTGGTAATGAATTGCTTAAGGATAGGGCACAAGATTATGCAAACAAGTTAAAAGAATCCGGGAAGAACATTGAATATGTTGAGTTTGAAGGGTGCCAACATGGTTTTTTCACTCATCATTCGTACTCTCAAGTGGCAAATCAAGTCATCCAAATCCTTACAAGATTCATGTTTCAACTCAATTAATTTCTAGTTAGAACAAGAAATTAATTTATTGAAGACAGGCCTCAAAAGAAGAAACAAAATAAATAATTAATAATCAAACAAAGGCACCTAATATATAAGCCATAATATTTGTAGTTTTTTAGTACATAAAGTACGTAGTTTATATATCACTTTCATGGGCATATCATGGTATATAGGTTATTGATCAAGCTTATTAAGGTAGTTTGTGGGAATGAATTATGTCAATTGTATTGGTATGCATATTGACCTTTAATTTCTTAAATAAATGGAGAAATATTGGAGTACTAATATTATTTTTTGTTAAGCTAATGTTTTTTATTAGAATTTTATTTTTATACTATTTAAAATAAAAATTTAAAATTAGTCCAATCTTATTAGTGATGTAAATGATGCACGGACACTGACACGGACACGGACACGTAACACGTCCACACGCCAATTTTAAAATCTTATCAGACACGGGGACATCTATTCATATAAAATATAAAATATTTTTTAAAATAAATCGTAATGATATTTTGATTTTTTTTATATTAAAATATAAATTTTTTTAATTATTTTTAATGTCTTATTTTAATTATATCAAATATTTAAAATATTTTTTGTTTTAATAAATAATAATATATACTATATCTAAATTTATTTCAATAATATATATTAAGAATAAGACTGAACAAGCTGACACGTGATAGTATTTAAGTGTGTTCAAGTGTATCCAAAAAAAATTTTTATTTTTTAGCAAGATACGCTCAACAGCAAAAACGACAACTCAATTAAGTGTCCATACTTCATTAACTATTCTTATAATTTATTAGGCTAATTTGGCACTACTCTATGAAGTACTATACATGCAATGATAATTTATTATTCTTCTTGTTTTTTATTTTTAATTTATCTTATACTTAACTTTTCGAATTTTAGGTCATTTTAATTATAAAACATTTGATATTATATTATAAAATTAATTACTCTAAAAATTTAAACTAATAAATAAAAATATATAAATAATTATATATTTAATATTTGCTATAACAATATTGTTATATTATTATATGGACAATTTGTTATGGACAGAAAAATACTTTAACAAAAGTTGGTGGTGGTTTAAATTGGTTCTCCCATTATATATAAGATTTTGTTAACTTGTGCCTAGGAACATAGGTTAAACATATCATATAAAAAAATATTTTATAAAAATTAATTTTTTCACGTTTTTTATGCATTAAATATATTAAAAATATTAAAAAATTATTATTATATTTTTAAAGTGTATCATTAGAACAAAAATTAGTTAAATTCTTATAAACAAGAAGAGTAATAGCGTTGTTCCAAATAATAATAATAATTAGAATTGAAGTAGAAAGTCAGTTTTTTAATATTAGTTAAAAATTTTTAATTTTAATTCTTAAATTTAATCTTAAAAATATTTTTAAGTAATATTATTTGAAAATAATTAAAAAATAATAATTTAATATTTAAATATTTATGAAAAAGTACCTTTTAATTTATTAATTATATTTGAATACAATAATACAAAATATTTTTTATTTACTTTGTTATATTTAAACATCTTTTTTCTAAATTTTAGAAAAGTAATAAGATAAAAATTATAGCTTAAAAAAATAATTTTTTATTTTATATACTTCTACTTTTATATAAATAAATTTATTAAATATACTAAAAAATAAAAATAAAAAATTTAATTAAAAATATTCTCTTCCTGGTGATATAATCATTCCTACTTACCAAACATCGTTTATAAAGATATTTCTAAAGATAGAACAAGAGAAAATATATATATATATATATAGGGATCAGATTGTGGAAGTAAGTAGGAATCTTGAAGCTTAAGGTCATTCATGTCTGTACAAAATTAGAAGCAATGAAGCATCACATAGTGCACAAAGCTGACGAATAACAGCAATAACATCAGTTTCTTTATTCTATTCAAAACTTAGTGATGAGGGGAAAAAAATATCTTGTATCTAAATAAGTTCCACTACTGGACACTGCTGTATGCCTATATATATTATTTTTGTTTATCCTTCTCTGTTTTGTTATAATTATGTGATTAGTTTAACTGTTAATAAAAGAATAACAAATATAATTATACATGTATGTACTCTAAAAATATTTATTAAAAATACCATACAAATTTATTAAAAATAAATTATTAAAAGGACAAGCTAAGTTTTATTAGTATTTTCAATAATGCATTAAAAACTCCCAAAGATTTTATTATTATCTTCTTATCAACAACCAAATTATACAACAGTTTTTTTTTGAGTCTACTCTTTGATAATACAAATATATTAAGTAAAAATTCATGTTTTTTATGTAAAATTAGTAGTTAAAAATTATTAAATAATAATTTAATTAAATATATTAAATTATTTAATAATTTTCAGTTAATAATTTTATATGAATGCAACTACATACACATGAGTATTTGCGATAAATTAAACTGAACAATATACCATCACGTATTACACGTGCGTCTACAGACGTTTCCATTTGCATAATGTTATCTAACTTTTAATGAATAATAATAATAATAATAATAATAATATTGCGTGGATTTGGTGGGTCCAAGAGTCTCTAAATGACTTGAATCTAGCTACCTTCATTTCTCATACTATTTATATGGTGGCACTTTGTGTCCCATGCATGCATGTTTACTAAGCCAGAGTTAATTTAATGTCCATGTTTTTTGGTAAACATTAATTGTTAATTCTTTCTCTATAAAAAAGATAATGCTAACTCCAAAAGATACATCAAATTTTGGTGGTAAGTGAAACACCCGAAATTCCGGGTTTAAATCAATATATGTTAGTTCAATGAATCTTTTTCGGACACGTTATTTATTTGATCAGATCAAAGTATAGTAGTAGTTACTATTCTTTCAAACTCACATAATATAAAAATAAATATATATTATATAGTTGATCACTTTATCCTCAATGCTATTCCAAGAGCTTTTGGCCTTTATCCAAAAAGAGATGAGGTAGATATGTTTAATTATCTTAATAGTTTAATTTCTTTATTTGGAACGTTTGTAATTATTACACTAACTGATGATATTATTTGGATACTTTTCAAAAATAATCATCACAACAATTAATCTAAGTGGGATAACCCCTAATGTCCACTATAAAAACCAGATTTGGCTGCACAATTTTTTTGTTAGAAGACTCGAATTTGATTATCAAATTTTCACCACATTTTATAGATAGTTATCCAAAATTTAATTATTAATAGATAACAATAAACGGTCAATGCTGAAATCATTTCATAGCCACGCCAGTCAACGGACTAAATAAAAGGTGAACAAGGCAAAGTCATTTTTGCATCAAACTTATCTCTAGGCAAGCATTATATTGGATTTAATATTATTTCAAAAGAGAAATTAGGATAACCTCGTAGTCTTAGAACACTGAATTATAAAATTGAAATATGAGATTACAATAGATTTTTTTTGTTTCGGATTCACATCTTAATTACAAAAATACATGTAGGGGCGTACTTACAGGACACCAATGCTCAAATGTAATAGTCCAAAAGATATAAAAATTTGAGATAAATGACATCTCCAAAACATATGTTATAAGCTTTTTACATAAATAAATTAAAAAATCTTAAAATTACATGTTATAAGAAATATCCAAACAATATGAGAATAATACAAATCGATTAATTACATGTAATAATACAGAACTATGAACAACCACGGAATATCAACAATAATAGAGAATTTGTAGAAGGTTTGGATGAAATAAGTCTTAACTAAGACGATCCTGGATCTTTGGATATAGACATAACAAATGAGAATGATAAGGTGATAACATAACAGCCAACTGCATGATGACCCTTTAGTTGTGAATGTTAAAAGTATATGCAATTTCAATTTCAATTTACATAGAGAATACAAAAATGTTTAAAAAATGAAAAAATCTAAGATATCCTAATGTACAAGATGTCTCTGGTACGGGTTGAGAGATGGATCGAGAACTTGCAGGTTGAGGCAGATGCCGGATCACTTGACTGGAGCAATGGGGGGTACCTGCAAAGACACTCCGACGCTCAAGTCAGAATGGATCTAAGAGGTATAAGGTGTGAGGAATGGATGAATACCTAGAGAGACCTGGGTCCTCTATTTATAGGTGATGGTGAATATCTTATCTTATCTTATTTGGCTAAGATAAGTGAGACGTTTGAATTATCTTATCTTAGCTTATCTTATATTATTTGGCTAAGATAAGGGAGACGTTTGAATTCGAAAGTTGGTTAGGAGCTCTAGTGGGCTAGTTCCAGGCCTTCTGGAAGGGCGAAGCAGGTCAGACCCTGGTAACTGGGTTCGGGGACCGTTCCGGGTGTAGGATCCGTGGGCCGGATCCGTAACAGTTGCCCCCAGAGCGAGAGAGTGAAGGTGCTCGGTCTCATCGCTGGAGGAACCTTTTCCTCGCCGTTGTGGTTTGGCAAGGAGATCGTTGTTTGGTTTTTTCGATCAAGGTCGAGAATTTTGGGGAGTTTCTAGCCGTTTCATGGTCAGGCGAGGACTGCGTTTTTTGTGCGTCTCATCACATGCCGGGTTTGATGACCGTTCCGAGGAAGGGCCCGGATATCGGGTCTGGAACAGTTTTCCCTGGAGCATGAGAGCATGCTTACTTGGTCTCAATGCTAAGTTGTTTGGAGAGTCCAATTCTCTGTAGTTCGGGAGACTCTGAGGAGCCTAGAAAGGGCGTGACGTCACCCTGCACTGATTGGCGGGATGTTGGTCAGTCCGGTTTTCTGCGAGTTGGAAGACCGTCAGCTCATGCTTGTTTTGTGTGGCCTTTTCTAGGCCGTTATTGTGAACTTATTTTAGACCTCTTGGTGGACCGATTTCAAGACTTTGTTTATTTAGCTTATTTAGATTTCCGTTTTGTTGGCCTCACGGTGATCGATCCCGGGCCGTCATTTTTTTTGTTGTTTGGATACCCGTTTTATTTTATGGATATCTGTTTTGTTGGCCTCGGGGTGATCGATTCCCGGGTAGCCATTTACTTATTTGGATATCTGTTTGGTTATTTGGATATATTTTATTGGCCTCTGGGTGATCGATTCTCGAGTAGCCGTTTACTTATTTGGACATCCGTTTTGTTGTTTGGATATCCGTTTTATTGGCCTCGGGGTGATCGATTTTCGAGTAGCCGTTTACTTATTTGGATATCTGTTTTATCCGTTTTATTGGCTTTGGGGTGATCGATTCCCGAGTAGCCGTTTACTTATTTGGATATTCGTTTTGTTGTTTGGATATCCGTTTTATTGGCTTTGGGGTGATCGATTCCCAAGTAGCCGTTTACTTATTTGGATATCCGTTTTGTTGTTTGGATATCTGTTTTATTGGCTTTGGGGTGATCGATTCCCGGGTGTTTGGCCGTTTTACTCTTTTTGCCGTTACGACAATATGGGACGAAGCAGGGCAAGTGCGTTTTTAAATGAAATTTTATTAAATTTGGGCCTCGTTAAAACCCTCCGTTTTGGAGGTAGGGGAAGAGTACCCTAAAATAATACAAGGAGAATAAAATAAAATAATATAAGTGAAAGACATAGTTTTAAGGGAGGGAGTGTTCCTACGTGTAATATCGCCGTAAGTTGGCGGTATTCCAGGTTCTCGGGATCTCGGTTCCGTCGAGTTTTTTGAACTTGTAGGCTCCTTTCCCGATTATTCCTTTGATTAGGTCGGGCTTTTGCAGGACTTGCCTGACCGCTTGGTCGGTTCAGACCGTAATGGGGTGAGCCTGGAAATATTGTTCGAGACGACGGGATGTCGTGAGGAGTGAAAAGGTGAGTTTCTCGAGGCGTGAGTAGCGTGATTCCGTGTCTTGTAACACTTCGCTTATGAAGTATATGGGTCGTTGGGCCTTATTCTCGTCTTCTCGGATAAGCGCTGCTGCGAATGCTTCCTCTATTATAGATAGGTATAGGTAGATGACCTCTCTTGTTTGGGGTTTAGCGAGAACCGGGGGTTTTGCTAGGACTTCTTGAAATGTTGGAATGCCTCTTCGCATTCCACTTCCCATTTGAAAGGGGTTCCTTTCTTCATAAGTTTGAAGAAAGGGTTCGCCTTTTGGGCCGACGCGCCGAGAAAACGAGATAGTGCGGTTAGTTGGCCGGTAAGTTTCTGGATGTCTTTGAGATTTTTTGTGCTTGCCATTTCGGGGATGGATCTACATTTTTTGGGGTTAGCTTCTACCCCGCGTTGCGTGATCATGAAACCGAGGAACTTTCTTGCTTCCATCTCGAAGGCGCATTTTGTCGGGTTGAGGCGCATTTGATGTCTTCTTAGGGTGTTCATTATAAGCTCAAGGTCGCTGATGAGTTGCCCGCCAGATTCGGTCTTGGCGAGCATTTCATCTATGTAGACTTCCAGCTTGGTCCCAGACAGGTTTTGGAAAAACTTGTTGACGAGCCTTTGGTAAGTGGCTCCGGCGTTTTTTAGGCCGAAGGGCATGACTGTGTAGCAGTACGTGCCGTCGGGAGTGATGAAGGCCGTCTTCTCCTCGTTGGGTCGGTGCATGGGTATCTGATTGTATCTGAATTTGATGATTGCTCTTCTGGGTTATCCGCCATGCTGCCACAACGCTGCAAAGTCCCCACAGACGGCGCCAATGTACAAGATGTCTCTGGTACGGGTTGAGAGATGGATCGAGAACTTGCGGGTTGAGGCAGATGCCGGATCACTTGACTGGAGCAATGGGAGGAGGTACCTGCAAAGACACTCCGACGCTTAAGTCAAAATGGATCCAAGAGGTATAAGGTGTGAGGAATGGATGAATACCTGGGTCCTCTATTTATAGGTGATGGTGAATATCTTATCTTATCTTATTTGGCTAAGATAAGGGAGACGTTTGGATTATCTTATCTTATAAGGGAGACGTTTGAATTCGAAAGTTGGTTAGGAACTCTAGTGGGCTGGTTCCAGGCCTTCTGGAAGGGCAAAGTGGGTCAGACCCTGGTAACTGAGTTTGGGGACCGTTCCGGGTGTAGGATCCGTGGGCTGGATCCGTAACACCTAACATTTCTAATCATAACCATCTAACTCAAAAAATCGCAATTACAAAAAATATTTATATTACTTCTTTCAAATAACTCAAGAAATTTATAGCTATCGCTACTCATAAAATAAGTCTTGTTGCATATAAGACTAATAACTTCAAAAATCTAACATATCCTACAATCCAAAACAACCTTCTTAGGTACCATTTTAACTCATCAAAATCTAACCACCTAATAGTTTAGTAGCTTATTACTTCTAACATACACTTATATTAAAAAAAAAAATTTCCCTAACCAACTACCACACGATTTATGTTAACATTACTAGAATGACTAATCTATGTTTAAAAAAGAAAAATATCTTTACTAACCTCGAGGTGGATGGCACCAGTAATATGCGCGACTCCATCTAACCGATATAGACGATTCAAGTCGTCCTCCATGTGTCCAGCTTCGATTTTTCCTGTGCGGTTTTTCGATAATTTCGGATCTGCTGGTGGGATGGGGTGAAATTTGTATGTTTTGTAGTTTGAATGAATGAAATTTGATTTGTATATATAACAACATTGAGCATAAATCGAAGCCATTGGATTTGAACTACTTGAGGGAGATGTTACTTGTAAATCGAAACTGTTGGCTTCGATTTACCATGGGTTGCTATTCTTGTGTCTATTTACATGCAAATAAAAATCGAATTTCATTGTTTCGATTTAGTGTGGATATTTAATTCGAAGTCATTAGCTTCGATTTTTAAACAAATTCTATTTGCATGCAGTTCGAATATGATGGATTCAATTTAGTACATATTTACATAAATCGAACTTAATCAGTTCAATTTATATAAAAATGCAACTTAAAATATTCAAGTAGTCTATTCCATTTTAAAAAATCTAAGTAATTTTGAATTGAACTTGGTTTATTATAATAATTTACTTTTTTAACTGAGCTTGATTCTCTAGACTTTTTCTTAAATTAAACTATAATGATTAATTTGCAGATGAATAGTTTGGATGACATAAGTTACTGTGGAGGAGGCAAAGGCATCACATGGGTTTGTGCGTCCTTTTTCCGGCAATAAAAAGACGATATGTTAAGAAACATACAAGAGTTTGTAAGGAGATTACAGAGTAGTTGGCGCACGAGAAACCCTATTCCTAGTCAATGCAGTGCAATAGTAAGTCAAATAATATATGTAGTTATTGCATCCCCATTCTCCAATTGGAAATCCAAGTACACACAAATACACAATATAGTGGGAGGGAATGAGCACTTTGGTCAACTCATTCATCACTCTGCTGGCTAGTCACAATGTATCAAATCAGTGTACAATTTTGTGTTCTCCAACGTCAACAAGGATGATCCACATGAACAAAAAAATATCCTTGAGAGCAATCATGCCATGTTCATGCCTCACATGTTTGAGCATCAAAAATACCATAATACCCCCCTTTGTTTCAAGGAAAAGTCATCACAAAGCTAAAGTGATGACTATTTATACGTGGCTAATTTTTTAAAAAATAAAAAAAAAATTGTGTAATTCAGTATCATAATTAATTGGTGTGTTTTTTTAATATATATTTCAATTTTTTTATTTTAAATAACAAATCAAACACTTAAATCTAAAGATCAAATTTCATAATGCACCAAATTAGAGAATTCAATTTATAGTAAAATATTTTTTTTTTATTTTTTTTGTAAAACAAATCGGAAGAACCAAAAGATAAAATATCCCATGCCACTAATTAATTAAAGGATCTCTTCTAACTAGGAAATCAATTTTTTTCAATAAATAGCCATCAATTATTTTAATTCTAAATTCAGCCCAGGCACGTACCAAGTGGGTCTCGAAAGTGGATTTCTGCACTATCTGTACTTAGTTACTCATTTTCTATAAACCTAAGTTACTAGTTTAGTATAAAAACTACTTTTAGAGATTCATTTTGTACCTTATGACATTTTACACTTCATATTGTATCTTCTACGGCATGAGCCTCTAAACCCCATAGGTGGGGGTGAGGAGCTCTGCTGTGTTTCAATGGATTAATGCAATTACTACTGTTTTCTATTCAATCACGCTTGATTCTATTCTAAGATACTCACTCGTACTTCAATATAGAGAATATGATGATCCGTGACACTCATCATTATCCTTGTTATTATCCTCAACCACTCCCGTTCTATCTTAGCTCAACGTAGTCATTGGGCGACAGCTTGAGTGCGTATCTCTTGGGTTTCTAATCCACGGACCGAGTCTGGAGGTTAGAATCTTCGTGGTAGAGGCTAGAACCAATTGGCAGCATTCTTGGGATCCGGAAAGTCTAAACCTTGTCTGTGGTATTTTGAGTAGGATCTGGGAAGGGATGACTGTGACAAGCTTCAAACTCATGAATGTTGGGTGCAGTGACAGTGTGCAAAAAGATAAAAGATTTATCGCTTGTCAATGAGTTACTGCATGTACAAAATAGAATTCAAACCTCTAATATTTACTTAAACGGATGAAAGAACTAATTAGTCGAGCAAGTAAGTTAGTTTAATCTTCAGAAACCTTTCAGCGGTAAAGGAAATGCAACAAAAATAATCAAGGGAGGAAGAGCCGAAGAGATAATATTTTGACCCAAACATTTTTAGTAATTGATCCGGATCCTCTAAAATTGTATTGTCACTTTAGATATAAAAGTATACCATTAATTACCACTGAATTAAGATAGTGGGACTCATAGATAATAAATATTACAAATTTAAAGGTGATTAAAATATCACTTTAACACTTTACTAATATTGTTATTTTAGAGGATCTTTTTCTCTTAATAATATGTCTTCTTTTTTTATTTGGTAATTCGTAATATGTCTTCTAAAAGTCGTCCACATATATAAAGTCCAATTTGCAAGCCCAACAAGTATTTATTGTTGGTATTTTGAACACTATATTCTCTTATGACAAAAAAAAAATCAGAACACTATATTTGCCAAATCATATAGTGTAGTTGGAATTTCCATCTACAAACTTTTTTATTTTTTTATAGGATGGATTGGACAGTCCTAATTTTTTCCTAACTAATAATTAAAAAAATAAGGCATATGATGTCATTATTATTTGTTTTTGAAAATAGAGATTTCTTTTATTTATACGCATAAAGAATTCATCAATCATCTAAAAAGTATAAGCAAAAATAGATGAATTTTATAGTGCCTTCAAAGTTCAAATTAGTTCCTAAAATGGTCAAAATACTAAAATTGGAGCAGTCAAATTTACAAACATGAGATAAAAAAGAAACAACCTGCGATTAATATAGTTGAGCGAAGCTGTTCTAATATATATATGCACACCTCAAAATTTTAATTATTTAGTAAACTAAAAGTACAGCTATGCTGAAGAAAATGAATCTCTTATGTCTTATCTTCATTTCTTTCCCTTTCCTGTCTTTAATCGATTTCCACTTGTTTATTGTGAAAAAGATGTAAAATTCTTCTTTTGATTTTGAAATCAAAAGGTGTGATTACAAGTAGTAATAAGTGTAAGAAAATAAAATTACCAAACATGTATCTTGACAAGCTTAGAAGAAACAAGCTAATAAGGTAGTAGTTTGGATAAAATTTTGACTTGGTTAAAATTTGATAAACTAGCTTATTAGTTGAGTTTTTTTTTTATTTAGTCAAACAAAAAAAAGTTGCCAGCTAATCATATATTAAAAACAAATTATACATGATTACAAGATTAAATTGATATTTATCAATTTATTATACAACTTATAAAATTATACAAAATAACATAACAATTTGATAAAATTAAGTTGATATTTATTAATTTGATATCATGACAGTTTGAACAAGTGATGATTTATTTATTTTCTAGTAGTTACTTCTAATAAATCGTAATTATTGATTACGACATTTTTTGATGTATGTCAAATTTTGCATAAAATTAGTGAGTAAAAATGTAAGAGAAAATTAGTAAAATTTTGTATATGTGTAATACTTTTATATAAATTTTTAAAATATGTAAAAAATTATTATAGACTTTTCGTTGTATTTTGAAAAATGATAATGCTTACCATTTAGTCATATTATTTTTATTATTATTAGTTTTTCAATTTTATCTATTTCTCATTTATAAAATTTAGTTACGTTATTATATCTCGTTAACTCTAGTAGACTAGGATTGTATTTTGTATGTATGTTTGTATTATACAAAAAATTAAAAGTAAACGTCCTTAATGAAAATTCTACAAAATAAAATTTAGAGTGAATACCCACTGACTCCTAACAATTATCTTGAAAGGACAACGACGCGCTCAAAAAAAAAATACCCAATTCAGCCACTAATTTTTTTTTTGGACTGATTAACTTATGTGCAAAAAAAAAATAACATTAACTTTTTTTTGGCACAGGAGCTTCGTTGTCCTTTCGAGGTAATTGTCAAAGACCGAGTTGAGTTTTTTTTGTCAAGGGCCTCGTTGTCTTTCGAGGTACTTGTCAATGACTGTTTTGAGTTTTTTTCTAAAATTTAATTTTTTCACATTTTTTTTCAAAACAAAATTTGTGAACACAAATTACAAGTGTGCAATGCAAAAAAAAATAATATTACATATTCAAGCTTTTTATAAACTAAGTCAAATTAAATTAAACAATAAAATTTAAAATAATGGGGTAATGCTAGACAAAAAAAAGTCAAAATTTGCCTTATTTAGCATTAATTAATTATCGCAACAATTAATAAATATTAAATAAGACAAGTTATAGCTGTTTTTGGCTAATTTTCTTTGGTTACCAAATATTTTCGAAATAATGTTAGTCATAATTAATTTTTATTATATTAGACTAATTTTTTTGTGACTAGACTAATTTAATAATAATAAGAAACGAAGAAGAATTTAGTGAATGTAGCATCCTCCAACCTAGAAAAGGAAAAGGAAGAAGATATATAGTTAGTAAAGGGCGGTAAATTAGGGTTGTAAACTTGTAATAATATAAACGGATAAAGAAAACGCGGTAAATAAATAAATAGATTTTATAACTTGCTATTTAGCTGCGACATAATACGAACAAAGTTGCTTGTTTTTTCTTTTTCTTTTTCTTTTCATTTTTTTTAAATTCTTCCTGTGTTGGTCTTCCCTCCAAAAACAAAAGCACCCGCATTCTTTCCTCCCAAGAAAGCGGGTTCAGCTCCCTCTTCTCCCTTCTAAGGTCAATCTTCTTCTCTCTCTTATTCAATAATCCCTCTGTTAATAACCTACATTGTTTAATTTTGATTTGTTTTATATTATTATTTAGATGATTTTATTCTTAATCAATTTGTTAATAGGTTATTGTTAATTAATTTGCTAATAGGCTTGTGTTTATCGATCGGAGATGAGTGCTTCTTGGCTTGGAGGGGAGGGAGGGGACGAAAGAGAAGAATAATTCCTTTTCCACAATTTTTTGTTTTCATTTCTTCAAAACGCTTTTGATATATTTTGTTGTTGTTGTTTTAATTTCTTCTGAAAATTTGTTGATAATTTGCATGCAATTGGATTTAATTTATGGATTCGGAAACTAGCACCGATTCGGCAAAATGTTGCCAGTGCTGGAACTGCATCTGCGGCTGCGATTGCTCTGTGGCGGCGACACTTCAATCTTCGCGAAGCACGAAGCGGAGGTATGATTCTCGACCTGCATCGCCGGAATCAGTCGCCAAGGTTGAAACATTGGACGAATGCAGCGCACTGCGGGAGGCTCTTAGCCGGCAGCAGCAGGCGGTGAAAGATTTGGCGGCTGAATTGGAGGAGGAGAGGAACGCGGCGTCGTCGGCGGCGAACGAGGCAATGTCGATGATACTGAGACTGCAGAAGGAGAAGGCGGAGGTTCAGATGGAGGCGAGGCAGTTCAAGCGCATCGTGGAGGAGAGAAGCTCTCATGATCAGAAAGAATTGTTGGAATTGGAGGATTTGTTGTATAAAAGGGAACAAACAATTCAATCTCTGAATTGTGAGGTTCAGGCTTATAAGCACAGATTAATGAGTTTTGGCCTCACAGAATCTGAGGCAGATTGTGAAGAATTCCAGGTTGCCTCTTTTGATTATCCTCAATTGAAATGCAATATACTGAATTCCACTGCCAATGCTGATAACAATGATGCTGATGTTGAGAAGTATATATTTGGGGAAACTCCTAGAGATCGTTTGAGGAATTTGGAGAATAGGATCTCTCAGATGGAGAGGAGTCCCACCTATAGCCAGATGGAAGGGGATTTTCCAGGCAAGAATTTCCTAGAGAAGGTGGTAGTTGGACAGTCGCCGCGACGATCCAGAAGGAAGTATTCCTTTGATTCGGCTTCATTTGGCCCCGAGCTTCTGATGGATTCTCCAAAGATCACTGGTGGTAACTTTAGCAAGATAGAGGAGGAGCCATTTTCCAATTTGAAGAAGGTAGAGAATAATGCATCAGAAGCAGGTGATGAAATATATGACAAGGTTTACACAGTTGACTCTGGTTACAATTGTTTCAATCAGTTTAAAGGTGCTCTTTATGATGATTTTCCTGTAACCACTCCAAGAGATTTTGGGAATAACATTCATGGTGATTTTGAAGATCCTTACATTAAGAAACTTTACATGAGGCTTCAGGCACTTGAGGCTGACAGGGAATCAATGAGGCAAGCAATCATTTCAATGCGCACTGATAAAGCACAGCTTGTGCTGCTGAAGGAGATAGCTCAACAGCTGTGCAAGGAAATGTCACCACAGAGAAAAAGGACAGCAAGAAAGTCAGCTATGGCTCCATTTTCCTCGGTTTTTAAGGTAACTATATCACTCTATCATTGTTGAAGATTTTTTTTTTTTTTGGTGTCATATCATTGTTGAATATTGATAGAGGCACTTATGCATTCAATTTCATTTTTGTTTTTGTATGTACAGTGGGTCGTATCAATTGTTTTCTGGAGGAAGAAATCTCATGAGATCAGGTAAGTGGATGATAATTAACCATAGTTTCTTGGCATATATTAATGCATAATCCCTACACACAAAGTGTATGGTTTCTAACAAATTCAAAATTTCAATTTAATTTGTTCTGAATGTTGATTATGCATAGTAGTTTGTAGCGGTTGAATCTTGAACGATTGGTTTTGATGATTGTAGGTATATATTCGGGGTACCATCTGAGAGTGTTGGATTGCTAATGCTAATTAACAAGGAACCACGTGTAAAGTCATGGCGATATATTGCAAGAACACAATTGGAAGATTAATACTCCAATTCCAGTTGGATTCTTACAGGGTATAGCCTCACTGTGGGATCACCAACTCAACCTTAATCACACTGTATAAAAACTTTTTTTTTTTGTTCTTTCTTTCTTTTTTTTCTCCCCCCATAGTTTTTTCCCCACTTTTTTTCCCTTTTGCCAAAGAAATTCAATTTAATTTGTTGATTGATCGGTGAAAGTTGGTCATGCTTTGCCCTTGTGAGCAATCCACTTGGATTCATGCGTTCCTTAATTTCCCACGCAACTTCTATATTGCCTTGCTTCATACAAAATTCTTGTAATTTTTTAAGGGCTATCAATGAAAAAATTAAAATAAAATATAAAGTTAAGTTTTTAATACATATATTATGAAAAAGAGCTCATAGACCAGTAATTTTTATTTATAGAAGTCAGCATTTTTAGTCGGTATTATATTTATAATTTTCTATTAGCATTCTGCTAATGTATTTAAATTTTTTTATATTAATAAAATTATTGACTAACTATTGGTTAAAAATAATAAATTATATTAATCATATAATACTGTTATTATGTATTTATTAAAAAAATTATTAATAGTAATTTTATCATTATTCTTAAAACACATGGGAGAAAAATCCACTTTTAAAAATCTTCTGCAATTTCTTTTTCTAAAACAAAAAGGGGTAACAAAAAAAAGAAGTAAAATTAGAAATAAGAACAAAAAAAAATGTTACTTGAGTTAAAATTAAAAAAACAAAAGGCCTTACGCGAATTTCTATAGAGAAACGGGTTTTCGAAACGTTTCTATTTTGTAGAGAGAAGAAACGCGTTTCTTTGGGTTTAGGACTTTGGGCTTTCGTACCCTACGCCGTCGCTGCAGAGAGAGGGTGGCGGCAACAATTGAAACCATGAAAGGGAGCTTGAAGATGACGAACTTGTTGTCTCGCATCAGAAACTCCTCAAAGAAAACCAAAACTAGCACTAACAAACACAGGAACAGAAAAAGATTCAATCTTAGAAACCAGAACGCCATTTCCATTCCCAAAGACTTGCCTTCTCCCCATGAAGAAGAAGATGAAGAAGGAGAAGAGAACGCTGAAGAAGGTTTCAAGCTCAAAAGCTCTGCCCCATTACTCACACATGGCGTTCAACCCTTGGGGAACCTCTACCTCAACCCAGGTTCCATCAACTCCAGAGACACAGGCTTAGGTAACCTTCATACCCTTTCTGACGAGCTTGTTCTTGAGATTCTAGGGTTCTTGGATAGTACTAATTTGGGGGTTTTGTCCACTGTGAGTAAGTCCTTTTATGTTTTCACAAACCACGAACCTCTTTGGAGGAACCTTGTGTTGGAGAATCTCAATGGTGGGTTTCAGTTCAATGGGGCTTGGAAATCAACTTATGTTGCTGCTTCCTACCCTTCATTTGATATATCAAGTAACGCACTTAAAAGCTTTAAAGTTAGAGACTTTTATTCTGATTATCTCTTTCAGAGTTGGCTCTGTGCTAATCTTGAAATGAAACCTGAGTGGTTGGAGAGGGATAATATTGTTAGGAAGAGGGGCATTTCAGTTGAAGAGTTTGTGTTGAATTTCGAGGAGCCTAATAAACCGGTGTTGTTGGAAGGGTGTATTGATAATTGGGATGCACTGGAGAATTGGGATAGAGATTATTTGATGCAGTTGTCTGGTGATGTTAAGTTTGCAGTTGGGCCAGTTGAGATGAAGCTTGGAGACTATTTTCGCTACTCAGATCAAGTTAGAGAAGAAAGGCCATTGTATTTGTTTGATCCGAAATTTGCTGAAAAAGTTCCGAAATTAGGTTCTGAATATGAAGTCCCAGTGTATTTTCGAGAGGATTTGTTTGGTGTATTAGGCAGCGAGAGACCTGACTACAGGTGGATCATTATTGGTCCTGCCGGGTCCGGATCATCTTTTCATGTTGATCCGAATTCAACTTCAGCTTGGAATGCAGTGATCAAGGGATCAAAGAAATGGATACTATTTCCTCCTGATGTTATCCCGCCAGGCGTTCATCCTAGTCCTGATGGTGCAGAGGTTGCATCGCCAGTTTCGATAATTGAGTGGTTCATGAACTTCTACGGTGCAACAAAGAATTGGAAAAAGAAACCTGTTGAGTGTGTATGCAAAGCTGGAGAGGTTATCTTCGTACCTAATGGATGGTGGCATTTGGTGATCAACCTGGAGGAGTCCATTGCCATAACCCAAAATTATGTTAGTAGGTAAGCTTTTTAATTTTTTATTGCTTTCGGGAGGTTTCAGAACTATGATAAACAAAGTACTAATTGAACTTTTATAGAGGTATGTGATTGGCTGATTGTAACTTGCATGATTTATTCTTGAAAATACAAATCCTATTAACAACAGCTTGCTTGTACTATATGTAATATATTATTACTAAATCACTTATGAATTGAATATGTACCATTTGAAATTTGGGCTAGCTTTGTATTTTGCATGCGCCTTGGATAATCCAATTCCAATCACAAATGTTGATTGAATGTTTTTGCAGGAGAAATTTGTTAAATGTGCTAGATTTTCTTAATAGGCCAAATGCTAGCACACTGGTGTCTGGAACAAGGGATCGTGTGAATTTGTATGATAAGTTTAAGAATGCTATTGAGGCTTCTTTTCCTGGAGAAATGGATGAACTGGCCAGAAAAGAAGCAGAGAAAAAGATCCAGCAGAAGAAACTCTCATTCTGGGATTCTGTCTCAGATTCCAATGCCGGAGCTTTCAAGTTCTCTTTCTAGAGAGATACATTTTGCTGAATTCCGACGATCAATTTTGACATTATGATCGGTTTTTCATTGATTGTACTCTTTCAATTGTTTTAGGTGCTACATTGTCTTGGCAACCTTCCATTTTGGCTACCTGTTGTACTAATTGAGTATCAAAGCTGAAAAAAACATGGATTCCTCTATCCATATATTGATGGAGGATGAACCATGAATTAATTGTCATTATGAACCCAACTTCTTTTTCCTGAGGTACTTGAAGTGAGTAGGGGGTCTTCACAACCCAGCAAGTTTGTTCCTTATCAAGGTTTTAAGTTCAAATTTTAGAAATGGAAAAAAAAAATTCAAACTTTGATTTATGAAACTTGTCTGATAACAGGGTAGATATTGTAGCAAATACACATCCAGTAATAATAAGGAAAGGAAGAAAGCTCCAAATTTGTCATGCTTTCTGCATGAAGGCATAAAATTTTGTATAGTAAATTATTATTTTTATCTATGAAAATTTAAAATGCTAAACAAATTTAATTTTGTATGGACAGATTTAACGACATTCTAAACTTGGGTAACAATGCTAGTTTCCTGAAAATTATAGTTTAGATGCATTGCATTATGATTGTCTCCACCAAATCGAGAACATGAGAGGGTGGGAAAATGGCGTTTGCTTCAAACTCGGTTCTGAAAACGCTGAGGCTGAAGAATCCAAAGCTGGTGCTTTTGGAATCATGCAGCAACCTGATCGACCTCACAATTATCCACGCCCACATGCTCCGAACCCACTTCTTCTTCGACGTCTTTGCCGTCAGTCGCCTCATCGCTCTCTGCACAGACTCCAACAAGAACCTTCTCCACTACGCCATAAGGCTATTCCCCCAAATCGAAAACCCAAACCTATTCATCTTGAACGCCCTCATACGAGGTTGTTCCACCAGCGATGACCCCGCTGCTTCCTTTCGCTATTACATCCAATCGCAGCGCATTGGTCTCTTGCCTGATAACATCACTTACCCGTTTCTGGTTAAGGCTTGTGCTCAACTTGAGAATGCTATTATGGGCACGCAAGCACATGGTCAAATCATAAAGCATGGATTTGAACGCGATTGCTATGCCCAGAACTCCCTCGTTCATATGTATGCCACTGTTGAAGATTCAAAGTCTGCAAGATGCGTTTTTGAAGAGATTTCTGGGTTTGATGTGGTGTCTTGGACTTCCATGATTGCTGGGTACCATAAAGGGGGGGATGTTGACTCTGCACGCGAACTGTTTGATATAATGCCGGAGAGAAATTTGGTGACTTGGAGCACTATGATTAGTGGGTATGCCCGAAACAATAGGTATGATAAGGCTGTTGAGCTGTTTCATGTTCTTCGGAGTGAAGGGGTGATGGCTAATGAGCCTGTCATGGTGGGGGTGATATCCGCTTGTGCTCATCTGGGTGCTCTTGCTATGGGGAAGGAAGCTCATGAGTATGTGGTTATGAATGGCTTGTCTTTGAATCTGATTCTTGGGACAGCTCTTGTTGACATGTATGCGAGATGTGGAAACATTGCGAAAGCTATTCGGGTTTTTGAGCAGTTGGCCGAGAAGGACACACTTTGTTGGACAGCTTTGATTGCTGGACTAGCCATGCACGGCCATGCAGAGAAAGCGCTTTGGTATTTTTCGGAAATGGTGAAATCCGGGCTAGTTCCGTGGGACGTTACATTTACGGCGGTGTTGACAGCTTGCAGCCATGGAGGATTGGTAGATAGGGGCCTAGAAATATTTGAGAGCATGAAACATGATCATGGAATTGAGCCAAGATTGGAGCATTATGGATGTATGGTTGACCTACTTGGCCGTGCAGGGAAGTTGGCGGAGGCAGAGAAATTTGTTCTTGAAATGCCCATAAAGCCGAATGCTCCGATATGGGGAGCATTGCTAGGAGCTTGCCGGATTCACAGAAATGCAGAGGTTGGGGAGAGAGTTGGAAAGATTTTGATAGAGATGCAACCAGAACACAGTGGTTACTATGTGCTGCTTTCAAACATATATGCTCGCACAAACAAGTGGAGAGATGTTACCATTATGAGAGAACTCATGAAGGAAAAAGGAGTAAGAAAGCCTCCTGGGTATAGTCTCATTGAGGTAGATGGAAAAGTTCATGAATTTACAATTGGAGATAAATCACACCCAGAAATTGAGAAAATAGAGAGAATGTGGGAAGATATACTGCAAAAAATAAGGCTGGCAGGATACATTGGAAATACTGATGAAGCTTTGTTTGACATAGATGAGGAAGAAAAGGAAGATGCACTTGACAGGCATAGTGAGAAGCTGGCAATTGCATATGGAATTATGAAGATTCGACCTCCTTCACCAATTCGGATTGTGAAGAACTTGCGGGTTTGTGAAGATTGTCACACTGCTACAAAGTTGATTTCAAAGGTTTTCCAAGTAGAGTTGATTGTGAGAGATCGAAACCGATTCCATCACTTTAAAGAAGGCACGTGTTCTTGTATGGATTACTGGTGATGAACTATATAACTGGTTTCATATGAAAAATGTTCGTGAACTCACTTAAAAAACTACAGGTTAATGACTATCATAGTCCTAAATACATTTAGTAGTTTGAATTTATTATAGAACAAGAGAAAATTAAGTAGTCTTAAAGATAAAATATGTTGTGATCAGAACAAAAGATATTACATGTCCAAATGGCAAATTCCATGTCCAAGTGACTAGGCTTAAAGATATAATGAAGTCATTGATTCATCTCCCCTTCAATGAGGTGATTGACAAACGAACTGCTAGATTTCACAATTAACTTTGATATTACAGTTCTTGGTCCGAAATATGCTCCTCCAAACTGGAAAAGACTACAAAATTCCTACTGTTTTTCATTTTCTGGAAGTTAAGGTAATCAATATAAATTAACAATCAATATGATGATGAGTTCCTTCTTGAGGATCATACAGGGGATAGAGAAGCTGTATAAGAACCATCACAGTACTTTAAGCCTTTTAATGAACTTGACCACAAGGAAGAAGTGACCGCAGCTTCTGGGATGCCGAGTATCTTACTGCGGTTTTGCATACTTTCACTACTGACATCTTCAGATTTCAACTTCTCACAAATTGATTTAAGAGCAACATTCAAGCCAATTGAACTAGGTTCCGTCACAAAACTGTACGACACAAGATAAAACAAGACATTATTTCTGTTTAAAATAGCAATGCATGATGCAACTGGTTAATCATTAGATACCATATAACAAGTACTATCAAGGCTACCCATACCTAGCCTCAAATCTTCCTCCTTCAGAACTAAGCAATGCACATATACCACAAATAATCCATGGTGGAAGGAACGTGTCGCTGATTTCAAGGCTGCAACTAAGACCATCTGGTGATCCTTGTGCAGGCTCACCATCACCATCTCTCCAATCAGATCCATTATAAGAAGCAGCAATGTGTTCAGCTCTTCTCATCTCCATACATTTGATCTGCAAATCAGAAGTGTAACGATTCCAACAAGTGTTATTTCACAGCTAACAAAATAAAAGCAACTATTGCTGATTGAAACAAACGGAATTATGACATACATCAGGGGAGGACAAAGCAGCGTTTTGGAAGGGCACAGAAGAGCACAAGACAGGTACATCCATAGCAGACAGTGAAGTCAAGAGAGGTCTGCAGTGTGCAGACAATTCAAGTCAGCAACATATTAAAAATGAAATATGCCGGGAACTGGAAATCTAACAAGTGAACCCATTGATTATTGACCTGTAATTTAGTAAAAGGTCATATAAACCATGTACATCATTGTTGCCACTGAAAACCAGCAAAGATTCTGGGCTGTTATCAACATCAGAGAACGATCTTAATCGTCGTGTCTGCATTATTTCAAATAAACTACACCAGTGAATAACCCAGAAGTAGGTCAAGACTAATTGCGACAAATACAAACTAGGAACCATTGAGAGACTGTACTGTTACACTATCAGTAATAATTGATGAGTATAAAGTTATCCATAAATCGCAGAGATAAACTCAATATGTCAGGAAATCGTTCAAGTTCAATGACAGACAAATTATATACAAATAGCATATAGATACAAACCTGCCCCAGATTTTGCTTCTCTATCTCCGAGAGCTCAACCAAATCTTCAGTACTAGCTTGTTCCACTTTCGAACGGCAAAGAGGCATCGAGAAACAAACATCCTAGTTGCCATAAGTATAATGGTTATTCACCAAAATAAATAGTAATTGGAAATTCTAGTACAATAAGCTACTAAAACAACCCTTTGGATAAAAAGCAAGCTCTGGTAGCACAAAGAATACCTAAAGTTTTAAGTAGTTTTAGATAAACTGCATAACTCAGGATTAACCTTGGATGCTTCAGTCAAACTATGGACCCAAAAAGGCACTAAGGGCCAGAAAATAAGAGAACTATATTGCTAAGCAAAGAAAAATGTGAAATTGAGAATATACGTAGTTAAAGCAGTATTGCATACTAAGTGCATAATTCATGAGGGTTTTTTTTTTTTTTTTTTCTAAGATGCCTCATAATAAATTTTAGTTTTAGAATATCCCCAATTATTTTCCAACCCATGATCTATTCAAAAAACAAACAGCCATGTTGAATCGAGATCAGTGTGTCTGAATAACTGTACATAATATGGGTACAACTTACATGCTCTTTCAACAATGATCTTAAACCTCTGGTTGACTGAGACATATATGCATTGCACGAGTATTTGGAGCTACCCGAGCCATCGCCACCAATAAACATCACCACAAACTGGGAAGTGCAAACTAGAAAGCAAGAAAAAAATACTTGAGAAAGTTTCATGCAGTATTCCTATATGAATATAGATATATGTTAAGGTTCTTAAAGAAATAAGTAAAATGCTTAATGAATCAGAATAGTTCAGAGTGTGGCAAACTTTCAAGTCTATGCATTAGTTAACCATAGGAAGATAGTAAGCTACATCAGTAGAAGGACGCAAGTTTTTATCATGTTAATTGATCATAATGCAGAAACAATTTGGATTACATAATACATTTTCAAAAGAATGGACACTGAAAAGAGAATTCAGAAGATAAACAGCAATGAAAATGGTATTGCATAACTATAAACAAATTTCGATTCAAGCACCATCAGACTACAAAGAGATATAGTTATGTTTAATTACCATAAAAAAGGCCACATATGTTTTTTCGAAGCATGTAATAGAGATCTCGGAAGGACTCTTCCCAAGCTGATTGCCGTTTACTTAAGAAGTCCAATTCTATTGACAAGAAAAGAGAGGAGAGAAGATGAGGAAAAAAAGAGACGTAAGGGAAATTGAAAAGGAATAAGACAAAGAAGAGGCATGAAATGGGATAAGTTTAAAGATGCTTGTTCACCTCCATCTGCAGTTGATGAGCTCAAGGCTGATATGAGAGACGGTGGTAGAACAGATTGAGGATACATCCAGGAATGTAAACCTTTAAAGCCCTGGGAACCTGTCATGTTTTGATTAGTGGAGAAACAATGTTGGAAGAAAGGCATTGTACCGCATACAGCTGACCTATGTATCCTGAAATTAGAAAGCCACAATAGCCAAATCAAAAAGACAAAAAAAGGATATAGATGATGGTTGAAACTTGAAACTGAAGCAAGCAGGTAATTATGGACCCAAATATTGAAACCATGAATCCCAGTCTAAGATCATTTTTATTCACTCCACTCCAGTGCATCCTAAGCACTCACCAATTCACTGAAGAAGAGGATACTACCCGAATACTGGTTTTTAGAGTAAGATCCAGAGGAGCCTTTTGGCCAGGTACTTGGCATTCTGACACAAAATTTCCAGTGAAGTTTGATGACAGATCACCACATTTTTCAGAAGAATTAGCAGCTAAACCACTCGATGCCTGAGGTTCAAATGCAGCTAGTCCTTTTAATGCTTTGCCCTGTTGGGGAAAAGAAAAAAGTGAAGCCTTAGCTAAGATATAGCCTACAGGATCTGAAATATAAGTAAACATCCAACATCTGCCATTATATACCATGTCAATAGTTGCTGCAGAGCCAGAAGATCTGTCAGCGGCTGATGAAAGCTCGGCAACATTAAGAAACTTCCCTTGACTGCACTTCTCATTTGCTTGCGAAGTTTGCGAAGCAACAGAATTCTCCAAACTGACAACAATTAGAAATAGAGTAAAAGGAGGAAAATTGACCGCAGGCAGGAGATAAAGAAAAAGCATAAAGCATAAAGCAAACCATGAAATTCCCTGTTGTCTCTTGGTATCTGATGCAGAAAAAGCTGCAATATTATTCAGGTTGTTGGTTTGCTCCAAAGATGGACTTTCCTGAACACAGAAACAAGCTTACTTTGTTAAGTGTCAACAACATCAACAGCCAGGGAACAATAACATAATAAATCTTAATTTGGGAAATCTATTAACCTTTGCATTGTCCTTTCCAGAGACAACCCTAAACCTGGACTTTTTGGCAGGAAATACTCCATCAACTCGTGTCTCCACATATCTTGGGGCCCCTGTCAATCCCAGTCTTTTAGGCCTTTTTTCAACCCCAGCAGTGCTGCAAATATAAATAAGGCAAGTTCTTAGCAGATTATGGAAGAATATAGTGAAAGGAGGAGAATAAGTGGAAGAATATTACTTAGTCAAATTTGCGGAGGGTTGTGAAGATTCATCAGTATGATCCACAACACTTGCCCTCTTTAACTGCTCCCCCTGTCATGCATCTATATATGTGAGAATTTTTTCCTCCGCAGACATTTCCATGCTAGTTGTCGGTATGAAAAGTAATTATTCTAGGAAACTTTAAACTATTCTACAGCTATACACGGTTGCGCAGTGTTAGAATAGCAGAATAAACTAGAGTAATATGAAAATAACAAATATTTTATACCCTTAGACTATTTCAGTCACAAGCATAAGCATAACTAACATCTTAGTTTGAAGATAACTCTAACTAGCTGCTATAACAATCAAACCCGAGCAGCTGTCATAGCTGCTAAGTGATAACTCTTAGCAGTGAGTTCAACTAGACAATAACCAACTATTTCTAACTGGCAACATTAGGATACAATCTGGTTTCAATTGTAGGTTACTATAATCACACTATTGAACTCTTGAATAGAGATGCAGAATCCAGGTGCACAGAAAGTAAGCTGAGGAGGAGGTTATTGGGAAGGAACTTACCCTAAGTTCAGACGGTGTCTTTCTTTTAGCCATGGATCCAGCTTTTAAAGGCACAGAGCCAATTCCAAGTGAGCTAGGAGGCACAGAACTCGCCGTAGCCACTTTTGCCATCCCTTATTTCAGAGAAACTCCACCGCCGGCGCCACTGCAACTGCTTCACCGACCAAAATGCATCGAAGAGACTGTAGATTTGGTAAGAATGCAAGAATTTCAATTAGATTTGAGGAAATCAGAACTCGTACAATCAAAGAACGAGCAAAATATCAAGTGATCCTGAATGCACAAATTCGTAACTAGAGCTGAATGGAATCGGATGAAAACAAAATATAAAAGAAAAGAGGAAGGGAAATGAAGAAGGAGAATATGGTGTACCGTTGAAGGTCTCGCGTCTCCGACGATGAGAGGATTTCGGAGGGGAAAGCCAAAACGACGAGATTGAGCGGAGAGCGATGTCGTATCGGTTTCTGGCAGGGCGGAGTGCGAGACTGCGAGTGTTGTGTTTGGGCCGCGCATGAAACCGAGAGACCAATGTGGAAATTTTTTGCGGTAAATAGACGTGCGTTTACAATTTTAAAACGAAAATTTGATTTCCCTCCTGTTTGTCACGGCGTTAGTGAACGTTTTGTCGTTTTGTGCTTTCCCCTAATTCGAGTTCAGTTCAACTGTTCAACAGTAAGTATTATTTAAAAGTAGTCTTTTATTCAATTTTTTATTGTAATAAGTAATAACTTTTAAAAAAATTAAAACAAACACATTTGGATAGATTTAGTATTTTTTTTAAAATTAAATACACGTTTAAAATATAAAGTAAATAAAATTTAAATTTAAATTTTAAATTTTAAAATTTTTAACTATTAATAGATTACAATTTAAAAATTAAATCCACATCTAAAAATTAAATTAAGTAAAATTCAAAAATAAATCCTAAAACTTCTATTTATTAACCCACACTACATAAAATCTTAAAAAAAATCAGATTTCAACTGTCATCCTCGGCTAAAATTAGAGGTGCACGCTTTCTGTGGGTTTTTTCTTTCGTGCCGCCGCAACATCCTCAGCGTTCGCGTCGCCATTCTTTCGCGCTGCCTCCCTCCTTGGCGCTTATCTTCGTTATTGCGTTCCTCTTTGTTATCGCCATTCCTCGACGTGGATTATTATAATTTAGGATGTGTTTATATTGTTCCCTCAATTTTAGAAATGTTTTTTGTCAAAACTCTATGTTTAACTTTATGATGTGAACACTGAATTTTGTCTTTTTTATATGACTTTTGGATGTGTTGATGAAATACTTAAGAATCCTTTTTAATAATTTTAGATGTGTATTTGAGTATAGTTTTTGTCTTATATCCAATATGTAGTCTAGAATAAGAAAGCCAGTTAAAAATAGTGAACTTTTGGAAGGACAAAATAAAGGAACTAATTAAATATCATTTCAGGACAAAATAAATGAACTAGATTAATATAAAAAACATATAAATTTTTTAAAAATAAAAATATATAAAAATTAATTACAAAAACAGGTATGTTATACATACAAGCTTTTTCGGCTTACAAGTCTTACAAGTTGGCACAAGCCCAACAAAATACACGCGCATTACACTCCCACATTCAAGAGTAAATACACGCGCGTTACTCAACCACTTTCTGTTTCCAAAGCGCGCTACTCACCATTATGAATGAATCTTCTTCTTCTTCTTCAATGAAAACCACAACTGTCATTTTTCTTTGTGTTTCTCCTCCTCCTCTTCTTCCTTCTTCTTCTCCTCCTTTTTTGTGTTTCTTCTACTTTTTCTTCGCGTGTTTCATCTTCATCGTCGTGTTTCTCCTTCTTCTTCTTCTGATTTTGCAACATTATGTATTTTTTTCTTCTTTGTTTGATTTTTTCCTCCCAAAAAGAATTATGAGAATATGAAATAAGAAGATGAAGAAGAAGAATCAGCAGAAGATGAGGAGGAGGAAGAGGAAGAGTTCTGAATTATGCAGAACTCATCAGAATAAAAATACACCCAAATATCTTCGTTTTTACATCCAAATTTGCTGCAGATACAAAAAATGAGTTATGTTACGTGTACACTAAAATCAGCTACTAAAGTCAGCAAAGGCGGCAAAATACACCCAAAATACACCACATAAAGGCTGCAAAATACACCCAAAATACACCATATTAAAACAAGCATAAACTATAGAATACAAATACAACTATAAAACCATCATAAAAAATAACAAAAACTAGATTCATGAATCGTAACTAAACAGAAACTAAAACAATTCAACTAAAAGAATAAAACAATTCACCCTCCATCAGATGAAAAGTCATAAACTGTAAATACACCCAAACTTTTATAAAAATACACCCAAATATTTCTGATATACATCCGAACGTCTGATATAAAATTGACAAGATTATATTAATTCTAATCAGAAGTAGTACATTAGATTCAATTCAAACAAATAATAATTAACAGCAAATTTCACAAGCAAGGTTCACGCACTGGTTCATCTGACAATCTGAAGTTGAATTATCCATTATCTTCAAAAACGATTTCAAAGCTTGATGTCAAAAAAATAATGGAAATCGAGAATAACAAAGAAAGAGAACAGGGAGAGAAAAACACGTAAATGAAGAAGGAGAAAGAGAAGGCAAGAAATTCGAAAAAAGAAACGGAATCATTTCAAAAATTAAAAATCTGTTAGAGGCGCGTGAAACATATGTGCATAACAAGTGCGTTTGAGCGTAATATCAATTAGAGGACTTGTAAGACTTGTATAACAAAATCACTTGTATGTAGAAATTAATCCTTAAAAAAAATATTTTTAAATTTAAACTTAACAAAAGGTCATATTTAATAAATTTCATATTAAATTTGTTTAATAATCTATTATAATAATAGTTGAAATTAACTATTATAATATTGATTCCCTAACGTTAGTCTTCAGAAACAGAATTATTCTTCAAGGAATTATTTTGAATATAAAATATTTTTTACACACACACAATTATGTATTATTACTTTAAATCATTAAACAATTAATCCCTTATTATTATTTAAAAGCCATACGATATAAATATTTAGTTTTTTTTTTTTGGTGACTATATAAATATCTAGTTTGATGATATGTGTTGTAAAATAAAAGAGATATATATAAATAAAGATGTATAAATAGAAGACTCTAGTATTAAAATAATTAGCTCAATAATAATTTATATATATATAATAAATTATATGTTGTATTGTGTATATATATACAAAGATAGAAAGAAGTATTAAAAATAAAGAGAGAGAGAATCGCATTTGTTTATTATTACAAATGCAATATAATAAAGATGATTAATATTGCTATTAATATTATATGTAAAGAGTAATAGGAAATAGAATTTAAAATACTTATAAAATAAAAGAAGAGAAAGAATTGTAGAAGAAATATAAAGAGAAGAGTATTTGACTGTAACATAAAGAGAGAGTATTTTTTTATTTATTCTTGTGTGTCCATATCATGCACTGAGGATGTCTATTTATACATGCAAGGAGGCTATAATTTTCAACTATCATTAAATATAAGGACATTGATAATGTAGCCATTCAGCATGGAAAATATGATCTGCTCATGGTCATCCATTTTTATCCTTATCGCAACACTCCCCCTTGGATGACCATTAAGGATTATTGCCTCATTAAAACCTTACTAAAGGAAAACCCTGTGGGAAAAACCTCAGTGAAGGAAAAAGAGTACAATATCCTTTGTGATGGGGACTGCCTCATTAAAAACCTTGTCAAGAAAAACCCAATGGGAAAAAACCTGACCAAGGAAAAAAAAAGTACAGTCTCCCCCTCTTGCCGACATCATCTAATGTCTCGAAATCGGCGCATCCCAATCTCATGTACCAATCTTTCAAAGGAGGATTTCGGGAGTGACTTTGTGAATAAATCTGCCAGATTGTCACTTGAACGGATCTGTTGGACATCAATTGTCCCTTGATTTTGAAGGTCATGAGTGAAGAAGAATTTGGGAGAAATATGCTTTGTTCTATCACCTTTGATGTATCCACCCTTAAGTTGAGCAATGCATGCTGTATTATCTTCAAACAGGACAGTTGGAGCTATCTTATGATCAATCAGTCCACATGATGACAGAATATATTGAATCAGACTCCTCAGCCAAAAACATTCACGACTAGCTTCATGAATCGCCAGTATTTCAGCATGATTAGAGGAGGTTGCTGCAATCGTCTGTTTCGTGGACCTCCATGATATAGCTGTACCACCATATGTGAACAGGTATCCTGTTTGAGATCTCCCTTTATGTGGATCAGACAAGTATCCAGCATCTGCATAGCCAACTAGTTGTGACTTGGATCCGTAGGGATAAAATAATCCCATATCAACCGTTCCATGAAGATATCGAAAGATTTGCTTGATTCCACTCCAATGTCTTCTGGTTGGAGAGGAACTATACCTTGCTAGTAAATTCACCGCGAATGATATATCGGGTCGCGTATTATTAGCAAGATACATTAGCGCTCCAATGGCACTAAGATATGGTACTTCAGGACCAAGGATATCTTCATTTTCTTCTTTAGGACGGAATTGATCCTTTTTCACATCCAAAGATCTTACGATCATTGGGGTACTTAATGGATGTGACTTATCCATATAAAATCTTTTCAAGATCTTTTCTGTGTATGTTGTTTGATGAATAAAGATCCCACTTTTTATATGCTCAATCTGCAGGCCGAGACAAAATTTAGTTCTTCCAAGATCTTTCATCTCAAACTCTTCTTTTAGAATTTTTATAATTGTTGGAATCTCTTCAGGAGTTCCAATGATATTTAAATCATCAACGTACACAGCAATTATAATGAATCCGGATGCAGATTTCTTTATGAAAACACACGGGCAGATATCATCATTCTTGAATCCGTTTTTGGCCAGATACTCAGTAAGACGATTATACCACATTCGTCCAGATTGCTTTAGACCATATAAAGATCTTTGCAATTTGACTGAGTATAACCCTTGCGAATATTCATTGGATGGTTTAGATATCTTTAGTCCTTCGGGGACTTTCATATAGATATCACGATCTAATAAGCCGTATAAATAGGCTGTTACCACATCCATTAAATGCATATGCAGTTTATGATATGCAGATAGGCTGACCAAATAACGCAAGGTTATCGCATCCACTACGGGGGAATACGTTTCTTCATAATCTATACCGGGCCTTTGTGAAAAACCTTGTGCCACAAGTCGGGCTTTGTAGCGCACAACTTCATTTTTCTCATTTCATTTTCTCACAAATACCCATTTGTATCCAACAGGTTTTACATCTTCTGGTGTACGGACTACAGGTCCAAAGACTTCACGTTTTGCAAGTGAGTCTAATTCAGCCTTCATGGCTGCTTCCTATTTTGGCCAATCATTTCTTTGTCGACATTCTTCAACTGATCTTGGCTCAAGATCCTTACTTTCATGCATGATATCTAATGCCACGTTATATGCAAATATTTCATTGACAATTGTCTTATTTCGGTCCAATTTCTCTCCTGTAAAGACATAATTTATCGAGATCTCGTCATTTTCACAATTTTCAGGTACCTGAACGTCTTCTGGCGTTATATCAAAATTTTGGACAACTGCAGGTGTCTTTACTATGTCTTTTTCAACAGGAATCGTATTTACCTCTTTTCTCTTTCGAGGATTTTTATCTTTGGAACCGACAGGCCTGCCACGCTTCTGGCGTGTATTTGCTTCAGTGGCAGTTTGTCCAACTGGGACATCAATTCGAATTGGGGCATTTTCCGCCCTGCCACGCTTCTGGCGTGAATTTGCTTCAGTGGCTACTTGTCCTACTGGGACATCAATTCGAATTGGGGCATTTTCCGCTGGTATATACGACTTGGTTATCCTCTTTGTATCGGAAAATGCATCGGGCAATTCATTTGCTATTCTTTGCAAATGTATAATCTTTTGAACTTCCAGTTCACATTGCCCTGATCGAGGATCTAAATGCATCAATGATGATGCATTCCAATTAAGTTCCTTTTCAGGAAACTTATTCTCTCCCCCTAATGTTGGAAATTTTGATTCATCAAAATGACAATCCGCAAACCGGGCTTTAAACACATCACCAGTTTGTATCTCAAGATACCTCACTATAGAGGGAGAGTCATATCCAACATATATCCCCAATTTTCTTTGGGGTCCCATTTTGGTGCGATTAGGTGGCGCAATGGGAACATATATCGCACACCCAAATATTCTTAAATGGGAAACATTTGGCTGCTGGCCAAAAGCTAATTGCATAGGAGAGAACTGATGGTAACTCGTTGGCCTCAAACGAATAAGTGCTACAGCATGTAAAACTGCATGCCCCCAAACCGAGGTTGGGAGATTTGTTCTCATAAGCAAGGGTCTAGCAATTAATTGGAGACGCTTAATAAGTGATTCTGCTAACCCATTTTGTGTGTGAACATAAGCTACTGGATGTTCAACACTTATTCCATTAGCCATACAATAAGCATCAAAAGCTTGGGAAGTAAATTCACCAGCATTATCAAGACGAATTGCTTTAATTGGGTTTTCTGGAAATTGTGCTTTTAATCGAATAATTTGAGCTAGTAATCTCGCAAACGCCAGGTTGCGAGAAGATAATAAGCACACATGTGACCATCTCGAAGATGCGTCTATCAGGACCATAAAATATCTAAAAGATCCACATGGTGGATGAATAGGTCCACATATATCACCTTGAATCCTTTCTAGGAATTCAGGGGACTCAAATCCAATCTTTACTGGTGATGGCCTTAAAATTAACTTCCCTTGAGAACATGCAGCACAACAAAATTCACTAGTTTTAAGAATCTTCTGGTCCTTTAGTGAATGTCCATGAGAGTTTTCAATAATTCTTCTCATCATGGTTGTTCCCGGATGGCCCAAACGGTCGTGCCAAGTTATGAATTCATTTGGGCTAGTAAACTTCTGGTTTACAGTGGCATGTGATTCAATTGCACTAATCTTAGTATAATACAACCCAGATGAAAGAGAAGGTAATTTTTCTAATATAACTTTCTTATTTGAATCATGAGTTGTTATACATAAATACTCATGATTTCCCTCATTCATCGTCTCAACATGATATCCATTTCGGCGAATATCTTTGAAACTCAACAAGTTCCTCAGAGACTTGGTAGATAATAGTGCATTATTTATTATAAATTTTGTTCCTCCAGGAAACAAAATTATAGCTCTTCCGGAGCCTTCTATCACATTGCCTGAGCCAATAATAGTGTTAACATATTCCTCTTTTGGCACAAGATGGGTAAAATATATATCACTTTTGAGAATAGTGTGTGAACTTGCACTATCCGCAAGGCATACATCTTCATTACATATCCTTGCCATTCTCTTCAAAAACAAATAATAATTAAATGAGTAGTATGCACAGTTAAATTGAATACTTGATCAGAATTATTTTTCTAAGAAATACTGTACATAAAATAATGTCATATACTAAAATTTTATTTTAAAATTTGACACATTTAATAATTTCACAATTCATTAATATTTCATTATTTATGTACATCACATTTGAAACTTAAATACATAGAAAATAAAACTTAACAATAAGTTTTTTTTTTTACATTATTTATTTACATATATACTTCACAATCCCACATATTAAACTATTCCATCATTGATCAAATGACCAATATTTCCTTCAGGGTCCTCAAAGAAATCAGATACATCATAATGAGTGGTGGAGTTCTCAGCATCATTTGAAACAAAATTTGTTTCCTTTCCTTTGTCGTTCTTTTTCAAAGATGTCTGGTAAAGATCGACTAGGTGCCTTGGGGTACGACAGGTACGTGACCAATGGCCCTTTCCACCACAGCGGAAACACTTCTCCTCGGTTGATTTATTCTGCCCGATATTCTTTTCTTTGTCCCACTTCTGGTGAGATCCTCTCTTTTGAACATAATTCTTTTTCCTTCCATAATTTTTCTTGTTATTAAAAGCTTGCCATTTACCTCTTCTGGGGTAATGATTTGCCGCATTTACTTCAGGAAATGGGGCGGCGCCAGCTGGGCGCGCTTCATGATTTTTAATAACAACTCATTGTTGCGTTCAGCAACAAGAAGGCAAGAAATTAACTCAGAATATTTTTTAAACCCTTTCTCTCGATACTGCTGCTGCAGGAGCACATTCGAAGCATGGAAGGTTGAGAAAGTTTTCTCCAACATATCATGATCAGTTATTTTTTCCCCACACAATTTCATTCGTGAGGTGATTCGAAACATTGCAGAATTATATTCATTTATAGATTTAAAATCTTGTAAACGCAAATGCGTCCATTCATATCGGGCCTGAGGAAGTATCACCGTTTTCTGATGATTATACCTTTCTTCAAGGTCTTTCCAAAGATCTGCAGGATCTTTTAATGTAAGATACTCATTTTTCAATCCTTCGTCAAGATGACGACGGAGAAAAATCATGGCTTTAGCTTTATCCTTCTGGGATGCATTATTTTCAGCCTTAATGGTATCTCCAAGATCCATTGAATCAAGATGGATTTCAGCATCTAGTATCCATGATAAATAATTGTTTCCAGATATATCGAGAGCATTGAATTCAAGATGAGAGAGCTTCGACATAATGAAAATTTGTTACCTGAGTCTTCCTAAAAATTTGATCAGAGTCTCGTGCTGATAACGTGTTGTAAAATAAAAGAGATATATATAAATAAAGATGTATAAATAGAAGACTCTAGTATTAAAATAATTAGCTCAATAATAATTTATATATATATAATAATTATATGTTGTATTGTGTATATATATACAAAGATAGAAAGAAGTATTAAAAATAAAGAGAGAGAGAATCGCATTTGTTTATTATTACAAATGCAATATAATAAAGATGATTAATATTGCTATTAATATTATATGTAAAGAGTAATAGGAAATAGAATTTAAAATACTTATAAAATAAAAGAAGAGAAAGAATTGTAGAAGAAATATAAAGAGAAGAGTATTTGATTGTAACATAAAAAGAGAGTATTTTTTTATTTATTTTTGTGTGCCCATATCATGCACTAAGGATGTCTATTTATACATGCAAGGAGGCTATAATTTTCAACTATCATTAAATATAAGGACATTGATAATGTAGCCATTCAGCATGGAAAATATGATCTGCTCATGGTCATCCATTTTTATCCTTATCGCAACAATATGTTAATTATACTTAATTTTTAACCGATTTCTTTTTAAATATTATTAAGCAAGCAACATCAATTACAGTTTAAGTATTTGTTTAAATTGTGTGGCAAATTATTAAATAATGGTCCCCATAGGCGTTGCAGTTTAAGTACTTAATAAACATTTTTTCAAGTAAAACTTGCAATATTGTTATACACAGAAATAACAATGGCAAAAAGAACAAAAATAGGTAAGGACAATCCCTAATTAGTACGTGTCCGTGATTCACATAAATTTGAGTGTGCACCGGTAATACGGAAGTTAAGTGTAGCCACTGAATTTGGTCATTCCTACTCATCCTTAGGGGTGAGTAGACTCGGCACGTATAACGGATATTCGATTACTTATCTGAATTCGAATCGAATTAATTAAATTAATCTTGGAATTAACAGGTAATTGGATTTACTTGAACCAAATTGATAGTCTTTATTAGTGATTGGTTTGAGTATTAATTTTGGGGGTGCAGAATCCGAACCAACCCACAAATTCGATCATATATTAATTAAATATATATATATATGACTTTTCTATTAGACAAAGGTTATTCACTATTAATATGTTTAGATTTTAATGAGTTTAGTTTCTAGTGTATTTGGTATTTAACATGTTTGAATTATTTTTATTAATGTCACATGTTTATTGTACTTGTTGAATTTTTAAGATAAAAATTTGATTTTTTTTTAATGAATTTCAAAGTCATCGGGTACCTAATTACCCGAACCGAACCAATCCGTACTTACTCGGTTTGGTTTGGTTCGGATACATGTAAAAAAAATACAAATCCAAACCAAACCGAATTAATTATATTTTGATCGGTTCGATTCTAATTTTACCATGAACTCAAACCAAACCAACCCGTGCTCACCTCTATTCATCCTTATTATGGAAACATCAAACACCATAGTATTCTCTTATATATTTAAACTTGAACTAGTACTTTTTTTTTTTTTAGTTTTTATTTTATTTTATTTCTCCAATTACATATATTTATTTTCTCATGGACAAGAGATTTGATTAAAGACTTAGTGATAGATGAAAATTGAAATAGCAAGTGGTTGTAATAGTTATTAGGAAGGGTTACAACTTACAAGTTGCTGTTATCTGACATTATTATTTTTTTATATACTTATTTGGCATTATTATTAAGGCTTATGCACTTTAAAGATGTGTTGTTTATTTTTTAAAAATAATAATTAAAAAAACACATACATGTAGTGTGTTCAATAATCAATACTATTACTATTATTATTATTACTACAAAGATAAAAATATAATTAAATATTAGAAATAAAAAAGTACAAGAGAGATTAAAGAATTCAAAATTTACTTATTGTTCACTTTACAACAAAATAAAACTAATAAAAATAACAAAACTAATAAAAATATTTAGTTTGTTACCCAATTCATATTTTGAGATTTTTTTTTTTCACAAGAGTTGAATTAATATTTTATATTGTATTAGTTCATAATATCTATATTATAAATATTTTTCCATTTATCATTTATGTATCATGATATGTATGACAAAGTAGGTTGAATTAAATGAATTTTTTGTCTGACTTCATATATATATATATAATATCCTACTACACAGAATTTTATGCTTAAGTTATAAATCGAAGTAAGAGATTACGACCTCTAAGGTTATACTTGTTTAAAGGGAAAATGGAAGAAAATAGGAAGAAAAATTATTATTTTTTATTGTTTGGTTGAGCAGGAAAATTAAAAAAGAAGAAAAAATGATGGAAAAAAATAGGTGAGACCATAATTTTTTTCCAATGGAAAAAAAAGGAAAAGAAATATTTTTCTCTATACTTCCAATATTATTCCTTCACTTTTTTCAATATATTTTATAATATAAGAATAAAATTATCTTTTTATAATATTTCTTTTCTTCTTATTTTTCTTCCAACCAAACACATCTAATGAAAATAAAAATCCACTCAATTTCTTTCCTTTTCTTTCTTTCATTTCTATTTCCTTTCTCTTTATTTTTTCATTCCAACCAAACATAGCCTAAACGAAAAGTACATACATATATATTTGGAAGATAGTTTAACTAGGAGCCTGTGAAGAAAAGATAAGTAAAACGAGAATCGCGTCTTACTAAAAAACGTTAAGCAATATAAAACGTCGATACCGAAAACTAAATTATATACGTATAAGATTTCAAAAGAGATACATATAGCAAGTACTAGTCTCGACCTGCGAAGCAAAGGCCGGCTAAAAAATATATACAGTCCAAAAGAAAATCAAAACATAAATATTGTTTCTCCAAAATCAACATCTAAGAGGGATATATAAGATACATATACAAAAGTTGAGAGTATACATAAACTAAAATACAAAACATAAGCCCAAAAGAGTCTCCACTTTCCAAAGAGAATCCAACACTCTTAGCGAGGTGCTTCATTTCCTATATCTGAAAAACAGAGATTTTTAAAATGGGTGAGAACCAAATATTCCCAATAGGGTAACAGTTCCAAATAGAGACAATATAAAACTATACTAACCCACTAGGCAATTATAAACTCCAAACAAACAAGATCTAAGCCTAGAGTCATACTAATCCAAACAGGATAGTCATACTACATACTTTGCTATACCAGTGATCCATAGTCCTCAGTTCTCCAACACACATCTCAATCTTGTTGTCATTTTAGTATAACAGTCCAACAACATTCAGTTCAATAATATATTCAGCTGAAGCAAACACAAGTAATAAGATGCAAATATGATTAAGAACATTTACAACATATAAAGTAATTAGTAGTCAAACAGAGGTATACACATAGGCAATTCAAGTACAAAATGCACATTCAAGCAATTACACATAAATGTACATTATGCATGCTTGTCCTACTGGCCATGAGTTCACGTGTCAGTTACACTGCCAGAACCCGACACATCCGATAGCTAACCTGGACATTGTCTCTTAGCTTGCGCATCTCCAGGAGGCATATAATCCAGGGATTATGCCCTACCACCTTCTCCCGGAGACATACATCAGGGGAATAAATTCAAGGAGAGTGCTCTACTACCTTCCCATATAAGATCATATCATATAGAGTCATGGATTAGTGCCCTACCACCTTGCTCACAGAGAAAATCATGAAACAAACGGAATCAACCACCGTCCTTGTTTTGGCATAACTTAGCTCAGTGCGCAAGCAAGATTCACCACTGTCCTTACCACATCCTTGCCAAGAGTAAACATAAATCAAAATGCAAGTAAAATTAACTACTGTCCTTGCCAGAATACATCTCAATTCAATACGCAAGCGAGATTAACCATTGTCCTTGCCAGTACAATAAATCAGTTCACAATCAGTAGTATTATACATGCCTTTACTCAATTTGTACTCAGCAGTTTCATTAGCCATAAGCTTTCACCAACTCATCATTAACTTTGATCCTCCAACCCAACTCCTCTTTTCAATTTACCAATTTAATCCACTCAATACACTCGCACTACTTTCAAAACCTAAAAACTAGTTATCGTTCCTTAATAGGGGTTACAGAAGTGAAAAGGCTAGTTGGAATGGCTAAAATAGTTAAAGCTCAACATTTTTTGAAAAATAGGATAGTTGTGCGTACGCATGCCTTGTGCGTAGACTGCGTATGCACGAGTTCACTTTTGTGTCTACGCACGGATACATGCATGAAAAAGGTTCAATTCTAAAATGCAAGTCGTGTGTATGCATAGTTATACGCACGGAACCCTTTCAATTCTATAACACCCTTTATGCGTATGCAGGACCCTAGTTTTCTGCAACTTCTGGAGAATTCAGTTTTAAACCCGAATCTTTAAATTTTTATAACTTTTTTCGTTTAAAATCGTTTTTCGTCCGTTTTTTGAATGCCACAAAATAGATAAACCAAATTTTAATTTAAAATAAATTCCACAAAATTCAAAGGTTTGAGAACCAAGTTATATCCGTCAAAATTGGCTAAAATTATGCTTTTTTACCAAATTTTACACAATGTTCATTTTGACAAATTTTCAATCCACTTCAATTCCATACCATTTCAAAATCACTTATAAGCATCATCTACTCCCAATCATCCATTTTCAACTATTCCAAACCTAACCAACCCAAATTTTGTTTCTTTTAACTCATTCTATCAAGCATATTCATTCACAGCATCAACACAAAATCATCATACACCCAACTCATTATTACTATCTAAGCAAATTATAACGTAATATACTAATGCTTACCTCAACTTACCAAATAGAAAAAAATCACTCACTCCATCTCAGCCTCTGGCTCAAATTCTACAATCACTATTATAGGCAAACCAAATCACACCTTTATAATCATACATACATATACATATCATAATTCAAACTATCATTCAACCAATTAATCACCACAACAATCAATTTCATTCAATCCTATTCTAGAGGTAATTAACCTAGGTTTTCATATAACTTTACATAATGCCTACCCGAAATCGAAACCCGTACCTCTTAGACAATAGTTCCAAACCCTTGAATTTCCTTTTCGACTATACTCAAACCTCAACTGAATCCTCCAAACCTCTACTAATTGTTTCGCAGCCATACCAATTCAATCTAATAAGTTAAACTAATCCATATAATTTAATCACAATAATTAACTCAACATTTACACTAGGATTTTTATTTAAAATTATGGATAACGAAAGGATTGAACTTTCTTACCTTAACTTACTCGAAATTGGAATAGAATCCACTTAAAATCTATGATAAAATATCTCTAAAGAACCAAAATCACAATATTTCAACAATATAAAAAAAACTATGCAGCAATATGAGGAAACTCTCGCTAGCTTCATAACTATTTTGTAACATCCGATACCACTCTTAACCTTTTTCTATTATTGAAGTACCTATTATACTCTTATCACTCTATAATAGATTTAAGTTATTATTATTAAGTTGTTTCATTTATTTCATGCATTATATATACGAACATAAAATGAGTAAACTTGATTTTTTACTTTTATTTAGTCTTGTATTAACTCATGTTAGTTTTAGGGAAAATTATTGTAAAGGACCGTTAGGAAGATTTAATTATTAGAAAGGACATTTAATATTAAAATTATTAAGAAGGACTAAATCTTTTTATAATATTTAAAAAGAAGAATCAAATCTTTCTATAAAAAGACAAATATATCTTTAATTATTTTTTATTTATTTTTTATAATTTTCCCTTAAATAATAAAAATTACTAAAATAATAATAAAAAATAAAATTTTAATAACAGTTTTACTAAATATTATTTTCTAAAATTGGTCATCTAAAATTTTAAATTAATAATTATTCTTCAAATACTTATACAATAATACTTATTTCGTGTTATGTATTATAGTAAATCGAGTTTATGAACTGATTCAATTTATCCTGTATTTTCTATAATAATAAATTGAATTGGATTGATTAGATATTAAAGTATTTAGTGCCGATATATTTTTTCACTTGTTTTAATAAATTGAAATGGCCTAATTCGATTTATTTAGATATTTTATCTTATTAATAAATTAAATTTATCTAATTTAATTTATATAGATATATTTAAAACATATGTGTAATCAAATAATTTTATGTAGGACATTTGTATAATTTTAATCTCTATTTATTAACGTAAATTACCTTTGAATTTATATCATGTTTTATTATTATAATTCAATGGCTAAATTAACATGAATGCTTTTTTTTTTACCAAAGATAGGAGACTCGAACCCGCGACCTCTTAATTGAGTATGGAGAGACCTCTTAAAAAAAATTAACATGAATGCTATACCCCAAAGAAAATATAAAATGCAGGGTCTCTAAAAGTTATAATCTTTATGTTGATAAATTTTATTTCTCTTAAAATTTTAATAATTTTTATTAATAATTTTTATTTATTTTTTTATTTTTGTGATCTTTACCCAACGAGAAAAATAAAGCTAAAAGATAAGAAAAGTAAATAAATAAATAAATAAATAATAAAAATTAATAAAATTTTAGAAAAAAAATTGTTAATATAAAAATTATAAAAAATAAATAAAAAATAATTAAAGATATATTTGTCTCTTTATAGAATGATTTGGTTCTTCTTCTTAAATATTATAAAAAGATTTGATCCTTCTTAATAATTTTAATATTAAAAGTCCTTTTTAATAATTAAATCTTCTTGACGGTCCTTTACAATAATTTTTCCTTAATTTTTTTATACCTTTTTAGGAAAAATTAAAAATTTAAAAAGTTTATATAATAATTAAATTTAAAAATAAAATAAAAAAAATCAAAATCAAGTAATTTGAAGTTTAACTTGAAGTGGTACTCCCTTAAAAATCGAAGAAAATCAAAACAAGCGTAACTTACAACCCTATTTAACATGTTTTTTTTCGGTGAGCCTCGGGTTAGTTTATATTTTTACTTGTTATAATATTTAATTTTAGTTTAGGCTAGTTTCTTTTTATGATATTTAATTTAATTTAATATATTTTTAATTTAGTTAAAGGATTGAATTTTATATTTATAGATTTATGATTAGATTTTCTCTCAACCTAATATAAAATCTATAAATATTACCTATCAAACTATTGTAGCATTTGTGACCAAGTATATATACAATGCACAAATAAAACTAAATGAATCATTTTTTAATGAGGTAAAGTGATTTTTTTCTATCTAATTTTATCTTATTTTTATTTTAATTTACTTTATTTTTTTATTTTAGTATTTTGCCATATATCCTTAACCTAAGGTTAGTCCAATCTTATTTTTAAGAAGTAATTTGATTATTGAAAACAGAAAATAATGTGAGAATGCTATTGTTTGTGAATTTTTAAAGAGTCTATTTACAAATTATATAAATCAGATTCAAAAATGCACCATCTTCGTAGTATTTTTGTTCGGTAAAATCCATTTTTTCTCATTGCAATTTTTTATGTGTTTTGCTTTTTTTTTATTTCGTAATAACATAAAAATAGAGCCTGTGTATATAATATGTATAAAAATAAAAATATTATCTACATATTAAAATTAACAAATTATTTTAAATAAATAAAATAAATATTTTATTTATTTAAAAAAATCCTAAAATGAACTATTATATATTTTAATTTATATTCGTAACTGATTTCAAATATCACTAATATGGTTGTTATCAAAATAATTAGCATGGTTGTTATAAAATCAGCAAATTTCACCCTTAAAAATAACAACTTCACTTGCTTCAATAATCGGTGTTTGTCTTCTCCCCATAATTATTACTACTTGAGAGTGATGACTAAAATGATCAGATCCCTCTTCCAATGTTTCTTTGTATGCCGGATGAGGTAAGCCATATTTCGTTTTAGAAAAGTTTAGTGACTAGCAGATTTGTTAAAATCTGGCCAACATTTAGCTAGCAAAACAAAAATGAGTGATTCTCCATTATTAGATGAAATTTCATACTATTAAATATACTATTGATGGCTAATTGATAGCTACAACTCATAAAATCTGCTTACCCCTAGCACTCCTCGTTTATTTTTTTATAGAATAACACAAAACAACACCGTGAATTTTTTCCTTTCTCTTTTTTCTGAATTATTTTGTACTTAATTAATTGTCAGGAAACTTCAAAAACGAAAGTCTTGTTTTGCCAGTCTTCCAGTCGATGTAATTACCGAAATTTTTGTTAGGCTTCCTATGAAGTCTGTTCTGATTTGTAGATGTGTTTGCAAGTACTGGAACACATTTATTTATGATTCAAACTTTGCCAAATTACTCTTTACTTATACACCTACGTGTACCATGATCCGACACTTGCATTCTGGAATCTTTCACCTTGTTGAATATGACCGAATCGAGTGGCATGAAAGGAGAAACAATCCATTATGCTGCAGTGTGTTTGAAGTCCTGGATCCCAACAGTAGTAACAGCATAAAACTTGATCCTAAATTTGAGATTCCTATCCCTGATCCCAAATCAATCCAGGGTAGAAGAGTTTATGTTGATGTGCTTTCTTGTAATGGTCTTTTCTACTTGAGTTGTTCAATGGATAGAGACATTTCACTTGTTTGCAACCCAATAACAGGTGAGTTCATAAGACTTCCAAAACAACCTCCAATCCTGAGGCCCTATGAGCAAATATCTTGGGGTTTTGGTTTTCATCCAAAAACAAACCAATACAAGGTAATGAGAATATATATCTTTAAACATGATCGTCGTATGGTTGTTGAAATGCACACAGTTGGAACTTCCACATGGATAAATATTGAGGTAGATTATCCCAAAAATTTGATACATGTGTTAAATCATTCTGCTTATTTCAATGGAGCACTTCATTGGATTGGTATAGATGTTGATGGAAATGACTCGATATGGGCCTTCAATTTTGACACAGAAAGGTTCCAATCCTTTTCTATGCCGCCGAAGGATCAAGGTACAAAAGTCCGGATATTTGAATTCAGGGGTTCTCTCTGTTTGATATATTTTAATGATCTACTCGTCACAATGTGGATGATGAAAAGATATGGAGATGGAAAATCTTGGGCACCTATTTTTCAATATACTAATTCTTCCATAACCACATCTCAATTACCTAGCTGCATTGGCTCCCTTGATCGTAAAAATCAAGAGTTTAGGATTTTTGTGACTCCTTGGTGTGATTTCAAGGCTCATGGCAAGTTTCAAATAATTCACCATGTTCCTACTCTTATCCCACTGAAAGATATTATTATCGGAGATAATGTGGAGGTGCAGAATATTTACTCACCAGATAATCCAAATTAAGGTTCAAATGTTTGTTTGTAAGTTTTTTTTAAAAAAAAATTCATTTCGATATTTTTTTATTAATAGAAAACTTCTGTTTAATTATTTTAGATTCACATTATAATGCTCACATCTCATTTGGTTGCTTAATTATTGTCTCTAGTTATTCAATGGTATTTGCAAAACTGTTAGTAAAATTCGTTTTTTTAAACTGTTATAATTTAAAATATAATTAGCTGCAATATGGTTGACTATTAGGTAATAATTGTAAAAAAAAATATTCAAGTTCATGCAGTGTTAAATTGTTATTAGTGGAATATGAAATGATACACAAAACTAATAAATAGAATCTCCTGCCTCTTTTTTCTGCCAAGTTAGCTTTTGCTTAATTAAACCACCATATACTACTAATTAATCACGTAAATGACATGTATTGTTAGAAAAATGTACGTGTATGTTATCTTTTAATTTGAAAGAATGCAAGCTGTGATCATATTGATAGAATTATTAACGCATCAGATAAGCCTTTTGATTTTTTAAATGACCAAATGTATTTTTATTCTCAGAAGAAAAGTAAATATTTGTTAATCTAAAAAATACTAGATATTGTACGCTGATATAAATATACAATGAATTTAATTTAAATTGGTATTTAAAATTTGGTTAACATACTTAAATTGATCCATTCACACTTATAAAATTCTAACTTCCAAATCTTCATCATCATCATATATTTTTCTTTGTCTTCACTTCTCTTTACTGTTGTTCATAGTATTCTCTTGTCAAATTTTAAAAATTCATTCTTTTGAGTGAGCCATGATGGGTGGTGATAATAGAAATCAAGAAAGCTCAAACAAGAACAACTATAATAAAAGAAATTACAGTAAGGGACATTTAAATTAGGAGTAAGAACATTGTATTATTATGCAATTGTAGGTTGCATACAGTGATGAAGTACCGAGCGAAACTAGAGAATTTAGGAAGACCTTTTTATGAGTGTTCTAACTATGAGGTAAAATTCTCTATTTGATGGAATTATTAAGTGGATACGAGTTTAAAGGGATGATTTGGTGATTGTTGATTCAATGGATTTTTTTGCATTGTTGTAGTTTGAAGTTCATTGTAATTTTTTTCATTGGGCTGATAGATATAAAGAACAACAAGGTATATATGATTTAGTTTATACAAGGAATTTTCAATGAGCTCAACTAGAGAATAAAAAATTTAGAGAGTGGTATTAGTACATTAAAAATGCTGATGATGATGCTGATGTGAGTTGTAATAATTATTAGATTTGGTTTTAGTGTTTAGTTATTTTGGTTTTTAGTTAAGAAATAACTAGAATGTGAGTATGTTGATGATTATTAAGAAACAACTTGAAGAACTTTCTAAAGATGCAAGCTTATCCAGGTGTTGTTTTCTTGTTTTTTTTTCCTGTTTAATGTATGCTAAATGATCTTGAATCTTGATATGTATGGGGTTTGTTAATTATTGCAGTAGGTTCATTCAAGAAATTCTACCTTGAAAACAATTCAAACAGATGTTGAAAAAGTTTATGAAAAGTATGAGCCCTATCAGTTCCTAGCATACTAGTACATAACAAGATGTCCAAATCTAAAATCTTCATGTTTTGTTGGTGTTTTATGAAAGTTGTTTAAACATCTGTCTTTGAACAGCTCCAAAAGATTTGGCAAGATGAATGAAATGCTTCCTTCTAACTATAAACTTGTAACAGCTAGTAATATGAGAGGCCATGGTGATGGCACAAGAAGGAAGAGAAACAGACCCTCCTCAAAATGCTAATATAAACTTGAACAAGGTGTATTATCATCATCACTTAAGAAATGATTTGTCCCCATTGAAGAAAGCTCCTTGTTTCGTGTTTATAATTATTTAATATTTATAACATTTTGTTGCCTGTTAATAACAGTTGAGGTTGAGGGAACCTCTAAATGTGTTATCACTTCTCTTTTTATAAATGTAATAATGCGGCTACATTTTACATGGGATGTAAAATGATGTATTTCCATGTTTTCTGAATTCTAAATAGTAATATTAGGTCAAGTTCCTATGGATTATTGGTCTTATTTTATTTATTTGTTCTTTCTAGTTCTGACTTTGATGAAAAAGTAAAAAACAAGAGAATCGATTTCACTTTAAGGATAAATTTTACAATTAGGAGAAAAATGGGCTGAGCCGAGTTGAGCTTTGATTTTGACAAGCCTGACCTATGTTATAAATAGACGGCCTAAATCTAGACCTGTTATCTCGCACATATCTTTTTTCAAGCTTAAATCCGGCCTGTTTAAAACTTGATAAACCCATAAGTCTATTTGAAAAATTTTTTTTATGAATTAGAACTCAAAATATAATAAATTTAAAAAATCTAAATTGACATTAAATGGATTCTAAAATTTATAAATCATAATTTGTAAAAAAATATATTTATATAACAATTTTTGGTCACATATAGTAACCATACATATAATTTATAAACTTTTTATTTGAACAAAAAAACTACGATCTTAAAAACTACGCCTATTGTTGGACTTGTTTGTTATCAGATAGCCACCAATCAGCATCATGATGTAACATCTGGGATACTGTCAGAAGGTGGTTGGATTGGTAGTCTGTAGAGGCATGTGCCGGACTCAGTCCCGGAGCCACATCAACTTGATGCTAAATGACTCATTCCTTTGGGCAAGTGGTAGTGGCTCCCTGTGCGTAACCTGAAGTGGTACGCAACGTCTTGCAGGGTGATGGTGGACTCACCACATGGCAGGTGGAAAGTGTGGGTCTCCAGACGCCACCGTTCTACAAATGTAGTGATTCGAGAGTTGTCAAATACAAAATTTCTGAGTTGCAATGTGTCGCTGAACCCAGTTTCCTTCAAGTCTCAAAAAAGGGACAATGGCATATGGGGCAAGTGTATGACTAATCCGCCTAGATAGTAGCAGCCTAGTAGGCGAGATCTCTTTTTAAAAAAAAAAAATTTTTTATGAAGATTCCATTTTGTACTAAGTTCTTTAGCATATTAAAATCGTTTCTAAAAAAAAAAATATAAAATACAACTCATATAAACATCACAACATAAAAAATGATACAAAAAAATATTTGCGAAAAAAAAAAAAAGATAATCAAACCTTCTAAGTAACTAATCAAATTAAAGTAATTAACTATTTAACTTTTACTGTGAATAAATTATACACCTAAGAATTATTAATAACTTGACAACTAACCTACTCTGTGATATCTAAACATCATCCAATTTACTCATGTGTTAAAACATTAGTTCTATAAAAGTTTTCTACTTAAAATCGCATAAACTTATTAATTTAAACGATAAAAAATACACTAACCTCAAAGTTCATAACTCCCGCAATGTACCAACTAGTGTTTAGGCGATTGATGTCAGTGTTATGTGCCATAACGTCTGGAAAATTAATAAATATCAAAAAAATATTGTGAAAAAGAGAAAAATGAGATAAATGAGAGAAGAAGATGGGACCAGAAATGCTGTGATGACACGTGTTTGTGTCTTATCTCGTTTATACTGTAAAAAGATAAGACACAAAAAAAACTCTAAAAATAACATATTTTAGTAATTAAAATGTTTATTTTATTTATTTAAAAAAAAATTCCGCACTTAACCTATTATAAAAAATGAAGTGGATTGTTTGAGGCTAATTTTTTTTTATATTGTTTAAATATATGTGTAATACATCATTATTGGAAGATTAGGTATTTTTTTTTGATATGGTGTTTTATTCAAATCGGACGGTCCGATTTGTTTGAAGAGAAAAATAAATTACAAATCAGAGGGTCCGATTTGTTTGGAGAAAAAAATAAGCTACAAATTGGAGGGTCCGTTTTGCATTTTTTATTTTTTTTATTTTTTAAAATAAAAATCGGACGGTCCGATTTTAACATTAAAAATTTTTTTATTTTCGAATTCACAAATCGGACGGTCCGATTTGTGATTGTTTGTTTGAAAAAAAAAAATAAAACAAACAAATCGATTTGTACATCCCATACCAATGTGAAACACACTTCTGCTCACAGCTTCTTGTTATACACTTCTCTCTCTCCCACATAAAAAATAACAAGCGATTGTTTGATGTGTTATAAGAAAAAAAGTTTAGTGAATTACCCTTTCTTAGTGATTATTTTATTCACACGCACAAACTATATAATGTAAATATAATATCTCTTTAACTAAAGTAAATTAGTGACAAAAAATAAAAAAAGTAAAGTAAATTCAGCTAAGGACACGAAGACAAAATACAAAGAAAAGAAACAAAAAGGAAAATGAAAAACAAAACAAGATTAAATAATCGTATCTTGTCTTCCCCCCAATTTACACTCACTTTCACACACAGACGCCAAGAAAGAAACCATACGCCAAGAAAGAAAGAAAGAAAGAAAGAAACCATTTTTTCACATCCTCAGTAGTAAAAACCCTAATCTTCGATCGCTCTCCTCTTCCTCTCTCTAAAACCCTAATATCCGATCCTCCAGATCGCTTCGCCCATCAAATCCCCGCTCCCCAATCGCTAAGCTTTCCTATTGCGCCACCAATTTTCCTCCTAGGGTTTGTTCTGATTGAAATTCCGTCAAGGCTGGCGGCTACCCGGGTCATGTAAATGGCGGATCCGCCAACAATCCGCCCCTGCAAGCGTTGTGTTACAGTTATAGATACAGTTACGGGCGGTAGCATAGGAAGCAGAAGCAGCAGCAGAAGGAGAAGAGTGGTGTTGATAGGGTCAGAGAGCTGTGAAGATTGCGAAGAGTGAAGCATGCTGAGCGTGGTGCGAGTGCACCTCCCTTCCGATATTCCCATCGTAGGATGTGAGTTAACACCTTATGTGCTCCTCCGCCGCCCTGACAGGACCGTTACCACCGATGATGTTTCCGAGATCAACCCCTTAGATGGCCATTTCTTGCGTTACAAGTGGTTAGTGCACTTCCCTCTATTCGCATCTTCTTTTTACCCTATTGTGAAAGAATTATTTATCTTTCTTGATGATCTTGAATTGTGTTTCTTGTTTCTTAGAAGTGGGTGTATGTAGTTTTTGCTGTTAGGTTTTAGCTCATTTAGCTATTTTGGTGTATTAAACTTGAATCTTTTAGTGTCTGCTATTTGAGATCACCATTTGGACCTTCCTTTTGGCAGGTATCGTGTACAAAGTGATAAAAAAGTTGCTGTTTGTAGCATACATCCATCCGAGCAGGCCACACTGCAGTGCCTAGGTTGTGTTAAGGCTAAAATACCTGTTGCCAAAAGTTACCATTGCACTCCAAAGTGTTTTTCAGATGCATGGCAGCATCATCGTGTCTTACATGACCGTGCTGCAAGCGCAGTTAATGACAACGGAAATGAAGAGGAGGAGTTATTTGGGCGATTTAATAATTCTGGTTCTGGGTCTTCCAATACCACCTTATCTGCCTCTGCTTCAAGTGCTAGCCTGACAAATGGAGCTGCACCTGTGTATCCGGCAGCAATTACACAACGAAGTGGTGGTGAAACGTGGTTTGAAGTTGGACGTTCTAAGACATACACCCCTACTGCTGATGACATTGGTCATGTACTTAAGTTCGAGTGTGTTGTAGTTGATGCAGAGACAAAACTTACCGTGGGGCATTCTAGCACTCTACTAACATCCCGTGTCATTCCTGCTCCTTCGCCTAGTCCACGTCGAATGATACCTGTTGATGGGATGGGGCATTTAGATGCAGAAGGGCGTATAACATCTTCAGGATCTTTTACGGTTCTATCATACAACATATTGTCTGATTCATATGCCTCAAGTGAATTATACAATTACTGCCCTTCGTGGGCTCTTTCGTGGCCTTATCGCAGGCAAAATTTGTTACGAGAAATAGTTGGTTACCGTGCTGATATTATTTGTCTTCAGGAGGTATGTTCATGTGCTGTTAGATGCGATGATGATTTTTTTTAATGTTTTTTAAACTTTTTATTCGTTGAATGGTTCTGAGTAAATAGCTCTTTATGTCAACCACAGGTTCAAAGTGATCATTATGAGGAATTTTTTGCCCCTGAACTGGATAAACATGGTTATTATGGTCTTTACAAGAAAAAAACAAATGAGGTTGTTGTTGAACTTTACTTCGTTATTTACATAATTTTAAGTTTTTTCTTTTGTTGTTAAGCTGAGATGATGGGGGTCTTGCAGGTATTCCTTGGTAATGCCAATACAATTGATGGTTGTGCGACATTTTTTCGTAGAGACAGATTTTCACATGTGAAAAAATACGAGGTGAGGAGTTATTTTATGGGTATAGACTTCTCTTAAGTTTCTATACAACTTAAAATGGTGTTTTCTTGCATGCAGGTTGAATTTAATAAGGCTGCACAGTCATTAACAGATGCAATGATTCCAACCTCTCAGAGGAAAACTGCCTTGAATCGGCTGGTTAAGGTTGTTTATTGCATGAAACATGATACTTTGAATGAATAAATTATCTGTAATAGAGCTGTTGCTTAACAAGTTTCCTTTATTTTTCTTTTAGGATAATGTTGCACTAATAGTTGTACTAGAAGCAAAGGTAAACAATCAGCCTGTTGACAATCCTGGGAAAAGACAGCTTCTTTGTGTGGTATGCTTTTCTTACTTTGATTTAGTCATCCCCCTTGCTCACTTACGTGGGTCCTCCTTTGTGGTTCTTGTTGCCAATATTACTTATACAAATTGTGCATGGATTTCTCTTATTGTTTTCCATTTCTGTGTTATGCTTGCAATATTTAATTGATGATTGGGCTGTTTTTTGAATTTTTCTCTATGGACATTTTTTTGTTCTTAGTATTCAGTTATTATTAAGGCTAATCATTCCTGATATATGTTTAAGGCCTCTTTCTTTTAATCATTATTCTTATGGTTTATTGTTTTACTCGTGGATTTTGGCTCTGTTAATAAAAATTTGGGTAGCATATAAATAAACCATTGTAACACCTTGTCACACCTAGTTGAGTTGTATTGAAATTCTCTATAATAAGGTCTGTTATTATTTCACCTAAATTTTCTTAACAATAAGAGGTTTAGTATAGTATCCTTGGCTTGGCCAAACAAGATGGGTTCTTGGATATTTTCAACATATTGGGGTTATTAAATTTACAAGATTGGTGAGCCAAACGATGTCTGTCATCAGTAGACGCAGTAGTGTTAGTGTTTTTTTTCTTTCCCCGTGAATTAACTCTGAAACCTCATATAAAAATGACCAACATAATTGTCTTGTTTCAATTTTTTTTATTGAAATCACTATCTGGATTTATCTTTATTAAAGATATGCTTTTCCTCCCCCTTCCCTACCTTTACTACTGTTGGTTTATGTTCAACTTCATTTCTTTTAACTAATATCTAATAGCTATTACTAAATCTTAGTTTTTATTTGTGGAGTTCAGGCAAATACACATGTCAATGTGCATGACGGTTTAAAGGATGTCAAACTCTGGCAGGTTAGTAATTGCTTTGACTTGTTCATATTGAATAGGAAACAGTGTGTACTTCGAACTCAATCTTTAATAATTTCTTCCTCTCTTTTAGGTGCATACACTTTTAAAAGGATTGGAGAAAATCGCTGCCAGTGCAGACATTCCAATGTTGGTTTGTGGAGACTTTAACTCAGTTCCAGGAAGGTTTGGTTCCTTCCCTTTACATTTAATGTTCAATAAAGTTCTTCAAGGGCCATTTTATCGGTGTCAGTAATTTTTTTCCTAAGGGCTATTCTGACTTTGCTGCAGTGCTCCTCATTCTCTTCTTGCAATGGGAAAGGTAGATCCTTCACATCCTGATTTAGCTGTTGACCCACTTACTATATTGCACCCTCGTACCAAGTTGGTTCACCAATTGCCACTGGTAATGCATTCGTTCAAGTATATTTGAAGTTATATATAATCTCTCTCGCTTTAATTCTGTATTTCCTTGTCAACTTTTCTTATTAACTTTAACTTTTTGGGTGTGGCATCCTTTCTGTTTTAGGTCAGTGCATATTCATCTTTTGCAAGAACAATTGGTGTTGGGTATGAGCAGCATAGACGGAGATTGGACAGCACAACAAATGAACCTTTATTCACCAATGTCACTAGAGATTTTATTGGATCTCTAGATTACATATTCTACACAGGTAAGCTATCTTGCCATATTATCTTACTAATAAATCTAACATCCTGGTTTCTTGCTTGTGAAGTAACATCATTTGTTTTTTCAGCGGATTCCTTGGTTGTGGAGTCGTTGTTGGAGCTATTGGACGAGGAAAGTTTGAGGAAGGATACAGCTCTTCCTTCACCCGAATGGTCCTCAGATCATATAGCTCTGTTAGCTGAGTTCCGCTGCTGCAAAAATAGATCTAGGCGCTGACTCATAAGGTACTATTTACTAATATCACTCCTTATTCCCTTGATAAATGAATTGTCCTTTACACCCTCTTATGTTTTGATTTGTGTTGGTGTATATATTTTATTTTATTCATAATTTTTTAAAAATAATAATTTTGTTAGATGTTGAGAGACGTGCTAAGTAGGGGACATAGACCTAAAACTTCTCCTTCCATTTTATCATAATTCCCACATAGATAGACCCTTAATGACTGGCAATCTCTTAAGTTTTCTCCTCTTGTTAAATATGAACACTGAGCCCAATAGGTATGTACCAGTTTTGTTTGAGTCTCTTTAAAAGTTGAAGGACTTTTATCAGCTGGAGTAATCTCTTGGTGTGATGAAGGATTTCCCCTATCTTATATGCCATTGATATTTTTTTCTCCAGGATTTGACTGTTTCACTGATGATTTTTACAATCTTATTGTGTCTGTACTCGTCCTTGATGTGTCTTGTTTCCATTCCCACATTGAATCGTTCTTGTCTTTGATCGTTTTGTTCCACTACCACATTGGGTAGAGTTTTGGTCCTTTTTATGTCTTTATGCTTTACTACTTTTTTTGTGGTGATGGCTCTCAATTTTTGTAGGTCGGATCCGGATATACGTAAACAAAAAGGTTGAAAGAATCAAGCATTTAGTTGACAAGATATTGTAAGAGTGGTAGATCATGGCCTTTGTCTTTTTTCCCAGGTATCTCCCATGTGGGGGTCCTTGCAATGATCTGCTTTGTATCATGCTACCTTTGTTTCATAGAAAATTTATCATCCCTTTTACTGATTTGCTTACTTCACCCTCCTCTTCCCTAATATATATATTTTTTATAAAGTGAAAGCTTTCTTATTTTCCCACGGGCTTTATACATCTAAAACTCAACTAACTAATCAATCTTTCCATTCTTGAAGTCCTTCTGATCAAGTGACAGCTGAGTGCTGAGTCCAGGGCTTATAGATATCTGTCTCCATTAAATTATAATATATCTTGAAAACTGTTTATCTCATTTGCTAACCTGAAAGTTTACTAGTTTAGGATGGCGTATTGATTTAAGTTTGTGAATTTTGTCACATACGAGGTGAGTTGCCTAGCATGGGCATAATTAATGGAATAGTAGGTTTTCGGCTCTACCTCATAATTTCTGGTAGATAGCAAATACAAATTATTTGCAAGAATATCATCAGCATTTTCTTAAATTAGAATGATGTAACTGTAATGATGCATTTCTATTATTTAATTTCTGTCCATTGTTAATGTAAAGAGTTATAAATTGACAGTTGATAATGCATTGTCATGTAGACACAAAGCTCTCTCTTCTATTTTTATTATATTTTGTTGAGATTATGGATATTAAGTACAAAAGTCAATTTCTTCTGCTCACTTGGCAGCATATAAATATATAATTGTGTTAAACTTTTATCGTATTACTATTTAGTTAATTTGATTTTATGCAAGTTATTTCAAGTTGTACATAGGTACTTGAGTATTGAAAATTAAAGTTTGTGCCATAGTATAATTGTAAAGAGATTACTACTATTATTGCTCATGTATTAATGGCCAAAGATCCAATAAAGTATAGACGATATTTCAAAGATACTCTGATGATGAACGAACTAACGAAGTCGGAATGAACCTCATGATACCATCAACGACGTGTGAATATAATTATTGCACTGGTTAAAAATTCCACCAAGTGAAGGAGGGGGTTCTTCTAGTTCAACTCTGAAACTCTTTTGCACTTTATTTCTATCGGCTTGTAGTGCATGTCCCCTGTAACATTAACTGCTCGTTGAAAAGGAATAAAGAAAACGAACGTAATAGTATTGTAGTTAATTTTATATTGACCTGTTTCTTCTGGTAATTATTACAACTGTTAATCTTTGATCACTTTCAGATAGTGATATTAAACACTCGTTAAGTAAGCAGTGAAGATTGTAATGATGGTATGATAGTAAGATGGGAGTAACAATATTCATTTTATAAGTACCAATGTTCTATCCCCACTCATGATTAGTGATACTAACGTGGATGATTGATATCGTTTGGTGCGCGATATACCTTACTCTTGATAAGGGATATTTACAAACACATAAATTTTGCTCCTTAGAACATTATTAGTTGAAATATTAGTTAAAATTTAAAAATGGCAACTAATCCTTTCATAATTTTTAACATGTAATAATAGAGTTTAATTTAATGCACTGATAATATAAAATGTTTTATACAGTTGTGTAATTATATGTTTTTTTATGATCATTTACGTCAATGTGAAAAGTAGTTATTTTTACTGATATAATATTATATAATTGGATGCACGTATAAAATTTTTTACACTAATAATGTATCAAAATTAAATTCGTAATGATATTTAATTTTAAAATTATATAACTATTTTTATTTTTATAAAAATAAAAAATGTGTATTGAAAAAAAATATCAATACACGCATATTAATAACAACTAACAAAGGAGAGAAGATAGAAGACACTATTTTTGTGTACATTTTTGTTTTCAAAAAAAAAATATTTTTCTTTCTAACTTTGATATTATTATTTTTTAAAATTATTTTTCATTCTTATTATTTTATTCTTCATGATAATATAAGAAATTTTTTATCATTAATAATAATGATTTGGAAACAATACATGGCAAGAAAATAAGGTTATTAATTAAAAAGTGATAATATATATTTCCTATTTTTGATATAAAAAAGAATAATGGTATCTTTCTCAGTTTCTCTCTCTTGTCTAAGTGTTTCCCCCCAAAGGCAGAAGACAACTCGACAAGACACAAACTCGAACCCATTTTGCGATTACTTCCACTGTTCCCTCCACATCCTCCCTCAGTAAAACCCTAATCTTCGATCTCTCTTCTCTTTCTCTCTCTAAAACCCACACTTTCTCTCTCCCCTCATCGATTCCCCTCTCCAATCTCCTATTCTCGTAAGATCTCCTAATTTTCCGCCTAGGGTTTCTTCGGATTGGGCCTCCGTCAAGGCTGGCGGGTACTCGAGCCATGTAAATGGCGGATCCGTCAGGTATCTGCCCCTGCAAACGTCGTATTACAGTTACAGTTACAGATACAGTTACGGGCGGTAGCGTCAGAAGCAGCAACAGTAGCAGCAGGAGAAGAAGAAGAACATTGGTGTTGATAGGGTCAAAGAGTGAAGCATGCTGAGCGTGCTGCGAGTGCACCTCCCTTCCGATATTCCCATTGTAGGATGTGAGCTCACGCCTTACGTGCTCCTCCGCCGCCCAGACAAGACCGTTACCACGGATGATGTTTCCGAGACCAATCCCTTAGATGGCCATTTCTTGCGTTACAAGTGGTTAGTGCACTGCCCCTATTTGCAGCTTCTTCCCCTCCCCCTCTTCCTTTTCTACAAAAATTTGACCTTTTCTGGGTGCTATTTGAATTGCCTTTGCTTTTGATGACTTTGGGGTAGTTGCGTATACATGTGTAATGTGGGTATTTGAGCTTCATTGTGCGTGTCGGAGGATTACTTTATCTGCTTGTTTACTTTGGTTATCTGGAGATAGTGTTTGCTCCTAGTCTTGGCTTGTTTCATATATTGTGTATTCTTTTCTGATAATATTGAAGTTCATTTATGTAGAAAGCAGTCGGATTACTCTTATTAAGCGGGATTTCATATTGTTTGGTTTCACCATTAGTTGATATCATTTTTGCTTCTTTTTTATTATATCTTCATGTAAGTATTGTTGTTTTCATTTTAAACAAAAGTTAAGAAACAGAAATAATAATAGTAGTACAAAACCTGTTCAGCACAATATGAATTGACTGAAGTATGTAGTGCTTAGAGAATTGGGTGCAGTATCAAAAGAAATTTTTATGATTGTGCTGTGGTGCTCACAGATGCCTGTCTGGCTGTCCAAAGAATTTGTTCTGATATTGCTACGCCATTCCTGTACTGCATGATGTAGTCATATATGGCTCCTTGGGTATTTGCATCTATGCCCTTGTCAGCTAGTCCTCTAGACAGTATTGGCCTGCACAAAATTATATAGATATATAGGGAACCTGGGACTTCAACTTTGTTACATTGTGATATGTTCTCAACAAATCACTACATTTAGATTTTGTTTCATAATCTCTAATACAGGACTGTGGATTTGTCTTCCAGTGTATCATTGTGATGTTGAGATTTTAAGTGCATATGTTTATGTTAGTCACTTAAAGGTATTTTAACGAGTTCATTTACTAGTAAATATAGCATATAGGTTCTAGATGTAATGAAAAGCTCAACATAAATACCAAATTTTATGTTAGGTATTGCAAATGATTTCTTTGATAGTTTGTGCTGATGTTTAGTTATTTCTTAAACAAATCTAGTTTAGTGTTAATTTTTGTGGAAAATTGGCATGCAAAATGCATTTTTTAAGGAGAATGTGACCATCACTTTCAGTTTTTACAATGGGGAGCTGTTTACTGTTGCCTCAAATGCAAGAAAAATGTTAAGTGTTCTTTTAATTTATGATTTGCAAGAATGTTTATGGTGTCACTTTGTTTATCACCAAAAGTAATCTCTACGTCTTAATAGTATTCTTCTATACATAGTTTTTTTACAAAGGTGATTCTCCAAATAGTTGCTCTGTTTTTTGACATGATCATTTCGACATTTCTTATGGCAGGTATCATGTACAAAGTGATAAAAAGGTTGCTGTTTGTAGCATACACCCATCAGAGCAAGCCACCCTGCAGTGTCTAGGTTGTGTTAAGGCCAAAATACCTGTTGCCAAGAGTTACCATTGCACATCAAAGTGTTTTTCAGATGCATGGCAACATCATCGTGTCTTACATGACCGTGCTGCAAGTGCAATCAATGAAAATGGAAATGAAGAGGAGGAGTTATTTGGGCGTTTTAATAATTCTGGCTCTGGATCATCAAATACTAGCTTATCTGCCTCTGCATCAAGTGCTAGCTTGACAAATGGATCTGCACCATTGTATCCGGCAGCAGTTACACAGCGAAGCGGTGGTGAAACGTGGTTTGAAGTTGGACGCTCTAAGACATACACCCCTACTGCCGATGACATTGGTCATGTCCTGAAGTTTGAGTGTGTTGTAGTTGATGCAGAGACAAAACTTCCTGTGGGGCATGCTAGCACTCTACTAACGTCCCGTGTCATTCCTGCTCCTTCACCTAGCCCACGACGAATGATACCTGTTGATCCGATGGGGCATTTAGATGCTGATGGGCGTATAACATCTTCAGGATCTTTTACAGTTCTATCATATAACATATTATCTGATGCATATGCCTCAAGCGATCTTTACAATTATTGCCCTTCATGGGCTCTTTCGTGGCCATATCGCCGGCAAAATTTGTTACGAGAAATAGTTGGTTACCGTGCAGATATTATTTGTCTGCAGGAGGTATGTCATCTGCTTTTGCTGTTATCTATACTGATCTTTAATGACATCTGTTTTTCTAAATTTATTTCTAATTTTATTTTTTTTAAAATTGTTTTGAATAAAGTACTTTGTTTTATTGTACTGTTGCAGGTTCAAAGTGACCATTATGAGGAATTTTTTTCCCCAGAACTGGATAAACATGGCTATTATGGTCTTTACAAGAGAAAAACAAATGAGGTGGTTGCGTGTTTTAGTTTGTTTTGACAGAATTTTTAAATTCGTTTCGAATGTTTAATTATGCTTTGTGAACTTGCAGGTATACAATGATAGCAACAATAAAATTGATGGTTGTGCAACATTTTTTCGTAGAGACAGATTTTCACATGTGAAGAAATATGAGGTTAGGGATTATTTTATGTGTACTTTGTAGTGTTTCCAATAATTTTATACTCAACTCAGTGATATATGCACACAGGTTGAATTTAATAAGGCTGCACAGTCATTAACAGATGCATGATCCCCACCACCCAGAGGAAAACTGCCTTGAATCGGCTTGTTAAGGTGACTTGTTGAACATAACTTGTCACCTTTTGTATGCGAAGATAGAAATAGTATCTCATAGAAATGATGCTTACCGAGTTTCCATTTTGTCTTTTAGGATAATGTTGCACTAATAGTTGTTCTAGAGGCAAAGGTTAACAATCAACCTGTTGATAATCCAGGAAAAAGGCAGCTTCTATGTGTGGTATGTTTTTCTATTTTTTGATTTATTCATGTTCCTTGATCACTAGGTGGTTGTCTCTTCCCTTTTGTCCTTGATGCATCTAGAATCTGCTCTATGGAATTTTCTTCTTAATATTCCATTTTAGTCAGGTGGTCATCCCAATATATGTTAGGCATGTTTGTGTCTTTTAAGCATGCTCCTTCTGAAGCAGCTTTCCACTTGATTTTCTTCTTAGTATTCCATTATATTAAGGGTGGTAATATGTGTTGGAAATTTGTTTGTTTCATTTAAGCATGTTTCCTTTCTCAATCAGCTTCCACTTTGATTTTTGATGGCCTATTTTCTTAGCTATGTTTTTTACCTTTTAGGCTGGTTCAAGAACTGTGGATTAGGCAGATGCTGAGGTGTTTACTTTTTTTCTCTAAATAAACCATTGAAAGACTGGCATAAATGTTTGGCTTCAAAATTTGTTGATTCTCTTTTAAATGAATTTTGTTTAAGGGTGAATATTATTCCTTTAAGAAAGAGATGGTATTGTCTGCCTTACTTTTCTTGCTTAGGTTTGAATTCAAAATACATTTTTATCAAAATAATTGCTATTGCTAAAATATAATTTCTTATGGATGCTAGGCAAATACTCATGTAAATGTGCAGCAAGATTTAAAGGATGTCAAGCTCTGGCAGGTAAGGCATTCCCTTCAACGTTCATGTTTAACATTGTGTTATGATGATGTAATAGTTAAAAATTTCTTCCTCCCCCGTTAGGTGCATACATGTTAAAAGGATTGGAGAAAATAGCTGCTAGTGCAGACATTCCAATGTTGGTTTGTGGAGACTTCAACTCAATTCCAGGAAGGTTGGATTCCTCTCTTTATGCTTAATTTCAATACATTTTTGCTCCATAAGGGATTTTTTTATCATTATCTGTAATTTGTTTCTAAGTTGTATTCATACTTTTGTAGTGCTCCCCATGCACTTCTTGCAATGGGGAAGGTAGATCCTTCACATCCCGATTTAGCTGTTGACCCACTTAATATTTGCGCCCTCACAGCAAGTTGGTTCACCAGTTGCCACTGGTAATGTATTCATTCATTCAAGTACAATCCATAATGTAATTCTTTTTTTTTGTTGGTTTTTTCTTTGTTGTTAGTACAGAACCTATGAAGTAGTATGGTCTCTCACGTTGGTTCTATAAATTCCGCCCTGTTTTTTCTTCCTGACTCATCTTACTTTGAATTTCAGGTCAGTGCATATTCATCCTTTGCAAGACAATGGGTCTTGGTTATGAACAGCATAAACGTAGACTTGACAGCACAACAAATGAACCTTTATTCACAAATGTCACTAGAGATTTTATTGGCTCTCTAGATTATATATTTTATACAGGTAAGCTTTCTTGCGGTATATATGATTTATAAACCTAACATCATGGTTCTTATTGTGACGCAATATCATTTTT